>NC_058381.1:28684808-29005850 GCF_018350175.1 Felis catus | reverse complement strand
AGACTTTGAAGACATATCATTAAGAGGAAAGATAATAACTGGTCCAAAAACAATACAGACACCATGATAGCATGTATGTTAAAAAACAAAAAAAACCCTAAATACCTCTATATGGGTGCGCAAGCAAATACATGTACATAAATGCACGACAGTGGTTACCTTTGGAGGGTTTAGGCAAAAGGAACAGTGGGGGAAAGGTTGTGAAGGACCTCTTTAATGTTTTATGTTTGTTTATTTTAAGTTTACTTATTTTTGACAGAGAGGGAGTGTGAGCATGAGCTAGGGAGGTGCAGAGAGAGAGAAGGAGACACAGAATCCAAAGCGGGCTCCAGGCTCCGAGCTGTCAGCACAGAGCCCGATGCGGGGCTCGAACCCATGAACCGTGAGATCATAACCTGAACCAAAGTCACTTAACTGACCAAGCCACCCAGGCGCTCCATTAACGTTTTATGTTTAATTTTATAATGCAAATACCTATGCATCACACAATTAAAAATTTTAAATATACATTTGACAAATGTCAATGTTTTTAAAAGGCTTTTTTAATGTTTTTTACTTATTTTGAGAGAGAGTGAGCTAGCATGAGTGGGGGAGGGGCAGAGAGAGGGAGAGAGAATCCCAAGCAGGCTCCATGTTGTCAGTGCAGAGGAAACTGACCCTAGAAAAGGCAATCGTTCTTCTAGAGATGCACACAAGTGGGTAGCCCAGGAAGAAGATGACTCGGAGTCTCTAGGCCAGGGCTGTGCAAGAGAAGTACAATGAGAACCATGTATGTAATTTAAAATCACTTAAAAAGGGGGCACCTGGGTGGCTCAGTCAGTTATGTCTGACTTTGGCTCAGGTCATAATCTCACGGATCGTTGGTTCAAAGCCCTGAGTAGGGGTCTGTGCTGACAGCTCAGAACCTGGAGCTTGCTTTGGATTCTGTGTCTCCCTCTCTCTCTGCCCCTTCCCCACTTGTGTGCTCACGTGCTCTCTCTCTGTCTCTGTCTCTCTCTCAAAAACAAACTTAAAAAAAAATTATTTAAAAAGAGAAATGAGGGGTGCCTGGGTGCCCAGTCAGTTAAGTGTCAGACTTCGACTCAGGTCATGATCTCATGGCTCATGAGTTCGATCCCCACATCAGGTTCTGTGCTGACAGCTCAGAGCCTACATGGGATTCTCTCTCCCTCTCTCTCTGCCCCTTCCCTACTTGTGCTCTATCTTAAAATAAATCAGTAAAAATATTTAAAAAAAAAAAAGGGAAATGAGACAGGTGAAATTAGTTCTAATAATATATTTTATTTAGCTCAATATATCTAAAATATTATTTCGACACATTATCTATATATGGTGACTCTAGTTAGCAATACTGTATGGTATATTTAAAAGTTGCTAAGAACGTAGTTTTTTTTTTTTTAATGGAAGTTTTAATCTTTTTTAAAATCTTATTTATTTTGAGAGAGAGAAAGAGTGCCCACACGCGCGGGGGAGGGGCAGAGAGAGAGGGAGAGACAGAATCCCAAGCAGGCTCCACACTGCCAACACAGAGCCCGATGTGGGGCTCAAACCCATAAACCGTGAGATCATGTCCCGAGCCAAAACCAAGAGCTGGACACTTAACTGACTGAGCCACCCAAGCACTCCCCTAAGAGAGTGGATCTTAAAAGTTCTCATCACCAGGGGCGCCTGGGTGGCGCAGTCGGTTAAGCGTCCGTCTTCAGCCAGGTCACGATCTCGTGGTCTGTGAGTTCGAGCCCCGCGTCGGGCTCTGGGCTGATGGCTCAGAGCCTGGAGCCTGTTTCCGATTCTGTGTCTCCCTCTCTCTGCCCCTCCCCCGTTCATGCTCTGTCTCTCTCTGTCCCAAAAATAAATAAACGTTGAAAAAAAAAATTAAAAAAAAAAGTTCTCATCACCAGAAAAAAAAAAATTATAACTCTGTGTGGTGACGGACATTAAATGAACTTATTGTGGCCATCATTTCACGATATATACGAATATCGAATCGTTAGGTTGTACACCTACAACTAACACCATGTTTTATGTCAGTGATATCTCGATTTTAAAAATTAAATTAAAAAAATCTTTTTTCATTATTGTGATATTTTATAGTCTTATTTTTCATACGGAGTCTTGAAAAGTCCGCTGCGTAACTCCCCTAACAGCGCATCTCACCCAGGACTAGGCACACTGCAAGTGGCCCGTAGCTAAGTGGCTGGAGGCTACCACCTCGGACAGGGCAGCTCTAGAATTCGGGTCAGCTCCGTTTCCTCCAAGGGCCCGACTGCAATCCCAGTGCACGTGTGTTGGGGTGGCTTGGAGGGGGGCCCTGGAAGGAAATCCGTGACTGAATGTGTGGAAGGTGCATCCCCAAACTGCCGCCAGCCGCACGCCGGGCAGCCGAGGGGTGTGGCTGCAGCTTTAGAAACTGATGCAAATAAGCCACAAAGAGCTGCAGCCCCACCACCGGACAGAGAGAACCCAGGGGCTGAGCAGAGAAACAACCCAGGGCGGGTTGAAGCTGCCTGAGCCCTGAAGAAGGCCTGGCCTGGCCTGGCCAGCCCACCCAGCTTCCAGACACCAGCGAAGGGCCTCTTCCTTAAATCGCAGGCCCCCACCCTGCGATGTCCGGGTTGCCAGAGAAGGACACCACTGCATTTGCTGCTTTTCCTATGTCTAGGCCACCACCCACTGCACCAGCCTTTATTTGTTCATTCCAAGCCAGAGCGAACAATGCAAGCTTGAGACGGTGATGCAAAATGTAACCGCATTTAGGAACCGGCCACCGGGTCGGGCTTTGGCGTCAGGGAGCCTGGGTACAGATCCCTGCCTGCCCCACCCCTTACTAGCATGTACTCAGGGAAAGTGACTTTCTGGGCCTCCCCTTCCCTAGCTATAAACTGAGGGTGCCGGTCATGTCAACACTACTGCCGACCTCATAGGGCAGCTGGGAGCAGAGCCGAAGGGGTGCGTGCCAAGCCCTCCACAAAGTGCCCGTCACACAGGACGTCTCCCCCTAATGGCTGCTCCATGCAGGCGATCCACAATTTCCTGCATTATCTCACTTGACCTTGGGACTGCAGGCAGCCTTTGCTGACTGAGAAACAGGAAGAAGGGAGCCCGATGACTTACCCAAGGTCCCACAGCCGATACCTGGCTTCGTGACTCCTACCCCCTGGTCTTCCCATGCTGTTTCTGTTTAGTGTGAAAGGTGGGATTCCTTTTGCTTTCTCTTTGGTTTTTTTAGTCTTGGTTGTTGCTGTTTGTGTTTTGCTTCTCATAGGGCAGAGCTCTAGGAAGCTGATGTCTCTCCATCACTTCCGTTGGTCGAGGTCATCCTCAGCAGGACCCAGACTGTAGAAGGAGACCTGAGGGTGCTGCCCGAGCAGCTCAAAAGCCAGGACTGTACAAAGAGGTACAGGATGGTGGGGCTCAGGTAGGTGGCGATCGAGGGAGAAAGACGGGATGTCTGTGGGATACTCGCTGGGCGGGGCTGGGCTCATGGCCCCAGGTCCCCAAGGGGAGGACCCTGTGTGAGTCCAGAAGCTCTGCCTCCTCGTGCCACCCTGTCCAGCTTCCCGTTTCCAGGGCAGGGAGCAGGCAGGCCACAGGGAGTGAGGCCACCCACAGTAGACCCTTGCGGGGCCCTTGGGTTATCTTCCCTCTTAATCTGTGTCCTGGAGGCCACCTTGGAAGTCAGCTTGTCCAAACACTCTGTTTTGCAGGAGAAAAAAACTGAAAAGAAGAGGATAGGAAATATGCTCCAAGAGTGACTGAGCCAGGTTATATGCAACTGGTTCCAGGAGGTGGTGGGTGGTGGGTGGATGGGCATGCAGGGTGGGGCTGGGCCCAAGGCCGAAGGCAGAAGGGGTGGGAAGAAAATGCTTCTGCAGAGGAAGGGGCTGCAAGGCCCGCTCATGCCATCTGCACAGAGGAAGTGGCCCAAGCCCTTGCCTGGCTTGCTCAAAAAAGCTGGGTTGTCTTCAGGATGAATGACGGCCGGAGGGATATGGAGCAGATCTGCCACGGGACAGTCACCCTAGGAGACCCCAAAGGACCACCCTCAATAAAAGCAATCCTACAGTTGCCGACTATAAGCCGGTAACTTTGGGGAAATGCAGGGTGAACACCACACCTTTTCTAGGCGAATGACTTACAGCCCAAGTCAGTGAGGAGGAGGGACTGAGACCAAATGAGTTTGCAGTTGGTGGGACTTGATTAGAAACGAAGACAGGCTCAGATATCACACTGAAGAGGCCAGAGGACGCAAACAATCAGAGGCGTGTTTCTCCAGGGCTTGAGAGACAGGGCAGGCCACTGTCTTCGTTGAAAGTTTGGAGAATACAGACCAAGAGCTAGGTCTGGGGGCCTCTTAGGGTTTCTCCAAGCCTGAAGGGTGTGTGTAGAACCGCTGACCAATGCAGTTACTAGAAGACCACCTCCTTAGTGTCACAGAACCCGGCACGGCCTGTGCCTGGGCTGGCAGGTCCCTCCCAACTTGGAGCTTGCCTGGGCACAGGAGGCAGGGCGGTGGGATTCCATGACCTCTTCCCAGCTCTGGTGTGACGCTTCTGAACAACCCTCAGCCCCTTACAGCGAGAGGATTAATGAACGTGGCCCACATGCTCAGAGAGCCCTAAACGGGGGCGTTAGCCAAGGGCTGACATCATTAGAGCAATGAGGGCTATTAGTATTACACTATTGTTATTATGTTTGCTCTCTCAACCCTTAAATCACACTCCATCTCGCGATGGCTCACATTTTATGTAATTATAGCTTATATAGGTAACAAATGGATATTTCTGCAAGCCGAGGAGAGAGCCTTCTGCATACATTAATTTGCTTGATTAGTTCTCTATTTGGTATGCTTTGTTCCTCCAAACTCCCCTTTCCTGTCCAGCTTCAACAGAAAATTAATGAGTTTTAACACCTTGCAAAAGTGGGCTGTGCCATGGGAATACTTCGGGTGTACTCTGGGTTTTAAATCCACACATTCAGAGGCTTCCTAAAGGTTATGCAAAGGTTAACAAACAATTAATATGTTGAATCAGTGTGCTAAATCTGTTTACTCAATCTTTGCAATCTAAAGGCCATTAGCCATCAGCCTCAACATTTTAGATTGATCTCTCTCTTTCCTAACTCACCCCTGGATAATTTGGGTGAGAAAAAGAAAGAAAAAAATCTGAATTGAGAGCAGTGAATATCTCTGGAAAGTTGGGGGTTTCTTGCTATCCGAGGCTCAAAGCTTTGGGAAGAGTCCTGATAGACTTGATCAAGGGAGTTGGAAGTTTCGAGAAGACAATGCAATATGAGATGCATTCCCGCCTTTTCAACAACAAGCAAAATGTGACATAAGTTCATCAACGGATGCCACGTTGAGTTCGGGTGTTGATTTTCTCCCTTGTTTACAGGGAGAAGGGGGTGGAGAAGAGGTATGAGGTCCCCCACCCTGGGGGACTAACAGGAAAGAGGCCTCCTACCACACGGTCCTCTAAGGAGAACACATTGCAGACTAGTGGGGTCCCAGAATGTTCTTTTCCTTAGCAGGCAGAGGAAGAGGTTAAGAAATAGTCGCATGTAATCCTGGTGGCCCCCCTAGGGGTCTCCTAATCCCACAAAGAAACTCATCCTTCCCCACTTTAAGAGGTGGGGAACAACCTAAGGGTTGTTGATGATGACAGTCTTGGCAGCAATGAAGGAAATGACGTTGACAAGATCGACAACATGCTATCCTTCCCAGCCTGGCTCCTTTAAAAGACACTGTGCTGTCCACTTAACCCACCTCTCACCCAGGCTCACCAGAAACAATCTTCCATGTTGACCTAGACGCCCCCGCTCCTTTGCCTGTTTCCACCTTCTGTAACTTGCCAATCACCTTGTCTCCCTCCCTAAGACTTGCTTTTTGGATGATCATTCCTGCACACAACTGCCAGCTTCGACGCTTGGGGAGCTTTCTTAGACATCGTTTGACAACTGCTCTGAGACTCTGGTCTCTGGGGAGCTGGTGTCTCCAAAGAACCTGAAAGAGAATCACAACCCAGAAGCCACCAGGTGACAACTGTTCCAGTCAACCAAGACCTAGCCAGTCCCTTAACCCTCTGGCCCGTTCTTCTTCCACACTGGCCAAGACAGAGGCAGCCCTCCAAGTCGGGGAAGGAGGGAAGAGGAGGGAGAAAACAAAGAAGGAGCTGACCACACCCTACACCCACAGGCCAAGCTCACGGAGGGGAGAAGCGATGCATTGCACAAGGGCCTGACAAGAGACAGGACTGGGTTGACATTTTATTACCTGAAGAGATGACACTCTTCATTAATACCTGGGGTGTCCACAAAGCAAGAGAAAGGAGAAATGAATCCTCAGAGCCAGTGTGCAGTTTCAACGGTGGGAAGGACATTGCTTTCTGCTCACCTACTTACCAAGCCCGGCTCATTCAATCAGCCGGTCACTCCACATTGTCCCCTTATTTTTTTTTTTTTTTAATTTTTTTTTCAACGTTTTTTATTTATTTTTGGGACAGAGCGAGACAGAGCATGAACGGGGGAGGGGCAGAGAGAGAGGGAGACACAGAATCGGAAACAGACTCCAGGCTCCGAGCCATCAGCCCAGAGCCCGACGCGGGGCTCGAACTCCCGGACCGCGAGATCGTGACCTGGCTGAAGTCGGACGCTTAACCGACTGCGCCACCCAGGCGCCCCCACATTGTCCCCTTTTTATACTCAACTGTGCGATTTATGTACAAAATGGCAAATAAACTCTATCTTTTAAAAAGAAAGAAAAGAGCATTGTTCTCTGAACTGCAAAGTGTTCAGAGTGATAGAAAGTGTCCTGACAAGACCCTAGACTGACCAGGAGAGGAAGGAGATGAGGTGTATTCTTGGGACTTGGGATGTAGTTTTCTTTAAGGCTTTGTGTCTAAATGAGACTACAGATTTCAGCAAAAACAAGTTAGGCGGCAGGCTCTGGGCATACATGTGCCACCTGAACCATGGGATCCAGGTGCGTATCAGGGTAGCTGGCATCTTTAGAATGTGAAAGTATTCAAGATCAGCATAAACCCATTCTTTCTCGCAGATTCCTGAGAAATGCACGCTCAGTCTGCTCCCAGGTGGCACAGGAGAAACACCTTGAGGAGAGAACTGTTGGCAGCCAGGATGCTTCTTTGTGGAGACCCCGAGGGAGCCTGGACCTTCTGATTGCCAGGCGAGGTCTCCGAGGCCGTGTTTCTAAACATGTCTAAAGAAAGAAAACCAGTTTCATTGTTTCAAGACATGCCAAGTGGAGGATATGAAGGAAAAAGTAGATAAGCTATATCATGCCCTCTGAATCATTCAGGCGTTTGATGCATAGATTTTTAGCCTTAAAAACAGAGACGGGAATTAGGTTACGTTTGAGAGGGCTGAAAGCCACATCTGGCCTGCCCGGCGGTATGCGTATTGATGGACGAGGTGGCAGTGCGGGGGGACAGACACTAGGAACACTGGTCCCCCGGCTCTGCAGCAGCCGCCGGGGCCTGACCATCGGCTCCCGTGGAACCTGCGGGGACCGCCCTGAGGAAGAGCAGGCTGGCAGATGGAATCACCCAGCCACTCTCCTCCTGCCAGTGCCAGAGGCCTCCCCTCGCCACTGACCGCAAGGGGCGGTCCACGCTCTGTGGCCTTCACTCCCCTGCTCTGCGAAAAGCCCAGTCCAGAGGTACAGCTCGCCCTATTCGGTGCCCGTGGTCTAGTCTGGCATGCTTCCGTGCTGGGTTTCGCTCTCGGTGTGGGAGGACAAAGGAGGGAGACTCTCTGCAGAAAGGCTTCCCCCTCCCAATAAGTGGAAAGGAGGGTTCCGGCCTCCTGCAGCCCAGGCTGGTGCAAGGATGGGGTGGGTGGGGGCTGATCGTTTGCAAGGAGACGGGGGAAGGTGCTGCCACACCCTCACCTGGTGCCTGTGCCGCCAGACCTGGCTTGTTCCAATGAGGAATAGACTAAGCTTGTCCAGCCAGGCATGGCTGCCTGAGGGAGGAAGTCCAGGCCCCAGGCCGATGGCCTGCCTTCACCAGACCGCTGCCCACCAGCACCCAGCCGCTCTTGGGACACGTGGATGTGCCTCCTCTATATTCCCTTTCCCTCTCCCTGTGGCTGGAACCGTGGCAGCCCAGCCTCACCGCTGTGGACACAACCAAGGCCCGGTGGCAGGAACCCGGGTCCTTCTGACTGTGTGGAAGGCTTGCCTCGAACTGTGATGTAAGAGTGAAGTAAATGCCTATTTTATATAAGCTACTCAAGTACCACTGGCCCTCTTGGCTAAGAGCCTCACCTCTTGCCCATACACTCCTCATGCCTCTACCAAGAACGCCCAGCACTCACCTCCTTCTAGAACCTTCTGAGAAGGAGGGCCAGAGAAAGGCAGTTTGAAGTCTCAACCATAACCCAGGGAAGCGTTCTTTCTGAGACCTAACCTAAGCGAGACCAGAGACAAGGAATCAAACCCCAAGCCCCTCTTATTTCTCCTCCTTTCTTAATTATAATCCCATTTGTAAGCTAAACCCTGTCATTCTGTCTCCCTTAATGGCTAGTTTCTATTCTGAGATTCTCTCCACCCTATTATCTTTTGCAATATTTAGGAGCTCAGGCACGAGGAAGGGGTAAGACCGCTCCTTTAACATGCCCGTCCTTCTCTATCTTTTTAAATATTTCAGTCGCTCCCAATCCTTATTTTCGCATTTCGATTTCCTGTGGTACAGTCCATTTATCTCGGTCACTCAATCAAGTTTTCCCCGGCTCTCCCCCCTTATCTTTCCTGCTCGGGGCTGACTGAAAATACCTACATTATCTTTGCAGCCAATATGCCGACTGGAGGGAAATCTACAGATTGTCTTGATAGGGAGACGTCTGAGGGAAAACCGGGAAGGGCTGTGCTCACTCGTCAGAGGACAAGGTGAAGTGTATGACCTCAGCAGCAACTTTCTTTCAAGGTGAACCACACAGGGCGGCCTCTTCCACGGGCGTTTGTAAGGATTCTCCTCTTTGTGCTGAGAACCAAACCTTCCATGGTGTCCTCATCTTCCTGTGGGATGGGTTTACCAATAACCTCACCCCCCACCACCCCGGCCTGGCCTCAGATGGCCTTGACCACTGAGTACCTGAGCCCCAGACTTCCTACTTACGACACCTACATGCCATTTTCAGGTTAATGGGAGATGAGTCCATATCTGCCAGTGGAATCCTGAAACCACAATTTGAGAGGAGAGTTCTATCTTTACTCTCTGGAATGCTGAGGATCTTGAACCGGGGAGTCTCTCCTTTGACTGTGTTGTTTTGCCTCGTGCAGACCAGAGCACGGAGATGAAAACAGATGCAAATCTATGCGTTTAAAGGTGAGAGCTAGATCTCACAGGCCTCGCTGAATAACCCTAAGCTCCCAGGCTTGGTGACAGATGGACCAGACAGAAGCTTCACTGTTAACGCACTGGACAGGAGGGGAGGGAGGGGCAGGTCATTGTTCAACAGTCTTTCTGATGGTCAGTCAACCCACATGGACGGGGAACACATAAACAACGGTCCTTTGTCCCAGGCTCCTGGTGTCTCATCACATCTGTTCAGCATCCACAGATAATTTGGGTTCCTGCTCCTCAAAGGACACAAGGCCTTCAACCTCAACTCTTGGCCTTGTGTGGCTACCCCCTCAAAGCCGGGAAGGAAAACCCTTCCCTCGTCCTCCGGGTTCTTTCTTCTCCTCGTCGCCCCTTTTCTTCCCTACCCCGGGTTCCATTACAGCTCAATCCCTGACACACATTTTTATCCTTTTGTTCCAATGCATGTGATGACTCTGGAATTGGGGTAAGAGACTGGTGTCTGGAGCCTGCCAGATGGAGAGATTAGCAAAGCCCTTGTGTGTTATAAGACCTGCAAGCTACAGACCTTCTCGGAGGCTTTAACACTTAGGGATTGCATTTATCTTCCTGTAAGAGAGACCTGATCAATGTAGCCTAAACAAGATAGAGATTTATCTCTCTCGTGCTACAGGGGGGAAAGAAGAAGAAGAAGACGACAGAATAAGGCAGCCCAGAGCTGACCTGGTAGTTCCCAGGCTGCTTCCATGCTTCTGCTCCAGCACCCTCAGCATGTGGCTTCCCCCCATGGGTGCCTTCATTGTGGCCGCTGGAGCTGCAGTACCCCCCCCCACCCCCCCATCTCCTCCCAAGCAGCACGAAAGAGAAACAACCAAAGAGCTTTCACTTTCGTCTCATTGACCATATGCAGCTGCATGGGAGACTGGAAACTAGCTTGTCAGTTGGACATGTTACCACAGTCCAGGCACGAAGGCAAAAAGAATAGAATGGATATTGAACAGGCAAATGGGAAGGTCTTCCACAGAGGCGGTCAGAGCAATGGTTAAAAGATGAAGCCCTGGGGTGCCTGGGTGGCTCAGGTCGTTGATCACCCAACTTCGGCTCAGTTCGTGATGTCACAGTTCATGAGTTCAAGCCCTACGTCGGGCTCTGTGCTGACAGCCCGGAGCCTGGAGCCTGCTTTGGATTCTGTGTCTCCCTCTCTGCCCCTCCCCTGCTCACGCTCTGCCTCTCTCTCTCTCTCTCTCTCTGAAAAATAAACATTCAAAAAAAAATTTTTTTTAAATGAGGCACTGACATCAGATGCATGGGTTCAAATGCTTTGCTCCACTCATCACCATCTGGAAGAGCCTTGGCGAGTTACCTAATCTCTCTCCGTTCTCATCTATATGATGGGCATAGCCATAGGACTGACCTCATCATTGAATACCATTATTGTTTGGTTACTGAGAATCTACAGTGCTCTTGTGCATGGCAAATGCTTGTCAAATGCTGGTTGTTGCTATTCTTCTGCCTAAAGTCACATTATTGATGCCCTAACTATTACCCCTGCCTGGTAGGCACCTTTCTCGTCTGACCACAGAGGGAGAACTGGGCTTGGTGCCAGCTGAGGGAGGAGAGGGTGGAGAAAGGTTGCAGGGCATCTCTGTGATGTCCCAGTCCCTGGGGCCAACGGAACTCAAGTCACTTGAGAATGTCCCTTCGTTTTCCTCTCTCTCTTTCCCCACGAAGGGCCAAGGCACAGGGAGTACAGGGGAGGTCATGCAGAATGACGCATCCCCATCCTGTCTACCCTCTCCAGCCCTAAGTTCAATGTTGAAAATGTCAGCCCTCCCCCTAGTCATCCTCAAGCCCCTAATAACCCTGTTCCAGGGGCCCGGGGCACCCACTTGACGCCTGCTCCAAGAAATTTATGGTCTAGAACAGGGGTCAGCAAACTACAGCCTGCAAGACAAATCCAGCCCACTGGCTATTTAGGTAAACAGTTTTATTGGCACAGAGCCAACGGTCATTTGCTTACACATTGTCTGTGGCTGCTCTTGGCAAAGCAGAGTAGCTACAACGGACACACTCTGACCCATAAGTCTAAAATACTATGTGGCCCTTTACGGAAAAAGTGTGCCAACCTCCACTGTAGGTGGTGAAAAGGAATGTATTTTTGATGATACCAACAAGTATACATAATCCAATAGGACACTGAGTCGGTGTGTGTAAAGATACAGAAAAGGGCCCGGGAGAACTTCCAGCCCACAGAAAGCCCGGGGTTCCTCCATGGAAATGAGGAGAAGAGCAGACAAGGATATGATCAGGACATTAGCCTTCTCTGTAACATTTGGTTTTACAAGAAAAGACTTGGGTGGTTAAAACCTAATTTTTAACAGAGTATATTGATTGCTGGAAAGTGTGACATGTTTAACACTTTTATAGACTCCTAATAAAGTGTAAATTAATATGACCCTTTTGGAAAGCAATTTGGAAAATATATCAAGAGCCTTAAACATGTTCGTACTCCTGGCCTCATAATTCCACTTCTGGGAATTCATCCTAAGGCTATAAACTAAAATGTCGAAAATATTTATGCACAAATATGTCCACTGTGATATGACTTATAGTAGCGAAAAGCTAGAACCGCTCAGATAGTTAGTCATATCAGAGCTAAATAAATTATGATACAGCCATATGATAGAATCTTATATAGTAATTAAAATGATGCTCAAAAAACTTTATAAATAATTTGGAGAAAATTTAAGGGAACGAATAAACAAAGTTGAGTGTCGTTTCATCAAAGCTGTATTAAAAAAAAAAATTAACATTACCACCTGGGCGTACCCAAATGTCACAGTGTTACCTTTGGAGGAGTGGATGATTCATGCCTATATATATGTTTTTTTTTTTTTCCTGGAACATGTTGGTTTTATTTTCATCATGGGAAACATGGATATCATCTTAAACCATACGAGTTTCGAGAAGGTTCATTGAGAGCCAAGTGGATCAGATTCCATGGCCGCAGGGCATAGGAGACGGGAGTTCATCACTTCATTCCTGTAGAGTCAGGAGAGCAAAGCAGAGGGAAGGGAGAGATTTATACACTACTCGCCAAACTAGCGGGTCAGGGCATGCCCTGTGTACGCAGCTGGACCAGGCGTCACCTTCCCCTGCGCTATCCTCTGCTGCTAAAGACTGGGGATGGGATGGGTGGGGCGGGGGGGGTGTCACTTTGAAGGGCCGAGGTTTCTGTTTCCTCCAGCAGCTGGAGCCAAGCTCGTCAGCATCACCTCTGTGGGCATCAGCAGAAAGGGGGGGAAGAAGGGCGCCTGGGTGGCGCAGTCGGTTAAGCGTCGGACTTCAGCCAGGTCACAATCTCGCGGTCCGTGAGTTCGAGCCCTGCGTCGGGCTCTGGGCTGATGGCTCGGAGCCTGTTTCCGATTCTGTGTCTCCCTCTCTCTCTGCCCCTCCCCTGTTCATGCTCTGTCTCTCTCTGTCCCAAAAATAAATAAACGTTGAAAAAAAATTTAAAAAAAAAAAAAAGAAAGGGGGGGAAGAGAGTATAAACGATGGACAAGAAGCCTGGGATGGGGGTGGGGTGAGTCCATTCATTTTCCCTCGAGGGGCTCTGAGTCACAGAGATCCTTGCCCTCTGCAAGTTTTCCCTTGGCTCAGACCCTCTGCCCGGTTCCAAAACCTCTAGGCACTCTCCTCCCCGGTGTTGTGTTTTCTCTTTGCAGTAACAATATCCATTTGGACTTCTCTTCCCCTACCCCCCCAAAAAGACAAGAAAATAATATCAAAGCTTCATCCTCAATCCATGAAGTGTTTTAGGGCAGCTCCAAGAGATCAGATCTTCTTGAAGGCAGGTAATTAGACACTCATGGGAAAATGCTCAGGAAACAGCTACTGACCAGGTCCTTTCAAATCCAAAGCCCCTTGGCTTTGGAATCAGAACAGTCCTCAAATCCTGGCTGCATTCTCTCTTAGCTTCTTGACCTTGGGCACGATATCTACACTCTCTGAGCCCCATTTGCTTCATCTGTAGATTAGGGTAGGGGTTGATCTTCCAATAATTGTCATAAATATCAGAAATAACTTGTTACTGTGCCCCATGCAATAATTGGCACATAGCAGGTGCTCATAAAAGGTCCTTATTTATCAAATTCCATTTCCTGGGGACCCTGAAGATGTGAGGGGCCTGGAATCAGGCATGAATCTAGAAAGGATGGTTAGTCCTTTCCCACAGTGAAAAAAGCAAACAAGAATTACGAATCATTTTCATATTATCTGATGTCAGCCTTCCAGAAGCAACTCAGATCCAGGCCCTTCCCCTTCACTCCCCACTTGTCACCCCCTCCCCGCTCAACCCTGCCCCAGTGGCCACACCCTTCCTGAGCTCGTGGGCCTGGAGCACCCCCTCTCTCCCCTGGCCAGGAGAGCAATTTCTGTAGGAGCCATTCATTTGGTAATTAGTCACGTAGGGACCTGTGACATCCCTTCTGCTGTGGTTGAAACTGTTACACTGTCCCTGGCACCGCACTTCCCATGTTTGCATCTCATCTCTTCAACTAGATTACAAGGCCCCGGAGGGGGAGGCTGCTTCCTCTATTTCTTGCTCTATTTCTCTCTTCAGTGTGCGATTGATCCTTACTTGTCGCACATTGGATTTTTGTGTTTCTTTAGGTCTAGCCCACAGACAGTACAGCCATGCTTGGCCGGTGAGGGGTGGAATACTTGTAGCTCCGCACACATCAGAAAAGCTCTGGGACGGGCTAGTTCCAAAGGGGCAAGGCAAAGAATTTCCAGCAGGAGGGGTTTTCTGTACCCCTCAGAGTGTGGCTCCTCTGATGCTGAGCAGATTGGGGCGGGGAAGGCAAAGCCCCTGCTGCCAGACCAAGGGCTAGATGTGTGTCTGGGGCAACGCCAGGACACTGGTTGCTCCCTGCCACCCACAGCCGCTTCTGGGAGTCCTGGGGAAGCCGGACCTCCTCAGTGAGCATGGAGGCCAAGGGGCTGCACGGCCAAGCCAAATCTGGAATCATTTAGAAAGGGGAGCATCCGGTTCCTCTCCTCCTCCCTCTCATCTCTGCTCCTTGGTCTGAGGCCGTGGGTCCCAGACAGGACTAAGAAGTGCCTGCTCCCAGCGGGAGCAGCTGTGCCCCAGCCCTCCCTCCGCGGGCCTGGGGTGCCTCTGGGCAGGGGCGGGAGCCGTCACAAGCAGCTGACAGCTGTGGTGGCGCCAGGGCTCAGGCGCCCACCACATGGCTTCCGTTTTGATTCTGGCCCTCCCCTGGGCTGGCTGTGCTCCTCCCCTGCCAGCAGGGCAGCACATGGCCGGTGGGGTCCTCGGAGAAGGGGTGCGGGGCAATGGGGAGCACCTGCTCCCTCTAGCCCTTCTTCCTGTGACATTCACTTCAAAGTCACAGGACGGTGCTTCCCTTTCTTTGCCGCATCCCTGCAGATAAGGGAATCTGTTTGGCCCAACTGGGAATTCATATTTCAGCGGTTCTGGTGGTTGGGATCTCAAAAAGGAACTTGGGGAAGAAAGCCAGCCTTTGCTGAGGGCCTGCTAAGCGTCACGTGCAGACCGTCCCAGGCGCTGGGCTAGACACCTACCACCGGACTCCGGGGCAGACCTAAGGGCCACAGCCTGCTGGTCCCCCTGCTCTGCCCCCGCTATCTTCACATCAACACCCCCTAGCCAAGGGCCGGTACCTCCCACCTCTATCCCACCTCCACCCAGGACCATTCATCAGAGCAGAGGTTTTTCACGAATCTCCACGGAGAGGTTCTTTCTGCTCCTGTGAAATAGCCTGGCCAACAGCAGCAGCAGTAAGTTCTGATGGGGAATGAGCCCCGAGCGAGGGGGCCCTGTTTTCCTCTCCGTTTCCCCCGCAGCCTGGAGCTGTGGCCCGGTCTGTCCGCCTCTCGTGACAGGAGAGCGCCCCCTGCTGCCCGAGATGCGCCGGTGTCGCCCAGCCCCGAGGCTGGGAGCTCATCCGCACCGAGAAGGGCTGCGTCTGGCGAGCAGGTCATGGGGAGCCGCGCTGCCGCCTGGCGGGACCCACCTCGCGGCTCAGCCTGGACGAAAGAGGATGCCACCCCTCTGTACCGCCGTCTGCCTCCGGCCGCCAGGGGCCTGGACCAGTCCGTCTTGGAGGGCAGTTCTCTAGGGCGCTGTGGTTAAGAATATGGGATCTGGGGGTGCTTGTCTGGCTCAGTAAGTAGAGCACGCGACTCTTGACCTCCCGGTTGTAAATTCGGGCCCCACACTTGGTGTAGAGATTACCTTAAAGTAAAATCTTAAAAAAAAAAAAAAAAAAAAAAAAAAAAAGAATATGGGATCTGGTTCAGAACCCAGCTCCACAATGCCCTGGGCACACAGCTGGGTTTAAATTCTGAAGCTCCAGTTCCCTCATCACTTTACTGAGGTAATCGACATTATGTATATCACAGGGATGCTTTAAGGAGAGAATTCGTGTAAAACACACAGTAAGCTTTCAATAATAGTAACTATTATTATTGATCCGGCAGACACCTCCACAAGTCAGGGATAAGACAACAGCAGGCAAGATCTCATGGACCAAAGTCAGGGATTTGTTTTTTCAAAGCATTTTTCATCATTAAATGGAATGGATCTGATCTAGTTCCATGGGCATATTTGAGGGAAACAACTTTGCCTAAAGGGGAAATAAATGCCAGAGACATTCACAGAAGCATCAACCACAAACAATTACTAAACACATCGATCAATGCTCCAAGCTGTGCAATAAAGAAAGGGGGAGAAAAGTTATGTTTGGGGAGAGTCTGACCTGCATTATCAATTTTTACCATTTTGCTGGATTATATCCATTAACCACAAACATGCTGAAACATCTCCCATATATATTTTAAAAAACCAGGGGCGCCTGGGTGGCTCAGTCCGTTAATCGTCCAACTCTTGATCTCAGCTCAGGTCATAATCTTGTAGTTTGTGGGATCGGGCCCACATCATGCCCCGCTTTGGGTGAGCTCAGGCCTAGCTTCGGGATTCTCTCTTTCTCCCTCTCTCTGCCCCTCCCCTCCTTGTGTTGTTCTCTCTCTCTCTCTCTCTCTCTCTCTCTCTTTCTCTCAAAATAAATAAATAAACTTTAAAAAATTGTTTGAAAAAGCCAACTTGACCCCACATGGCCCCCCACCTAAAATTTCTCAAACTATGCTCAGCAACTCTGCTTCCTCTGCTTCTGTGATCTCTTGAACCCACTCACTCGGTGTTTGTGCCAACAACTTAGGCCACTGTACTGCCCTTGTCCTGGTCGCCAGTGGCCTCCGCACAGTGCTTCATTCTCTCAGGCCTCATGACCCTGCTCACTGGCAGTGGTGACATCATTGATGGAGTACTCCTTGCCCCTTGGAACTGTGGTCTTCCTTCCACTTGGCCCTGGTGCTCGTCCTTCCTTTCTGGCCAGTCCTTGTCAGTTCACCTTTGGCAGGATGCCCATCTCAGCTTCTGCACGTCGGGACGTCCTAGGCTCTGTGTCCAGGCCTCTCTCTTTCTGCTTCCTCTCCAAGTGACTCCAGCCAGCCCCACGCTTTCACTGCTGTCCCTCCACTTATGAAGCCCACGTTTGTCCCAACCTCCCCTCTCCCTGAACTCCAGACTCGCACGTCCAGCAGTCCCCTCAATGACCCCACTTGGAGATCCTCTCATCATCCAACTTGACATGTCCGAATGGAGCCCCTGATTTCCTCTCCTCCCTCTTTCTCATCGAATAAATGGAAACTCTATACGCCTTTGCCTCTCTTTCTTTCACACTCTACATCAGTCCATCAGCAGATCCAGTCAGCTTTCCCTTCAGGACGTATCCAGGATCTGGCCACTTCTTGAATTCTCCACTGGCACCTCCAGTCCAGGCCATGATCACCCCCTGGCTGGTCTCCCAGCTTCTACCCATGTTCCCCTGCAGAAATTTCCACAAAGAAGCAGAGAGAATCTTTTTATAACAAAAACCAAATCATGTCACTCCTTTGCTGAAAACCCTGCAAAAGGTTTCCCTCCTCACTAAGACTAGGATACAATGAGGGGTGCATGGGTGGCTCAGTGGGTTGATCAACTCTTGATTTCAGCTCGGGTCATGATCTCACGGTCGTGAGATCGAGCCCAATATCGGGCTCCGAGCTGAGCATGGAGCCTGCTCAAGATTCTCTCTCTCTCCCTCTGCCCCTCCTCCACTCGTGTTTGCTCTCTCTCTCTCTCTCTCTCTCTCAAAAATTAATTAATTAATTTCAAAAAGGATTTTTCTCTAAAAAAAAAAAGAACAGAATAGACTAGAATGGTCAACAGGGCCTTACACAATCTTACCCCAAGCTTCTCCTCCAACTTCATCTCCTACCCCCACATTCACTTCACTCAGGCCACCTGGCCTCCTTGCCATTGCTGCAGCGCACTGAGCATGATACGGCCCCAGGGTCTTTGCACTCACTGTTCTCCCTTCCTGGAGTGCTCTGACCCCAGGCCATCACAGAGCTCTTACCCTCACTTCAGTCTGCCTCGACTTGTCTTAGCAGAGAAGTCTTTCCTGACCACTCTGGATAAGACAGACCCTTTCTTGACCACTCTCTGTGTAAGTAATCTGAAGGTGGCTCCTCAGTGGGGAGGTTAATGCAACAATCCAGGCAACACACGGGTAGTGCGATGGTGGATGTTGCCGTGCGATGGACTGGACAGCAGGGAGATCCGAGGGATAATGGGAGGGGAAGGAGAGGTGAGGTCCAGGAAGACTCCCAGATTTGAGGCCTGGATGACTGGATGCCCAGAAAGGTCCCCACATCCTTTCCTTCTTTTTCTTCCATGCCTTCAGGCTCCGATTCATCTGATTGGGCCCCCCCTTACCCCCCCCCCCCGTTTATTCAGAGACCCAATCTATCAACCTCATCACATATTCCCTCTGTGCCTCAGTTTTCCATAAATTGGGGCAAAAGTAGTCATTTCTGCATAGGCCTATAGAGAGGAGTAAACAGGTAATCCATATAAAGCATTTTGGACGATGTCCGGGACATAAAAATCACTCGAGGAATGTTGGCCGTGGTCATTATCATCACGGCTATCATTGCCATCGTCATTGTCAGTGTCATTTATTTCCCAGCCTCCTATCCTGGCCCACTGTGCTCCTTTCTACCTCATGAAGCTATCGCTGTGTTGTGGGGCCTCCTTCGCTAGGCCCGAGTGCACCCTTGTCTTTCCCAGCTTCATTTTTCTAGTGTTTTCAAGACCACCCCACATTACTGCCCCAGAAAAACTTTTTGCCACAAGACTTTAACTTACTCTCAAAGTAAATCGAATTAAAATTGAGGATCCTGGGGCGCCTGGGTGGCGCAGTCGGTTAAGCGTCCGACTTCAGCCAGGTCACGATCTCGCGGTCCGTGAGTTCGAGCCCCGCGTCAGGCTCTGGGCTGATGGCTCGGAGCCTGGAGCCTGTTTCCGATTCTGTGTCTCCCTGTCTCTCTGCCCCTCCCCCGTTCATGCTCTGTCTCTGTCCCAAAAATAAATAAAAATGTTAAAAAAAAAAAATTGAGGATCCCTCCCTCAGCCCCACATCAGTAATGCATCCACAGCCCCTGTCCCACTCCCGAGGCCAGAACTCACAATACAATCAGGACAGAAACTCCATCCCCCTCGGTCCCTGCCGACCACCTGACGGGCTCCGGCTGAAACCTGCTTGTTTCTTTTTCCTGTCCCTAAATGCTCACAGATGTCTGTCTGTGATGTGCCTTTTCTCTATGATGTGCCTCTCAGAGAAGAGGGAAGATCAGATACTTGTAAATATTTTAATCTCTCTTTTTTCTTTCTCTCTCAGTATCAAAAGAAGCAGGGGGTGGGTGAGAGGGTGTTTTCCTCCTTCCAGGTGGAGTTGAACTTGGCCAAACCTGAAAACAACTTCATTTCCTCTCCTAGGGGGATAGGGATGGTGAATTAGCCACCCTGGGAACTAGAGCGAGCTCTTAACCCCTTACTCAGTGCTAATTCCCCCAGGTCCACCAGACTCTGACAAGCATTAGAAGGAACTTGAATGTGGCCACAGGCTAAAGTGGGGACCAACATGGGCAGTTGGTTCCTGAATTGTTGTAAGACCTTTAGACAGGTCCCCAGGAAGAAAGGCGGGAATTACAACTGATGGCCTTAGATGAGATTGGGAGAAGAACAAGTTTGGTAGCCTCTAGGTGACTTGGAAGGGTCCTGGGTCATAGAGCCCTCTGACTTTCTCCCAACCCCAAAGCCCTCCCATCCTGAATACCCATCCCACCTCTGTCCATGCACCTTTCGTTCAGCCAATCAAACAGCTGGATTTTTTTCAATTTAATTTTTTTTATTTATTATTTTGAGAGAGACAGCAAGTGTGAGCAAGGGAGGGACAGACTGCAAACATTTACTGCTTTGCGTCTTTCAGAAAGAACCAGAATGTTTGAAATAGGAGGGGATATTGTCGCAGGCGTCAGAACATTTAAAGTTTATATCTGGGCAGGAAAATATTTACTCTAGAAAGTGTGGTGCATGGGACAATGTCACTCAAAATTTAAAGACTCAATCAGGACTCCTGTGGGAGTGTAAATTCATGCAAAATCTTTGAAAAGCAAATTGGCTCAGTGAGTCAAGAGCCATAAAAATATCCATCATCTTTGACTCAGAAATCTCACTTCTGGGGTTGGAGCCTAAAACAATTGCTCCAAATACAGAAAAAGATGTTTGCTATGGTGTTATTTACAATAGCAAAAATAAAACAGTGAAATGGAGCCATCGCATCTGCCCATTTATAGGGGACGAGAGAGAGCAATCGGGCACATCTTCTAAGACCCATCTGGCAGTGTGACTCTTACGAAGAGCACAGGATAACACGGAAGCATTTACAACAAGGCTGGAAATGATAGTTACATAGAAATGTATATACACTAGACTTTCAACCACCAGCACAAGACGATGAGGACCGTGAGTTAAAAAAAACTAGTGGAATATTGGGCTCCTGGGTGGCTCAGTCAGTTAACTGTACGACTTCCACCCAAGTCATGATCTCATGGTTCCTGAGTTTGAACCCCACATTGGGCTCTGGCTGACAGCTCAGAGCCTGGAGCCTGCTTCGGATTCTGTGTCTCCCTCTCTCTCTCTGCCCCTCCCCCACTTGTGCTCCGTGTCTCTCTCTCTCTCAAAAATAAATAAACATTAAAAAATTCTTTCTTTAAAAACTAGTGGAATAAAACAGACAAAATGTATTTATGCTTGTGTTTGGGTTGATGGGATCCAAAAAAGCCGTGGCTAGGTTTTTTGGTTTTTGGTTGTGTGTGTGTGTGCGTGTGTGTGTGTGTATTTTCCAAGAGTTTGTAAATGGAGTGTTTCGTTTTTAAAATGGAAAATAATTATTGGCCTTCAAATTAGAAAACCCATCATGAGTTTTTGTTTTAACATCTACATGAAAAGTTTTACATGGAAATCATTTTTCCAGAATTTTTTTTCATTGTATCGTTTGGTCTAGTGGTGTTAAAATTCTGCTACTCCAAGCATATTAACACATCTTTGCTCCCACAAAATGCCCACATTCTCTTAGCTTTCACCTCCATACAAGGAGGCTATGGGGAGGGGTGGGGGGGAACAGAAGCAATTATGATATCCACAGCTAAATATAGACTGCTGTTTACACAGGAGGACCCAGAGGAAGTTAAGATAAAATTTTCCACTGGATGACCTCATTTGCCTAAAACACTGAGTTGTCCTGGTCAGATCTTACAGAAGCACTGGCCTTCTGTGATCTGGGCCAGCAGCCCGCAGAAAAGTGATACGTGGGTACTGCAGAAATAGAGAAGAGGGAGAGTCTGAGCCTGAGAAATCACTCTCCCAGGTCTGCATCAGAGGCCGATGAGCTGAGAACAGTAGGCCTGGCTAGGGCCTCAGTGGGAGGGGGCCTGGGTGGGGCCTCAGTAACTGCTGAGAAGTCTCCTCCCAGCAGCCCCTTCAAAAAGGAGAAACACCCCTCAGAAAGGACTGGCGCTCACATCTTGAATCCTAAAAACTGTCAGGGAGTAACTAGGTAAGAGACCAGAAGCTCCAATGGTGCCACCTGAGCGCCTGCTCTGAGCTCCTGTTTCAAATTGCTGACACCCTCTGTCAAAGAAGAATCCACGAGTCACCTGGGAGCCTGGGTGAGTAAGCCCCGGGCGGTGAGGATTATTGCTAAAGGACACCTGTTGGCAGCCTGTTTGAGTTGGCCTATAAGTATGGCAGCTCTGTTTGGGAGAATGAAAGGGACTAGTTAACAAATACATAAGGAAGCAAACAAACAGAAAGCGGGCTGTCTTCAAAAGCCACTCACTTTGTCAGAGACACCCCTGGTTTGGTAGCCTCTAGGTGACTTGGAAGGGTCCTGGGTCATAGAGCCCTCTGACTTTCTCCCAACCCCAAAGCCCTCCCATCCTGAATACCCATCCCACCTCTGTCCATGCACCTTTTGTTCAGCCAATCAAACAGCTGGATTTTTTTTAAGTTTATTATTTTGAGAGAGACAGCAAGTGTGAGCAAGGGAGGGACAGAGAGGGTGAGAGAGAATCCCAAGGAGGCCCCACGATGTCAACACAGAGCCCATTGTGGAGCTGGATCCTACCAACCGTGAGATCATGACCTGAGCCAAAATCAAGAGTTGGCTCAACAACTGAGCCACTCAGGCAACCCTGGATTTTTTTAAATAAACTTTTATAAGGAAACATTTTAGAGTATAATAAACCCTATATATCCTTTTCCTAGATTCAATAACTATCAACTCATGGCCAGTCTTGTTTCATCTGCACTCCCATCATTTTCTCCTTCCCCATCAATTATACGGAGCAAATCCAAACATTACATAATTTCTCCCACATGTATATGTGTGTGTGTGTGTATGATAAAATATATGATATATATATGATATATCCTTTTAAAATCATTGTCACTATAGGGGGCCTGGATGGCACAGTCGCTTAAGCATCCAACTCTCAATTTCTGCTCAGGTCATGATCCCAGAATCATGGGACTGAGCCTCACACTGTGGTCTGCACTGAGTGTGGAGCCTGCTTAAGACCATCTCTCCCTCGCCCCCCACCCTTCCCCCACTCACTCTCACTCTCTCTCTCTCTAAAGAAG
Source organism: Felis catus (assembly GCF_018350175.1). Taxonomy (NCBI): domain Eukaryota; kingdom Metazoa; phylum Chordata; class Mammalia; order Carnivora; family Felidae; genus Felis; species Felis catus. Next base: position 28,983,404 of record NC_058381.1, on the reverse strand, counting down.
CAAAACAAAACAAAACATTGTCACTATACCATGCTCAACCTGAAAAAAGCTAATAATATGGTCAAATATCCAGGCAAGGTTTAACTTTTCCAGATTATCTCATACATTCTTGTTTGTTTACTAGAATCAGGATCCAAATAAGGTTCTTGTACTTGTGACTGACTGTCGTGTCTCAAGACAAAGAGCTAAATTCTAAAACTTACAAAATCCAAATTTAGGGCAGGTTAGCAGAGTGGCAGTCTTAATGGGTGCCAGTCGTGAAACCCAAGAATTCATTCACTGATTCATCAACAAATATTTATTGAGGACCTCTGGTGCACAAGGCCTGTGTTCTACACTGAGATATACTGGTGGCTGGGATTATTCCTAGAGCCATATGTATCATAGAGGGAGTCTGGTGAGAATGGCAGACATTGATCAAATGATCACAGAAATGAATGTGGCATTCGAAAGGTTGAGAAGTGCAATAACATGGAGTTTACATAACTCTAAGAAACAGAATTAGCATCAACAGGTTGAAGCGTTGGGAAATCAAATTTGGGCATCGTAGAGGGAAGAACTCAAAAATAACCAAATATGAAAAGAAGCAGGAGCATATGATCCATAACCAAGAGAAACACCAAATACCAGAAACAGATCCATAAATGACACAACTGATAGAATTAGTGGACAGAGTGTTAAAATAACTATCACTTCATATGTCCAAGAAGGTAAAAGAAAATGTGATCATGGTAAGGACGTACATGACAAGTTCAACCCAAGCTGAACTTCTAGACATGAAAAATAAATCTGGGGTGGGCTTACTGCAGAAGAAAACAAGTAATGAACTTGATGATATAATAACAAAAACAGTCTCGGTGCTCTGTGACATAACATCAAACATATGTTTAACTGGAATTCAAGACGAGGAGAAAGAGAGGGACAAAACGATTTGAAGAAATAATAGTTAAGATTTTTTCCAAATTTTGATGAAACTTATAAATCCACAGATAAGATACAAACCGAAGAACAAGAAACTTGAAGAAAACTACATTGGGCCATAGCGTAATCACAATACTTAAAACCAACAATAAAGAAAAATCTTAAAAGCAGCCAGAGGAAAAAAAGACATGTTACATACAGAAGACTGATGATAAGAATGACAGCAGACTTTTCATCATAAGCAATGCAAATGAGAAGATAGTGGAGTGGCATCTTTGTTAGGGAAAAAACTAGCAGCCTAAATGTCTACACATGGAGAGAATCTCTCTCAAAAATGAAAACAAAATAAGGACCTTTTCAGACACGTGCAAGCTGAGAGAAGTCATCACCAGCAAACCACTTGTACGATGAAATCTTCAAGTAGGTTTTTCAGGCAGAATGAAAATTACATCAAAAGACAATTTGGAGGCGTGGCTGGTGGCTCAGTTGGTTAAGGATCTGACTCTTGATCTCAGCTCAGCTCATGATTTCGGGGTCATGAGTTCAATCCCCATCTTGGGCTCCATGCTGGGCGTGAAGCCTACTTAAAAAAAAAGAGGGGCGCCTGGGTGGCTCAGTCGGTTGGGCGTCCGACTTCAGCTCAGGTCACGATCTCGCGGTCCGTGAGTTCGAGCCCTGCGTCGGGCTCTGGGCTGATGGCTCAGAGCCTGGAGCCTGCTTCCGATTCTGTGTCTCCCTCTCTCTCTGCCCCTCCCCCGTTCATGCTCTGTCTCTCTCTGTCTCAAAAATTAAAAAAAGTTGAAAAAAATTAAAAAAGAGAGAGAGAGAGAGAGAGAAAGAAAAGAAAAGAAAATTTGGATTTACATAAAGGAAGAGCCCCAGAAATAGTAAATAAATGGGTAAACATAAAAGTCTTATTAAATTATTTAAATCTCCTTAAAATGTAATTGATAGTTTAAAGTAAATGTATAGAAGTTCAAATGTATGACAACAATAGCACAAAGGCCAGGAGGGGAGAAACGGAAGGCTTGTGGTATAAGGTTCTCACACCATATGTGAAGTAGAACAATATTTCTTGAAGACAGACTGTGATAAGTTACATGTCTACATTATAAATCCTAACGCAACCACTAAAGAAGTTCAGCTAATAAGTAAATAAAGGTGATAAAATGAAATCATAAAAAGAATACAAAAGAAAAAAGAGGAGGGGCAAAGGAACAAAGAACAGTAGGCACAAATACAAAACAAATAGCAAAATGGTATTTTGAAATCTAACCGCATGAATAGGTACCCCAACCAAAAGGCAGAGATTGTCAGATTGGAGAAGAAAGCAAGACACAGCAGCATGCTCTCTACAAGGAATCCACGTCAAATGTGAAGAACATGGGATGCCTGGGTGGCTTGGTCGGTTAAGCGTCCAACTCTTGATCTTGGCTCCGGTCGTGATCTCATGGTTTGTGAGTTTGAGCCCCGTGTTGGGCTCTGTGCTGGCTGCACATGGATTCTGTCTCTCCCTCTCTCTGCCCCTCCCCCACTCATGTGTGCTCTCTCTCTCTCAAAATTAAATAAATAAATAAATAAATAAATAAATAAATAAATAAAACAAATGGGTTAGGACACCTGGGTGGCTCAGCTGGTTGAACATCTGACTTGAGCTCAGGTCATGATCTCGCGTTTCATGAGTTTGAACCTTGCATTGGGCTCTCTGCTATCAGCGCAGGGCCCACTTCAGATCCTCTGTCTCTCTCTCTCTCTCTCTCTCTCTCTGTGCCCCTCCCCCACTGGTGCTCTCTCTCCCTCTCTCAAAAATAAATAAACGCTAAACACTCTTTAAAGAACAAATGGGTCAGAAGTAAAAGCATGGAAAAAGATATATCTTAGCAACGCTAAGCAAAAGAACGCAGGAGTTGCTATAAAATGTCAGACAAATTTTAGAGCAGGAATGTTACCAGGGGTAAGGGTCATTTCATCATAAGAAAGGGGTAAATGCATAATCATAAATAGTGGCACAGCTAACAACAGAGCTTCAAAATACACAGAGCATCCTGCCATTATTGACAGACAACATAATTGGGTACATAGAAACCCCAAACATGTAGAGAAGAACTATTAGCATGAATAAGTAATTTACCAAAGTCGCTGGCTATATAGTCAGTAAAGGATCTCTTCCATTTTAGCCATTCTGGTGGGTGTGTAGCAATATCACATTGTAGTTTAATTTATATTTCCAGGACGACATCTTAATATACTTAGTGACTATTGCAATTTTCTTTTGTAATGTATCGGTACAAGTCTTTTGCTTATTTTTCTATTGGGTTGTCTGCCTGTTTCCTGTACTGATTTGTAGGAGTGCCTTATATATTCTGTATATGACTCCTTTGACAGCTTACCTATGACAAATACTCTCTTCCACTGTCTGTGGCTTGCCTTTTCACTTTTGTTCCAGTTGTAAATTTACTACCTTTGTGATTGCTTTGCTCTGCTTTGTGATTCTGCAACCGGACTCTGAAGATGGTATTTCTCCTTTGCCAGCTGGCTTAATGATATGGTTTGTCAGCAGGAGATACCGGAGGCTCACTGCAAGGCTGGAAGACGAAGAGTTGCTTTTTTTCTTCTGCTGTTACAGTTTTGCATGGAACGCCAACGGGAGCAGCGTGCAGAGGCCCTGGCTTGTTTACCACAGTGACGAGTACTTTCCAGCCATTCCCTTTATTACTGCAGTAGCGGACAAGGTGTTCTCGAAGCAGCCATGCCTCACCACCCCACCCCCAGCCCCCCGCCTCCAGAGATCTGAATCTTAGCCTTACAGGGCTCTCCTTCTAAGTTTTGTGGGGTTTTTTTTAAGGCTTTATTTTTTAATTTTTTATTTTTTATTTTAATTTTTTAACGTTTATTTATTTTTGAGACACAGAGAGAGACAAAGCATGAACGGGGGAGGGTCAGAGAAAGGGAGACACAGAATCTGAAACAGGCTTCAGGCTCTGAGCTGTCAACACAGAGCCTGACGCGGGGCTTGAACTCACGGACCGCGGCGGGGCTTGAACTCACGGACCGCGAGATCATGACCTGAGCCGAAGTCGGCCGCTTAACCGACTGAGCCACCCAGGCGCCCCAAGGCTTTATTTTTAAATAATCTCTATACCCAGTGTGGGGCTTGAACCCACAACCCCAACACCGAGAGTCACACACTGGCCTGACTAGGCCAGCTAGGTGCCCCTAGGTTTTTAAGCTCCTTCCTTGTTCACTTTTCTGCAATTACCACCTTTATTATATCTTGGCACTTTCCTTTACCTTTTTAAACACCAAGTCACCTTCCTTTTCTTTATATTGTATTTCTTTATCTTAAATGTCCCTGCTCGTATTATTGGTATAATTTCTGTCTCCTGACTGGGTTCTGACTTACACTCTCTTGATAGTGGCAGTTAGTGGAAAGAACGTGCTAATTCTTAACATGCTTTGACAGCTTCACTGAGAATCAATTGGTCCAATATGCGTTGGTCTGGTTCTGAGCTTTCTCTTTTGTTCCACTGATCTATATAGTTACCTTCACACCAGTACCACACTGTCTTGATTACTGTAGCTGTCTAATAAGGTCTTGAAATCAGGCAGTATAAGTTTTCCAATTTCGCTCTTTTCCCCTGTTGTTTTGGCTCTGCTAGGTCATTTGGATTTTCATGTAAATTTGAGAAATGGCTTGCCTGTTTCAATAAAAATGTCTTCTGGTATTTTAATTGGAATTGTGTTGAATCTCTGGGTCAGTCTAGGTTGAACTGACATCTTTTTTTTTTTTTTTTTTAAGTAGGCTCCACACCCAACGTGGGGCTTGAACTTACGACCCGGTAATCGAGAGTCGCATGCTCTGCTGACTGAGCCAGCCAGGCGCACCAAACTGACATCTTAACACTATTGAGTCTTCTGATCCATGAACATTGTGTTAGTGTGCTCAGGCTGCCATAACAAAATAGCACAGATGGGGTGGCTTAAACAACAGAAATTTATTTCTCACAGTTCTGGAGGCTGCAAAGCCCCAAATCAAGGTGCCGGGCAAAGCAGGTTTCATTCTGAGGCTTCTTCTCTTAGCTTGCAAGCTGCTATGGCACCCTGTGCTCACGTGACTCCTTTGTGTGCACACAGGAGAGAAGGTAAGAGGGAGACACAGAAAGAGAGCTCTCTGGTGTCTCTGCACATAGGGACACTAATCCTATCAGATCAGGTCTCCACCCTCTTGACCTCATTTAATTTTAGCTACTTCCTAGGAGGCCCCACCCACAAATACAGCCGCATTGAGAGTTAGGGCTTCAACACACCAATGGGGGGTGGGGGGGTGAAGTACACAATTCAGTCCAGAGCAAACATCCTATACCTTCCATAATTTCAGTCTTCTTTGATCTCAATCATTTAAAAATCTTTTCTGTGTGTTGCATGGTTTCATCAAATATACCTCCATATATTTAATATTTTAATGCTATTATTGGTGATGTTTTTAAGGATTTCAGTTTCCAGTTGTTTACTTCTAGTGTAGAGAAACAGAATTGATTTTTGGTCATAATAGGCCTTGTATCCTGAAACTTTTCTAAACACACTGCTCAGTTCTCATAGCTTTCCTTAGGATTTTCTACTTAAAAAAAAAAAAAAAACATGTCATCCGTGAACAAAGATGGCTTTGTTTCTACTTTTCTATCTGTTTACATGTTTTTCCTTTTGTTTGTTGGTTGGTTTTGCCTTACTGTACCTGCTAGAATCTCCAGTTGTGACGTGGTGAGAGCATTCACTTGCCTTTTTTCCCAGTCTTGGGGAAGAAATATTCAAATTTCACCATTAAGTATGATGTTAGCTATTGGGTTTTTCTTTCTTTTTTTTTTTTAAGATTTATTTATTTATTTAGAGACAGAGAGAGAATGAGAGAGTGCGTGTGGGCAAGCTGCAGAGACGCAGAGAGAGAGGGAGACAGAGAATCCCAAGCCGGCTCTGTGCCTCCAGTGAAGAGCCCAAGGCAGGGCTCCATCCCACACACCATGAGACCATGACCTGAGCAGAAATCAAGAGTCGGACGCTTAACCAACTGAGCCAGCCAGGTGCCCCAGCTGTAGGCTTTTCTTAGGTGACTTTGGTCAAGCTGAGGAAGTTTCCTTCTATTCATTTCCTCCTGAGAGTACCTATCATAAAGAGGGAAATTCTGTCAAATACATTTCTCTATTAAGATGACCATGTAGCTTTTTTTCTTCACTCTATTAGTAAAATTGATTATGCTGATTGATTTTTGAATATGAAACCAACCGTGCTTTCCTGGAGTTAGCCCCACTAGGACATGATGCATTATCCTTTTTACATATTTCTGGATTTGATTTCTTAAAGTTTTGTTAAGAATTTTTGCATTTGTGTTCATGAGGAATGCTATTCTATGGTTTTCTTTCCTTATAATGTCTTTGGTTTGGGCATCAGGTAATACTGTCTTCGTAAAGTGAGTTGTGAAGTCTTCTCTATTTTTGGAAAACATTTGTGTAAGATTGGTATTATTTCTTCCTTACCGTTTGATATAATTCACCAATGATGTCATGTGGGCCTTGAGGGTTTTTTTGTTTTTTTTTTTAATGTTTATTTATTTATTTTGAGGGTGGGGGGGAGAGAATCCCAGTCAGGCCCCAAGCTCAGTGCAGAGCCTGATATGGGGCTTAATCTCATGACCATGAGATCACAACCTGAGGACCTGAGACGAAATCAAAAGTTGGACACTTAACTGACTGAGTGACCCAAGCACCCCCTTGAGTTTTCTTTATAAGAAGGCTTTTCAAATTATAAATTTAACTTCTTTAATAAAAATAAGGTTATTTGGGTTTTCTATTTCTTTTTGAGTCAGGTCTGGTAATTTGCCTCTGGGGATATTTGTAAATCTCTTAAGTTGTTGAATTCGTTGGCATAAAGTTGTTTATATTATTTCCTTAATATTTCTTTAATGTCTGCAGGCTATATAGTGGTATCTCCTCTTTTATTCTTGATATTGGTAATTTGGTTCTTCTTCATTTTTTTCTTGATCATCCTAACTATGGGTTTATCACTTTTATTCATTATTTTTTAAAACAGCTTTTGTTTCCACTAATTCTCTCTACTGTTTGTTTTCTATTGCATTTGTTTCTGCACTAATCTTTATAATCTCTTCCTTTTATTATTTTGAGTATATTTCACTTTTCTGTTTCTTCCTAAAGTGGAGACTTAAGTCATTCATTTTAAATCTTTCTACTTTTCTAATGTAACCATTTAAAGCTCTAAATGTTTCTCTAAGCTTTGTTTTAGTTGCATCTCTGATAGTCTGATATGTTGCTTTCATTATCACCTACTTCAAAATATTTGTGATTTCTTCTTTGACTCAAGGATTATATCGTTCATTGTTGCTTAATTATCAGATATTAGGATGATATTTTATTTTATTTTACTTTATTTTAAGATTTTTCTTCTTTAAGTAATCTCAACATCCAACATGGGGCTTGAAGTCACAACACTGAGATCGAGAGTCACACGCTCCACGAATTGAGCCAGCCAGCCTCCCCTAGGGCGATATTTTAGATACTTCCTTATTATCGAAATCTATGTTAATCCTACTGTGCTCAGAGGACATATTCTATATTATGTCAATTCCTTTCGTTATTGATTCTTGTTTTATTGCTTAGTATATGGTCTATCTCTGTGAAGATCCCTATGCAGTTGAAAAGAAGATCTATTCTGCCATTGTTCAGGATAATGTTCTACAAATACCAATTAGGTTGATTTGGTTGCCAGTGTTCTTCAGATTTCTAGAGCCTTACTGATTTTCTGTGTTTTTTCTATCAACTACTGATCATTGCCATTCATCAGTTCTATAAGTTTTTGATTCATGTATTTCGGAACTCTGTTAACTAGATGCATTCAGATTTAGAGTTGTTAATGCCATCTGTATTTAAGCTATGTTTACCCCATATGGCTGAAGCAAAAAACCAAAGACACCAACCAAAAATACCTGTGACTGCTTTTTTTCATAAATTCCAATTTTTAAATAAGTAGTTATAGAGATGAACAAAAACAGAAGAATAAAAATCAAGCACGATGCTACCTCTAGAGAGATAAGCAGCATCGCCATTGTAGAATATCTTTCAAAATGCTTTCCATGAATGTTGTAACATCCTTTTATAACCGAATAATCACAAATATTTTTATGTCATTGTTATTAAACATTATTTTTAGTGGCCATGTAATATTCCATTGTATGAATAACCATAATAAAATTAACTTCATGTCACATTTACATTTATCTTTTTTAATTTTTTTTTAATGTTTATTTATTTTTGAGACAGAGAGAGACAGAGCATGAATGGGGGAGGGGCAGAGAGAGAGGGAGACACAGAATCTGAAGCAGGCTCCAGGCTCCGAGCCATCAGCCCAGAGCCTGACACGGGGCTCAAACTCACGGACCGTGAGATCGTGACCTGAGCTGAAGTCGGCCGCTTAACCGACTGAGCCACCCAGGCACCCCTATCTTTTTAAATTTTTAATCTTAGAGGGATCCATTCATTGGAATCTTCCTTTTCAACTTTTTCCCTGTGTTCTAGTACCTTTCCTCTCAGTTTAGGATAAACCTTTCCTAATACAGTCCCCAGGTGGAGCCCTGTGGTCTGCTCCTGGAGCTATTCCTCCAAATAACAGCCATCCGTTCCATGTTCTCCTGAAATGTTTGTTCAACACACTTTGCGTCCACCTAAGTGTACTATCATCTTTCCTCTCCAACACCATTCTAAATACGTTGTTGTGGGAAGCTAATTCATTTCCCTGATTTCTTGTTAAGGTTGAGCCCTTAGAGAGCCGTTTGTACACCACACTTCATATTTGCAATGCACTCCATTGAAACCCCTCCTGGCTCCTCTGGGATCCCTTTCACCAGCTCCCCGTGCCCACTGCCCACTCTGGGTACTTTGCTCCTAACAGCTTCCACTGATGACTTTCAGAGAATTGACCTTGGGCACCAAAGCTGCTTCACTCTGGGAATTTCACACTTTCCCCTCAGCAGCCTATACCCAATAACTGACTGATTTGAGAGCATAAACACCTGGCAATTTTGATTCTAGGTGGTAGAGCTCTGAAAAGTAATCTGTGCTCCACAGCTCGGGCTGAGTCTGGGATGGGAAATCTCACCTTTGCTTGGTTTGTTCTCTTCCCCATCCTGCCTCTCCCATTCCCCTACAGATTTCTTCTGACAGTGGACTTAAAATCACTGGCACCCGCATCTTTGACCCAGGCTCTTCTTTTGCTAGAACGTCACCTTAAGACAGCATCCAAACACCACCTGAGGCATCAATCAGAGGAGGCTTCTCCCCAACTCTCACCCACACATCCAAAAACCCAAGGAAAGTGGTGTGTCTAACTTCAAAACAACCTGACATCTGAACATCTATGCTTGCACTAAAAGAATAATAGGTGTTTTTATTCACTTTACAAAAGACTTCACAATAGGGTTCTAAATACAGGGAACTCCACTTGCGCGCTCAAAATAAAATTACAAAATGTTACCCAAAAACTTGACCCAGAGCAACTTTTCCAGAAATAATTATCCTATATAAAGCAGTGCCCTGTATAGCAGCCCAATAATTGAGGCTTTGAAATCCCTGTCGGGGGAAAGTGGCTTTCTCCAGGGGCCCCCTGGTAAGTTTCTGACTCTTCTCCCGCGCTCCCTCCCTCATCCCCTGCAGGGAGTTGCCATGGTGACCGTGGGACTTTGACCTCTGGAGTAGCTCAGACTCCGAAGAAAGGGTTTCCTCCGGCCTGCGGGGCCTGGAAGCGGGGAACCGAGATGCAAATGGCATTCTCCTTGGTCAATCGGGCAGATGGGCAGATATTCGACTAGTTTAGGCTCGGAGCCTTGAGCAAAGTACCCAAACAACTTCAGATGCGGGGGAGCTGACACGGGGCTCCTCCTGCTGCTCCCGAGAAGAAGCGTTAACAAAACACCTCGCCCTGAGCCCCATTCAGACAGACGCCCGCACGCAAAGAAAGGCCTTCCTCAGGGAGGCGGGTTCGGGCTGAACGGCTCTAATTAATTTATTATTGGAGTTCACGGATATAAAGAGAGGGTCACTACAAATGTAAATGACGCTGTTTTTATCCCAGGATCTAAGGCACTTAACCAAGGAAATGAAAGCTATCTCACATTTGTTTAATTAGCTCATTTGAATAGAAGAGAGGCCAGGGAGGGACAAAAGGCCTGAACTCAGGAACTTGCCCCTGCGAATCATTCCTCACCCCCTTAACTGGTAGGCCCCCCGCTGAGCTCCTTGCACAGTACTTTAAAAAAAAATGTTATTAATGTTTGCAATTATAAAAATAGTTGGTGCTCACCGTCACAAGTCAAACAATACAAAATTTATTGTAAGTTACTGTCTCCCCTCCCGATGGCAGTCAGTGGAGGTAATCAGTGTTAACATCCGGGAGTATATATAGTCTTCCATAGCTTTCTTTGCGATCACTTCAGCGTGCATAACCACTCCCCTTGATGGCCTCCCCCTCTGCCTACCTGCTTGCAGCACTGCTCTCACTAAGGTGATCTCACGGCATCCTGGAGATTTCTCCACATCAACATATACGGATCTAATTAACTCTTCAGTGCCTCCATAATAGTCTATAAGTACTACAACTTATGTAATGATTGTTGATATAATTTTATCTAATTTTTCTCCATGTTTGCTACCCCATCTTTCAAGATTCACCTCCTTCCCTCACCGGGAAAGGGAAAATACCAAAGTGAACAAATAGGGGATTAGAGGTCATTGAGCTAATTGCATGAGAGTCTGCCCTCCGAGATAAACAGTATAAAACAGGGGCGCCTGGGTAGCTCAGTTGGTTAAGCATCCGACTCGGGCTCAGGTCATGATCTTGCTGTTCGTGAGCCCAAGTCCCGCTTCGGGCTCCGTGAGGACAGGATGGAGCCTGCCTGGGATTCTTTCTCTCTCCCTCTCTCTCTTCCCCTTGCTCACTCGCGCCCTCTCTCTCTCAAGTAAATAAGTAAGTAAATAAATAAATTAATAAATACAATAATTTCTCCAACATTCTGCTGTTGATGGACAATTCTTTTTTTTTCTTTTACATAAACCAGTATCTATATTGCAACTGTTCTATGATCATGATCATGGCATTCAAAAGAAGACATGAGAAATTAATTCATGTAAATGATGCCTCTGTTTGATGGACAATTCTGATTATACACAGCTTTTGCTACTATAAATAGGGTCAATCTTTTGTGTGCATGTATATATATTTTATTGTATATATACATATTTATGTCTTATTATATGTTGTATATATCTTTTATTTCTTCACACTGATGCTATTATTTCTGTAAAATACATTCTCAAAATTGGAGCCAAATGATGTGCTCATTTTTACTTCTAAAAGTCACCTTGAGATTACTTTTTCAAAAAGGTTTAACAATTCACATTGCAGTCTGTTTACCCACGCACTTGACAACACAGAATGTTATCAATCTTTAATTTCTGCCAATCTGATGAGTGAAACTGGTACTAATTGTTGTTTTGTTTTGCGTTTCCCTGACTACAAATAGAGTTGCATGTCTTTTCATATGCTTGTGGATCATCTGTATTCTCTCATCTGTTGAATACCTGTTCATATCCTTTGTCCATTTTTTTTTAAGTTTTGCCTTTTCCTTATCAGGTTATACTTTCACAATATTATTTATTGTCTGTCACAGGTATTATCATTGTTAGTTTTTTGACTCAGTAGGACTCCATCATTTCTGTCCATTCTCTGTCGACTTCACTTGTGAATACCAGCTTTCACTGTTTTTTCCAGGCTTAATGGACAAAGGTGAAGGGCTGGGGAAAATCACGCCATGACTATAGAACAGAACAGAGAGGAGGTTCAAGTGATCCTTAATCAGGATGTCTGGGAAAACCAGGAGGATGGGAAAACCAAATTAACAGAATTTAGCATCTATAATACTCTTATATCAGGCAGAGAGAGGTGAGTAGCTTTTCCAGAATTCAGTCAATCTCTTTGTTCTGCTTTTCTTTAAGATTTTATTTTTAAATAATCTCTGTACCCAATGTGGGGCTCAAACTTACAACCCTGAGATCAAGAGTCGCATGTGCTACCAACTGAGCCAGGCGGGTGAGGTGCCCCTCTTTGTTCTGTTTTTAATTCCCTCTTGGAATAGAGTCCTTCTCCCACATCCTTTATCTAGCTCACTCCTACTCATTTCTCAAAACTCACCTCAAACATCACCTCCTCTGAAAAGCCTTCCTTGATCCACCCACCAGCTGACCTAGATGCCCCTCCTATGTGTAGTTCTATTCTAGCTCTTGTCACATCATATCATAACCCACTCGTCAGCTTGTCAGTCCCCCGCCTCCAGACTGATAGTCTTAGAGCAGGACTCCCAGGGCTGCCTGGGGGCTCAGTGGGCTAAGCGTCTGACTCTTGACTTCGGCTCAGGTCATGATCTTGTAGTTGGTGAGTTTGAGACTGCATTGGGCTCTACACTGACGGTGCAGACCCTGCTTTGGATTTTCTGTTTTCCTCTCTCTCTCTGCCCCTTCCTTGCTCATGCTCTCTCTATGTGTCAAAAATAAATAAACATTAAGAAAAAAAAATAGAGCAGGACTCCCTTTGGAGCACATGTCCATTCCCAGGGTCCAGCACCTTCGTGAGTTCTCTGTTTGTTCAGCTAGCTTGAACCAATTTGGCAAACTTTTCCTTGGCACCACAATGTCAGGTGCCGTGGGGGTGATGGAAGAATTATAACACATGACCCCTGATATCAGAGTGATTAAAATCTAGCTGAGGCATAATGACACGCTAAAATGGAGATAGTTGTGCCTGAGAGCAATTATACTTCAGGAGTGTATCATGTGATTGAGAATATAAATGCGATAGAAGCCCTGGGTGAGGGCGTACATGGAAGTCACGGAGGACGTGGAATTTGATCTGGACTGTGAGGGTGGGTAGGATTTGGACGGGGAGTCATAAGAAACCAGGGCAGCCAGGTAGGGGCAGCAATGGGCAAAGGTGTGGGACTGGGAAAGAGCATGTGGTCCTCATGTGACAGCAGGGAGGTTCGAGTGACCGGAGCAGAGAGCTTTTCCAAGGAGGAGGAGGAAATCCGTGTTGGACAGCATCTGGCTTCGGCAAGGAATTTCTGGATTACTTAGGAATGTGCGTGCTGCCTCCCCAGATCTTGTGGACTGATTATGGCACTCTGCCATATACTCTAAAGACAGGTTCACATGTCTCTATCACTAAGTTGTGAGCTCCTAGTCCGGAGCGTGGGTTGCAGAATAATGTCCTACACACACACACACACACACACACACACACACACACACACAAAGATGTCCGTATCCGAATCTCCAGAGCCTGTAACTATTCTGCATTATGTGGCAAAGGGGAATTAAGGCTGCTAGTCAGCTGACCTAAAACCAGATTATCCTGGATTATCTGGGTGGTCCAACATAATCACATGGGTCCTTACAAATGGAACAGAGAGGCAGAAGGGAGTCCGAGGGAGCTGTGACCGCTGGGGAAGGTCAGAGTGACACAATGTGAGGAGGATTCAGCTCACGGTTGCTGGCTGTGGAGTGAAGGAGGGAGTGAAGGAGGGAGCCAACAAGCCTAGGATCACGGGCAGGCTCCAAGTGCTGGAAAGGGCAAGGACACAGACTCTCCCTTAAAGCCTCCGGAGAGGGAAAGAGCCGTGCAGGCATCTTGATTTTACCCCAGGGAGACCCGTTTCAGACTTCTGATGTACAGGACTGTAAGATAATAAATATGTATTGTTTAAGCCACTAAGTTAGATGTACTTTGTTACAGTAGCAATAGGAAAACGGACACAGGACGGACCATGTCTGGGTCGAATTTGCATCCACACATAACTCAGCTGCCTCTATTCCGGTGCTCAGTAAATGCTTCCTTAATGCAACTGCGTAAAGAACCACTGACTCAACATCCCTCCCCGAGAACATAAAGCAAGCTCTACCAACATCCATGGGTGTAGAGCCACGTGCTTCGGGTCAGTTTGCCCTCGGCACAGATTTTGTTTTTGCTATTATAAAATAACATCAGAGCAAGCATCATCCTTCTGTTTTTGAAGCAATTTGCTTATCCTAAGCAGATTTCCTGGGTCAAAGATGATGGACAATTTTTACGGCTCTTGACCCATTTAACCCAACTTAACTTTCCAGAGAGTTAGAGCTAATCGGCGCCCTTGCTTGTAATCAAGCACCACCGTGTACCCACCACTGGGCCCAGCAGGGCCCTCAGGCACAGCCTCCTCCCTGCACATTAAAGTTTTTTCTGCTTTGATATCAGCTGTACAAGCTTTGGTCCCGGGACTCACTGGGGGCCTCCCACCCTGAGCAGACACCCTGGACATTTTGCTGTGGTGGCCTTCCTGGTGGCAAAAGCGACTTCTCCACAGCCGTGAGGAACATTCCTTAGGGATAATGCTGGTCTGGGAGGGAGCAACCTGACAGATCCCTAGTTTATTTTTAGTCAGCAATTACAATGAGACTTTTTTTTTTTTATAGGAGTTGCAAGAACTGATCTGCCTATGTTCAGGAAGCTGGTAATTTTCCAGTGTCCCCAAAGACGGGGCCTGAGAATTGGAGCTGACTGGCCCCAGAGGGAAAAGCTGGTTGCTTTAAAGGTCTGATCCTTTTCTCCCCTTTGCAACACGGTGGGTGGGTGGGATGGTTTGTTTTGTTTTGCTTTGTTTTGTTTGTTTGTTTTGGTTTTGCTTTTGTTTTTAATGGAATCTTTTGTTTACTATGCTAATAAGAGCATCATGGAAGCAAGAACAATATTTAGTCATTTTCCATCTGCTTTCAGCCCATAGGGCACAGACCTGCAGGCTTCATCTTCCCTTAGGAATGACTGTCTTCCCACTTGAGGAGAAAAAAATCACTTTGCCACTCACAAAAGTCTTACTGTGCTTGGGTATGGGGGATGCTGTTCAAAGCATGGGGAGGCAACCAGGCGGGGATGGGGCTAACAGGACCTTCCAGAGCGTTGGGAATCGGAGGCTCCCGGGGAAAATGGGCAGTTCGGGTCTCAGGCTCTCTGAGTGGGCAGGCAGTCGGCTGGCTCTTCCCTCCCTTTTCTCTTTGGCCTCTGTTCTTTTCCCACCGGCCAGCCTCTACCTCTGATATGTCCGTATGATACAAAGCCAGAGAAGCCTCGCCTTTAGGAGGCCAGAGGAATGTCCTGCCGCACCAGAGGCACATTCTGGGACTCCGTCAGGCCCAAAGGTACCTTGGTTTTGCCTGCGCGAGCCTGATCTGAAAAAGGAAAAAAGCCTTTGGACTCTAGAGATCTTCACTGTTGTCCTGCTCCTTCTCAGACTTCCCTCATGACTTCCAGTCTCCAGTCCCCAGGGCCCCAGGGTCCCTCTCTGTGAAATGGCCAAACAATCTCGCTTCCCAGGGAGCGAGCACACGGTGTGCCTTGGGAGAAAAGAGCAACAAATATTTATAAATCCATCACCGAGGTGGCAGCTGAAACAGCTGACAGAGCAGAGCCCAACCCAGTCGGGCCCCGGACCTCCACAGGGCCTGTTTCTTCCTGCTGCCTCCCACCCACACCCTGACAGAGCAGGGCTGACCTCCAGCCTCTCGGTGGGGCCCCAGGCGACTTCCCAGCCCGTGAATTTCCTTTGGCACTTTGAGGCTCCCCCAGGAGGATTCATGAGACCGCAGCAGGAAATGAGGAACAGAGTTTTAAATCAGAAGGGGAAGCAATGTCTTTGTGTCAGATAAGTGGCCTGGATCCAGGGCTGAGAGACTGTGGCGCATTTCTCTTCACAGACAGCGGGTGCTCTTCTAGATGTGGTTATGGCAACAAAATAAATGATGGATAATTGCTTTTGTGACAACTTGCCAATTAAATTAGACTCAGCAGAATAACATAATGACAATTTGTTATGCTCCGGTGGGCACTAACATACCAATCATAATTAAATGCTATGACTGAAATAGAATACCGCTCGACGCAGGAATATATAACCCCAATTCCCTCTCCGTGAAACATTATAGGTTGAGGCTTGATTTTAATTTCGGAAAGATAATGGCATTAGTGCATAGCCAAGTGGGCTTGTGGAGAGGCCTGTGGTGAGGGAGATGGGCCTGAGTGGGAACACCAGGCCTGTGAGGAAATGCCCTGGGGGCTGAACTCCAAGGTCGTGGGGGAAGAGCCAAGGAGCCCCTGGATGTGAAGACGGTGCTTCACGGGCTGGGGACGTGCCTGGTCCTGTCAGCGCAGCTTGGGAAGGAAGGGAGGAGGCCTTTGCCAACGGCTTCTGCGGGAACAGGGCCCGTGCTGTGGCGACTCCAAAGACTCCACACCAGAACGTTCCGGGAGCGGGCAGGCACATCCTCGAATGAGAAGCCCAGGCTCACGCTTCACGATAAAGGTGCATCGAAGGCCTACTTCGTGCCAGGCCTAGATCTGGTACTCTTCGTCCATAAGGGATCTTCTCCTCACATCCCTTTACTAAAGTAAGGAACCAGCCTCAGAGATGAGGGACCTCCTCAAAATCACAGTCAATTCAAACCCGGATCGTCCGCCTTCAAAGCCACTTCCCCTGTCTCCGTGATGTTCTTCCTGGCTGGATGAGGTAGTTTGTCAATACACACAGGGAAGGAAACACAGGAGAGAACCGGTGAAGCAGGCCCAGCGGAGGCAAAATGTCCGCCGAGGTCACACCACCCTCCCCGCCTCACAGCTGACTGGGCCAGGAGGGGACAGGTGACCCAATGGGAGCCTATCAGATTCTCCCTCTGGGAACTTTTCAACGGAGCGACTGCAGTTCCATAACACGGTAATGAATGTGCACGTGTGTCTTGATCTCTTTGAGCTGCTCCAGCAGAATACCATAGACCGGGCTGCCGGTCTGGGAAGTCTGGGAAGTCCAAGATCAAGATGCTTGTAGATTCGGTGCCTGGTGAGAACCCCTTCCCTGTTCATAGACAGCTGTGTCCTCACCAGGTCCTCACATGGTGGATGGGACAAAGGGCAGTGTGCTGGGGTCTCTTTTATGAGGGCACTAATCCCGTTCGTGAGGGCTCCACCCTCATGACCTAATCAGCTCCCAAAGGCCCCCACCTCCACGTACCATCTCACTGGGGATTAGGATTTCGATAGATGAATTTGCAAGGTACACAACCTTTCAGTCCACAGCAGCATTGATTTTAAAGGAGCTTCTCTGGGGCGCCTGGGTGGCTCAGTTAGTTAAGCATTTGACTTCCGCACGGGTCATGATCTCACTGCTGGTGAGTTCAAGTCGCAGGTCGGGCTCTGTGCGGACAGCTCAGCGCCTGGAGGCTGCTTGGGATTCTGTGTCTCCCTCTGTCTCTCCCCCTCCCCCGCCCACACTCTGTTTCTCACTCTGTCTCAAAAATAAATAAAAACATTAAAAATAATAATAAATAAAAGAGCTTCTCTGTATTATAATATACACACTAAACACGCAGCACAAAAAGGGCTGCAACTCAACTATCAAAAATGTGACCTAAATTGGATATTCCACTAATAATAAGTATTAATCATGTACTCAAGCTTTAATATCTTTATTGATGCATTAATACCAAGCCAAGTTCATAAACGATTTGAGGTGGCTTTTAAAAATCAGGTAATTGAGCCTGGCTGCCTCAGTTGGTAGAGCATGCTTGATCTTGGGATTGTAAGTTCAAGCCCCACGTTCGGCCTAGAGTTTACTGTAAAAAAAAAAAAAATCAAGTAACAATTATTTATTTATTTATTTTTTAATTTAGAAGGTGGGGGGCACCAGGGTGGCTCAGTCCGTTCAGCGTCTGACTCTTGATTTCAGCTCAGGTCATGGGACTGGGCCTAGTGTCCAGCTCTGTGCTGAGCCTGGAACCTGCTTGAGATTCTCTCTCTCTCTCTCTCTCTCTCTCTCACCCTGCCCTCCTCCCCCACTCATGCTCTCTCTGTATATATAATTTTAAAAATTAAAATAAAGTAAAATTTAGAAAGAGGTTCTGTAGAGATAAAAGGGATGATTGAGGTTTCTCTCTTTGTCTTCAAAACTTTACTGAGCTTATTTCAAAAATAAATAGTGCGAAAACAAATCATATAATACTGAAATGTTTATAATAAAAATCGACCCCCATCAATCCCCTTTGCCTACGATGACCACTGACATCAACTCGGTGTGATTTCCTTGGGCCTTGCTTCCCTTCCCGCACCTTCCTCTGAGTCTGAAAGTGGAGCTGAGCATTTATGGATACAATGATAGGTTATCTGGGATTTGCTTCAGATATTTCATGTAATAGTCAATTTGCTTTTTGCTTTAACTAACAGCTTCTTGTGGACCTTATTCCAAATCTGTGTAACATAGATCAGCCCTGTCCTTTCTAATGGCTTTCTATTGTATGGATATCCCATAATTTATCCAACCTCTCTTACCTTGATGGATTGTTTGCAATGTTTTGCTGTAACAAATGATGCTAAGTAAATATACTTGGGCATACATCTCTTCTTTCGCTCTCTTTTTTTTTTAATGTTTATTTATTTATTTTGAGGGAGGGGAAGGGAGGGGCAGAGAGAGACAGAGAGAGAGAATCCCAACCCAAGGCTTGATCTCAGGAACCCTGCATCTCTTCTCTCTTGACGGTAGGTTTCTAAATGATAAATTCCTAAAAGTACAATTTCTGGGTCAAAGGGCGAATGTGTTTTAAATGTGGTTTTTTTGTTGTTTATATTTTATTTTTTAGAAAAAGAGAGCACGAGTGGGGGCAAGGGGCAGAGGGAAAGAGAGAGAATTTTGAGTAGCCTCCATGCTCAGCACGGAGCTTGACGCAGGGCTCGATCCCATGACCCTGGAATCGTGACCTGAGCCGAAATCAAGAGTTGGTCACTCAACTGACTGAGCCACACAGGCGCCCCTTGGGCAGATGTGTTTTAAATTTGACTGGTATTGGGGCGCCTGGGTGGCGCAGTCGGCTAGGCGTCGGACTTCAGCCAGGTCACGATCTCGCGGTCCATGAGTTCGAGCCCCGCGTCAGGCTCTGGGCTGATGGCTCGGAGCCTGGAGCCTGTTTCCGATTCTGTGTCTCCCTCTCTCTCTGCCCCTCCCCCGTTCATGCTCTCTCTCTCTCTGTCCCAAAAATAAATAAACGTTGAAAAAAAAAATTTGACTGGTATTGCCGAATTATTCTTCAAAAACATTAGTGCAAGTTGCAGTTTCAACTACGTATAGCTTTTATCTGTATTCTTCCAAACTCTAGATTGTACCAGTCTGGTTAACCTTTGCCAGCTTTGACAGGCAGAATACCCCTCCTTGTGTTCATGTGTGTTGTTTTAATTGTTGTTCAGTTTGCTCACCTTTTCACGCTTTGTCTGCCATGTGCGTTTCTTCCTCAGCGAATTACCTGTTCATCACCCTTGCTCATTTGTCTATGGGATTTCTCTTTCTTACTGCTTTGTAGCAGCCCTCTGTGTGTTATCGACATTAGTCTTTTGTCTAGTATATATGTTTAAAATGTTTTCTTCCAGGGGCGCCTGGGTGACTCAGTTGGTTACGTGCCCAACTCTTGATTTCAGCTCAGGTCATGATGTCAGTTCATGGGTTCGAACCCCGTGTTGGACTCCATGCTGAAAACACAGAGCCTGCTTGGAATCCTCTCTATCCCTTTCTTTCCGCCCCTCCCCTGCTTGTGCGCTCTCTTGCTCTTGCTCTCTCTCTCAAAATGAATAAATAAACTTAAAAAAAAACACATTTTCTTCCATTTTTTAAGTGTTATTGTGGTATTTGTCATCATACAGAAGTTGTTGTTTGTTCATGTAGTCACTCTTTCCTTGCTATCTTCTGCACTTTGTGTCATGCTCAAAAAGGCCCTGTATTTTCTTCTAGTACTTTCATAGTTTTACTTTTTATTTTTATTTATTTTTTAAAGAACAAATCTAAGCTTTTCTAAAAAAAATTTTTTTTAATGTTTATTTATTTTTAAGAGAGAGAGAAAGAGAAAGACAGCGTGAGTGGAGGAGGGGCAGAGAGAGAGGGAGACACAGAATCCGAAGCAGGCTCCAGGCTCTGAGCTGTCAGCACAGAGCCCAACGCGGGGCTCGCAGTCACAGACTGTGAGATCATGACCTGAGCCGAAGTCAGATGCTTAACCGACTGAGCCACCCAGGCACCCCTACTTTCTGTTTTTAGATCTTTAGTTCACTTGGGGTTTATTTGGGGCATGGTACCAGATAGAGAATTAAACTTAAATGCTCCCTGCAATTCACAACCCATTCCCAACAGTTTATTTCACAACCTATCCTGTTCTCACTGATGTGAAATGCTATCTTTGTCATATACTTAATGCCCATATATGTACCAACTTTTTTCTAGATTCTCCGTTGTATTCCCCTGGTCTAATTGCCTGTTCCTATACCTATATCATGCTGTCTTAATCACTGTCGCTTTGTAATACCTTTGACAGTGAGTAGTTAATGCTATGTTTTGATATTTCAAAATTTGATTAGCCATTCTCATGCATTTCTCCTTGCAGGTGAACTTTATTATCAATTTGTGAAGTTAAAAATCGAACACCTCGGGGCGCCTGGGTGGCGCAGTCGGTTAAGCGTCCGACTTCAGCCAGGTCACGATCTCGCGGTCCATGAGTTCAAGCCCCGCGTCAGGCTCTGGGCTGATGGCTCAGAGCCTGGAGCCTGTTTCCGATTCTGTGTCTCCCTCTCTCTCTGCCCCTTCCCCGTTCATGCTCTGTCTCTCTCTGTCCCAAAAATAAATAAACGTTGAAAAAAAAAATTAAAAAAAAAAAATCGAACACCTTAATGGGACCTAATTGGAATTGCCCTATCTGTATATATTAAGTTGGGAAGGATGGTCCAAGACTCTTTATGTGAAAGAGAAAAACAAAAACTATGCATGGATTTCTCACCTACCCAGGATGCCATGGCCAGAATCCAACAGGCTCCGAATCAGTTCTGGAATGATCCTGCTCCAGATCCAGTTCTGGAATGTCACCCTCCACTCAGCCTGCTCAGTAGTCAGTTCCTGTGTTTTCTTCCTGTTGGGCTCCAACTTTGATTCCTACTTGCATATGAGTTATGTGTTTCTCTGGCCTTTCAAACGCCTCTTATTCTCCTAGCATGGCATGGCTGACTATTCTCCAGTATGCCCCCTCGTGCAAGGGAGTGGTCTCACCCACCGAAGCTGGCCAGTAGGGTCAGGATTGGACAATATCTTCCATGTCATGGTAGCAGGAGGAAACATGAATCTTCTAGCTCAAACTCCCTCCTCTGACTTCATTGCCGTAACACAGAGATCATGGGGAAATGACCATGGGCTTAGACAAAGTTACAGAAGAAGTGGCTGGTTAGGAAAAGTATTTAAAAAAAAGTTTTTTAACAGTAGTAACAAGTAACACCTTTCCCTAGTATCCACCTTTCCATTCCCTGAAGAGAAATAAATAGAAAGGAAATATTCTAAGACTGTGTTGCCCAAGATTCCACCAGTTCCAGAAAGAGGCTGCCTTCCTGATAACTGGGATGTTTATCCTGGTCAACCTGAAATTTCTACCATTTTAGATATCAGATTCCCATGAGTGTCTGACAGGGCCAGGACTAAGGTGAGGCAGGTGCCAAAAGTACATTTGTATGACCTTGAGAATGAGTGGCTCCTTGAATTTGGGACCTACTCTGGCCCAGCCCTGGAGTTTGATCCTTTGTGTGGATACTGTGGTCTCTGTCCAGACCCTCTCTGCACCGTTCTGGCTACTGAGACTATCAGCTGATGATGGCTTGTGGCTAACATCCCTCACTGGGGGTCACTCTAGCCCAGGGAACTGCCTTGCCCCAAATCACACCCCTTCCAGGGGGCAGCCTATGGCCAAGGACTGACTATGGTGGGGGTGCAAACACTCAGCCTCCTTTTTTTTTTTTTAGGTTTATGTATTTATTTTGACAGAGGGAGCAGGGGAGGGGCAGAGAGAGAGGGAGAGAGAGAATCCCAAGCAGAGAATCTCTGCACTGTCAGCGCAGAGCCCAGTGTGGGGCTTGAACTCACAAACTGTGAGATTATGACCCAAGCCGAAGCCAGACGCTTAACTGATTGAGCCACCCAACGGCCTCCTTTTCTCAACTGGAAGAGTTCTGAAGAGCTGTCCCAGCTCCAGAGTGCCAGGACCTCAGCTCCTGCCACCAGTCAAGAAGTACGATGCCGCACTGTGAGTGCGGAGCCTGCTTGGGATTCTCTCTCTCTCCCTCTCCCTCTCTCTCTCTGCCCCTCTCCTGTTCTCTCTCTCTCTCTCAAAATAAACAAAAGAAAGAAGAAAGGAAAGGAGGGAGGGAGGGAGGGAGGAAGGAAGGAAGCACAGTGGCAAGGGGGAAAAAAAGGCAGCACAATGCCTGGTAGGCCCCATCAGATCCTGGAGGTTCCAAGGTCCACACTTTGGACATCTCCATAGAGATGGAGCTAACTTACTGTACGAAGCAAGTGAATCTGAACAGCTCAAAGAACAGTCTGCCATGGGTTCTGTCTGCTGAGATTGCCCCTATTCAGGGCCACCCATCCATCCTCAAGTTGTTGAAAACATGGGCTACTGATGGCTCAGAGCTTCATGCTGGAAATTGCTTTACCCGAGGTGCACCCCCGCCCCGGGGATGGCCCTAGCAATGACTAGTTGAAGGGGGACGGGGATACAAAGGCCCATCCCCATTACCTGGGGAAAACTTCGAAGGGCCACCCCACTTGCAGAGTCTTTGTACAATTAGCAACCACACTGGGGGACATCTTCTCCCTCTGTCTGATCCTGCCTTCCTTGCCCCCTTCCAGGTGTATCTCCAGAGAACAACCCTAATTAAGGGTTTACATGTGTCTCTTCATCTCAGAGTCCCCTTCCAGAGAAACTTCCCCAGACTCAGGCTGAGATATTAGGAAACTCCAACGATGTGGACTTGGTTCCCTGACACAAGGAACCCCAACAGTTGTACAGCAACCCATTGATCGACAGTTAAGCCTTAGATCAATTTTCAGGTTGGCTGTTTCCAAACTGTCCCCTCTCACCGGGGTTCAAGGAAACTACCCAAAGAAAGGAGAATGCAGCCTAAACCACACTTCATTGGTGAATTTCACTCACATGCCCTTTTTCCTCACTTTGAATCATACGACTCAAGAAAACTTTAAGTATTAATAGTAAAGCCTTCAGCAAGACAAGGACGAACCCAGGGACATCTGCTAGGGAACACAACCAAGCTTGTCCTTCTGAAAGGAAAGGAAGAGAGATTAGCAATTATGATGTCTACAGGGGGTTCAGTGTTATACAGGAATATTTTTAGTAAATGACAGAGAAAAACGTAGAAAACAGGCTGATTGATTGACAGACAACCCAATTTTTAATCTGGACATCTTTAATAAATTCTGCAATGCAGGATTATCAATCTTATCTTACCTGGATTTCTACTTTCGCAAGGAGATGCCCTTGATTTTAGAGGCCAGAATAAGTGGCTTCTTTATCAAAAGGTTCACAGTAAATGGCCAAGCCTGAGCAGCTCTGAGCCAGCCCCCAGGAGCCAAATCTCATCACCTTTTCACGGTAAAAGAGTTTTTCTGACTAGTCACACATAGGGAATCAATCTTTTTTACGTAAATCCTTCTGGACTTAAATACAAGCAAAATGCAAATGCCAACTTCACCTGGATGTGGAAATGCGGTTCTAAGGAGCCAAAGTCACTGTGGCATGTTTCATGTGTCAGCACAATGAAAGCTTTTTCCATCCGGGGTCTTTTTTGGCTCCTTCAACCCTTGGAATCAGGTGCAATGCTATTATTATCCCCATTTTGTTGATGAGCAAACTGGGGCTCTGAGAAGTTAAGTAATTTGCCCAAAATTATGAAATGTATATGGGAGAGCTGGAACCCCAACCAACCCACCTGAGGTAGAGCCCGTATTTTTAACTGTGATGTTTTAGTCTGATATCCTACAGATGTTAGCAATGTCATATAGCATTGCCATAGCATCATGCCGCTTACATTTCAGATTTTAACACTTACATATCAAATGTAATATTATATTTTCTATGACAATTTAAAAATGTGAAGCTGTATACTTTTTTTTTTTGCTTTTTTTTTTTTTTTTTTTTTGCAAAATAAGGGTGTGGTATATTGTCTGTTGTCTGTTTTCCAGATTTTTCAGTCAATTTGTCTATAGGTGTTTCTTGCTTCCATATTAATGACACTTTTCAAATTATAATTTTTTAAAGTCACAAATAAAGGCCAAAGGAAGTTCTATGTCTGACATGAGGAATGGGAAGGAAGAACAGTGATAGATAGCTGCATATTTGTTCTGTAACAACTTCTTCTTTATTGTTCTCTGCTCTCCAAAGATATCTTCAAACTTATGTTATTTGTTTAAACATAGTAAGAAGGAAAAGTCATTTATTGTCTGTAGTCTGATGGCTTCATATTGAAAGTTTTTATAGATCTGCTTCTATTGTCTGTTTTTGCTGGTTCTCAACTCATGGAGTCATGTTTCCTTGTGTGTCTGGTTGTCACTGACCACAGTCCAATATCTTAAAAATAATTGATAGGAATAATATAAGACCTAATGGAAAAGTACCTATGCCCAAAAATCTGCTTCTCTAATGCATGAGAGCCATACCAGCCTGGGCCCAAATTAAACCAAGTGTAAGGCCTGAAATTTCCTGGGCCAGGACAATCTGGTAATTGGAACTTTGTGTTGTAGTTCTGTGTGGCAGGTGCTCCATTTCCAGATCTCCCTCACCCACCCACCTCCTTGGACCAGCTCCTGGCCCTCTCTTCCCATTAGGCTACAAGGCTACCCAGGATTAGTAACCCTCAGGGCAAAATCAGCCTCTGTGCCCACTCACCTCTTTATTCCTACTCTTCTGTCTGTTGACCTAGTCATTTCTTACCGTTTGTCAGCAATACTATTTAAGAAGATTTCAGAAGTTATTTTATGTAGTGGGAGAGTTGGTCCAGGTAGTTTACCTTGCCATTGCTAGGAAGGTTCATCCTACAAGTTTCTCAAGAAATAACCAACTCAGCGTGCCTGGGAGGCTCAGTCAGTTAAACGTCCAACTCTTGATTTCAGCTCAGGTCATGATCTCATGGTCATGGGATCCAGCCCCGTGTTGGGCTCTGGGCTGGGCGTGGAGCCTGCTTGAGATTCTCTTTCTCCCTCTGTCCCCTCCCCTGCTTGTGCACATGAGCACACGTGCGTGGTCTCTCTCTCTCTCAAAAAAAAATAATAATAACAATAATAATAAAAGTCAGCACCTGGGTGGCTCAGTTGGTTAGGCAACTGAGTTCAGCTCAGGTCATGATCTTGCTGTGCATGGGTTCAAGCCCCGTGTCGGTCTCTGTGCTGACAGCTCCGAGCCTGGAGCCTGCTTCAGATTCTGTCTCCATCTCTCTCTCGGCCCCTCCCCCGCTCATGCTCTCTCTCTCTCTCTCTCTCTCTCTCTCTCTCTCTCAAAAATAAACATTGAAAACAATAACAATAATAAGTAAATAATAAAAACGAAATAACCAACTCAGAACAAATTTGGAACCCTATGAATACCTGAGGTTTGATTTATGTGTCTTAAAACAAAATAATCAAATTTTCAACAAAGCATCTTTAATTGCGCTCACTGAGGCCTGCAGTTCACAGCCGCACTGGTTTAGCGTCCTCAAAGGAAGGGGGTCTGGAGGTGGGAAGGGAAGACTGTAGGAGTCCCCACAACATCAGGTTCACTGGGTCTGCCACTGAGCCACTGTGCAACCTTGGCCAGTGGCGCCTGTCTTAGCTGGTTTTCTCAACTGGAAAATGAGAAGAAGAAGAAGAATGTCTATCTGACAACGTTGTCGTATGGACTAAACGAGATTAAATAATACATGCAAAGCCTTTAGCACAATGTTAAGTGTCTGATAAACATGATGATTATTATTATCCCTAAGACGCTGATGTCCTCAGACACACACGCACACACACCCTCCCCGGGCTGCCCCATATTCCTCACACGTGCACGTAGATCCAGTCAAGAACCACTGCCTTAGTTAATGATGATTTGAATAAATCACTCAATTCCAGCGGTCTGGTTGCTAAGGACATCATTCTGGAGGCCTTAAAGGCAGGCCTCCTGGATTTTATCTCCCTTAACTCATTCTGTGACCTACAAATTGAAAGGACGACAATAATTCAGACGTGGAAAGGGCCTCGAGACCCCCCGATGAAAGGTACCCCTGCAACCACGTGGCAGGTTGTGCTGTTGTGATAAAGCAGAAGGCTGTTTGAAAATAATCAAAAATTCTCTCAGGAAGCCCAATTATATTTTTACATCAAGAATCAAAATGCCAGTGCCGCAGACTTCAGCCTATCATTCACAAACCTTTTATCCTGTAATTAAGCCAGATCTGCTGCTGGGCTAATTCTTCCCTGAATGACACCACCCTTTGAGCCAGCCCGTATGTCGGCAGAAGACTTCACTCTGATGATCTATTACACCAATACATCACCGCGGTGAGCTGCCTCCTTAATGATTTATCCATAACACATCATCAGAGTGAGCCACACTCATAATATATTGCTCAATAAGTCTGCGGTAGCCAAGGGGGAAAGCCACGAACAGCGGCCAAGTCCGTGACCTTACATGGTTGGTGTCAGCGTGCAGGGCCCATGCTGGGCTCCCCCTTCCTCAACAAATGTTTATGTAGGCGGGAGGGCTCTCGTGCCGATAGGCTTTTAAAACATGAAGAACCATGACCTTAAGAAAGTCTTATAAATCCTGAGCAGAAAAGCCCCTCAGTGGGCAGTGGGGGCTACCCTTCTAAGCCTGTCAAGTAGGTAGAAAGCATTTTCTTTAAGCTCTTACTTGGAAGGCCAGGACCATTGCACTGCAGAAATCCAAAGGGCGCCATTCACATCGCAATCTGTGCACATGGTGCCCCCTAGAGTTGTGCAATGTGCAGCCCGAGCCACCTCACACGACTGCCCTGTAGGAGGTCCTGATTAAGAGCATAGATTCTGGCATCAGACGGCCTCATCTGAGTCAGGTTCTGGGAATAACGGTCCTACTCATGGGGTTGCTATGAGATTGAACAGGATAATGTATGCAGAGCCCTATGACATAGGAAGCATTCAGCCAACATTAGCACGACTGGTAGCAACCTTAATGAATCCTGAGAGCCAGGAAGCTTGTAGGTCAAGGCTGGGGCAGCAGGCAGCCCCCGGGTATTGTGCTCTTCATTCTGTGGGGTCTTGTTTCATTGGTATGTATTTATATCTCGCATCATTCAAAAGAAAAAGGGCCAATTCTTCCCTTTGGGCAAGAGAATGCTTACAGAAATACACACTACGATAAAAATAAGTAGATGGGGTGGGGGGAGGGTGCCTGGGCGGCTCCGTTAAGCATCTGACTCTTGGTTTCAGTTCAGGGCCTGATCTCATAGGTTCATGAGTTCAAGCCCCGCGTTGGGTTCTATGCTGACAGCACGGAGCCTCGTTGGGATTCTCCGTCTTCCTCTCTCTGCCCCTCCCCTAGTCGCACTGTCTCTGTCTCTCTCAAAATAAACTTTAAAAAAAAAATGTAGATAGGGACATTCAGGGAAAGAAAGATTTAGCAAAATTTAGGCAAAAATGGTGCACCAGGGGCGCCTGGGTGGTGCAGTTGGTTAAGCGTCCGACTTCAGCCAGGTCACATCTCGCCCTCCGTGAGTTCGAGCCCCGCGTCGGGCTCTGGGCTGATGGCTCAGAGCCTGGAGCCTGTTTCTGATTCTGTGTCTCCCTCTCTTTCTGCCCCTCCCCCGTTCATGCTATGTCTCTCTCTGTCCCAAAAATAAATAAACGTTGAAAAAAAAAATTAAAAAAAAAAATGGTGCACCAAAACGGCACTGAGAACGAGCCGGGAAGGAGCAACGGGCACACTCACGCACTCAGGCAAAAGTGAGATTTGGCACAGCCATTCTGGGGAGCACACTGGCATTGCCCAGAAAAGTAAAGCTGGGCACACCCTACAGCCCAGCAATCCACTCCCAGGTGTGTGCCCCGGCTCAGAGGAACTCTGTCTTGCACCCGTGCACAAAGGAACCGATGTAACAACGTTCCCTGCACCATCCTGGAGACAGGGAAAAAACTGGAAACGCCCACCAATAGGAAAAGAAATATGTAACGGTACTAGCCAGCTCTTACATAGTGCGCGCTGTGTGCCAGGCATGTTTTAAATGTTTCACATCTGTGACATCATGTAATCTTCACATCAATTCTCTGAGGTAGGTGCTATCATTTGCCCATTTTATAGCCGAGGAAACTGACGCATAGAGAGGTTAATTTGCCCAAGGTCGCAGAACTAGTAAGTGGCAGAGCTAGGATTTGAACCCTGGCATTCTGTCCCGGGGCCAAGCTCTGAGACACCACATAATCATTTGTCTTCTCTTCCAGGTGGAATACTACACAGTAGCGAAAAATGAATTAACTAGAGCTACACGTGTCAGCACAGGTAAGTTTCAAAACATAAGCCTTGGGGCTCCTGCTGCCTCTGTGGGTGAAGCGTCCAACTCGTGATTTCAGGTCAGGCCGTGATCTCATGGTTTGTGAGTTCCAGCCCCACACTGGGCTCTGCTCTGACAGCGCTGAGCCTGCTTGGGATTCTCACTCCTCTCTCTCTCTCTCTCTCTCTCTCTCTGCCCCTCCCTTCATACTCTCTCTCTCTCCCTCCCAAAATAAATTAAAACCTTAAAAACAAAAGCATACTCCTCGAGTAAAACAAAAAATTACAGAGCAATACATATAATATGAAACCACTTATAGAATGTCTTTAAATATGGAAAACAATACCATATGTTTGTTACAGAGGCATATGTTTGGAGAAAAATTATTCTTTTTTAAATAGGAAGGGAGAAAGCAAGTCCAGGAAGAGCCCTCCCACAGGGCTGGGAGGAGGGGGAACGGGGGTCAGGACCAGGTGCTCAGAGGCCTGCGTTTGTCTTTGCTAAGTTCTACGTCTGAAGCTGGGTGGCGGGACATTTGTTATGTATTCCCTGTCATTTTTGTATGCCTGATCTATTTCATAATTATCAAAACACAGCCATCATAAGTTCCTATGCGACTGTGAGCTGCATGTGACCGTCAATTCAGCTCTGAATTGACTCACAGCCAGAACTAGGAGGGACCCTAAGGTGCCAGACTGGCAGAGACCACGACAATAAACTACCCCCGTAGTTCAGAAGCAACACGGGGTTCCTCTGAATCAAGATGTAACAGGAATTTCGTCCATGCGTCACCACAGTGGAAAAGATGGTTAGTAACAGCATTCCTACAGAAATAAAAGGGGGGGAAGGGGCATCACACAGCCATTTTCTAGCGTCCCCCAACGCATGCCAATGGCTTCACGTGAGGGCGGGACTCAGAAGGAGCTGCTGTATGAGGGCCCCTCTCTATTGCCAGCGTCTGGGACATTTCCAGAGCAACAGGCCTGGGTGAAGCAGCAGGGAAGCAGGCAGACTCTAGAAGGCATCGCCCTGGAGGGGAAGGAACTAACCTCGACTCTGGGCAGTTCTCTCCCTCAAACGTCTGCTCCTCTTGCTGGGACACGTTGCTGTGGACACGGCATCCAGGTGGCCAGCGTCTCTGCAGGCTGAGAAGGTCCCGGCCCCGGGACCAGAAGGCATCCACCCTTTGCCTAGTGTTGCTGGCAATCACTCTGACTTCTCACACCCTGGGTCCATCCAGCTGTGTTTAAACCTTTGGTTTTTACCCTCATCGTACAAAGTAGGGAGTCAAGCAGTAGTCGATGGAACAAGAAATAGAGGCGTAAGTACTTTACGTGATTATAATATTGTGATTTGTAAAAAGACGTGCATACTGGTCTCTGCCCCCAGCTCCTAACACAGAGCTCCTGAAACCCTTGTAATTTCCTGCGTGGACAGGAGTGTCTTTTGTTCTAACGAGGTGACTCTGCGTGGCTCCTGGATGAGGGCTGGTCGCTGGAAAGCCCAAGCCGAAACTAGAAGCTTGGAATTTTCAGCCCTGCCTCCCATTCTCTTGAGAAGTGGCGTCAGTGATCAATCACGCCTGCGTGATGAAGCCTCCTTAAAATCCCAAAAGTACAGGGTTCTGAGAGCTTCCAGGTTGGTGGACACGTGGAGGGAGGCGCTGGGAACGTGGTGCGACCAGAGGGGGCATCGGGGCTCCGCACCCCTTCCCCCATACCTGTCCCATGCATCTCTTCCGTGTGGACATTCAGCTGTGTCCAGTGTCCTATGCTTTAATAAACTGGTAAATGTGTTTCCCTGATGCAGTTGCTCTAACAAATCAATCGAACCCAAGGAGAAGGTCGTTGGAATGTGCAATCGGTAGCCGGTTGGTGAGAGGTGTAGGTGATAATCTAGACTTTCAACTGGCATCAGAAGTGAGTGTGCATGTGTGTGTGTATGTGTGTGTGTGTGTGTGTGTGTGTGGGTTGAGGGGCAGTTTTGTGGGATTGAGCCCTTAACCTGTGGGATCTGACACCATGTCTGGGTAGTGTTAGAATGAAAGTAAATTGTAAGCCACCAAGCTGGTGTAGCAGACAATTGCTTGTTGAGGGGACAACACCCGCCCCCACCCTCACCCCACCACATTTGGTGATCAGAAATAAAGTGTTTTATATGGGTGGTAAAGGAGGGTCATGGGGAGGAACGCAGTAGGGAGGAGGGTTTTCCCTGCACAGGAAGGTGGAAAACCAAGTTTTCCCTTACGGAAATGTTCCAAAAGTAGAGGAACCGTGTTAGTTTCCTGGGGTTGCCAGAACTAATCGCCACAAATGGAGTGGCTTAACACAACAGTAATTTCTCTCGTACAGTCTGGAGGTCAGGAGTCTGAAATCAAGATGTCAGCAGGGCCGTGCTCCCGCTGGAGGCTCCAGAGAGATTCCTGCCTCGCTCTTCCAGCTCCGCCCCCCCAAAATGGTGGCTAGCAACCCCCGTCCTCCTTGGCTCGTGGCTGCACCACTCCAATCTCTGTCTTCATCTCCACAAGGCTGTCTTCCCGCTTTGTGAGTGTCTGTTTCCAAAGCTCTCTCTCCTTACAAGGATGCCAGTCATTGGGTTTAGGGCCTGCTCTACTCCACCATGACCTCGTCTTTACTCGATAACATCTGCAAAGACCCTAATGCCAAATAAGGTCACACTCGCGGGTATCAGCAGCTTGGACTTCAACGTATCTTTTTGAGGGGGAAGGGAGTACACAGTTCAACTCCAAACAGAACCTTAATAGGTGTGAATAACAGAGGAACTAAAGGGGGGAAATACCACAGTGGAAGGAAGAGAGAATCTAACTCGCCTCACCCTCCTCCATCATGGCAGAAAGCGAGGACACACTAGCTGCATTAGGGGGTATAAACTGGTGGGCGAAGGTAATCACCAGAAGCACCCAAACTGAAAATAGTTAACCCTGGTTGGCCCCAGGGACAGGCAGAGAGCCCGTTCAGGGGACTGTGAGGAAATTTGAATATGGACTGACGATTAGGTAACATTACAAAATTACTGTTAATTACCATTTTGTCGGCCTTCATAATGGTAATGGTCTTGATGTAAGAAAAGGTCTTATTTTTCAGAGAAGCAAGCTGAAGCCTTGACTGAGAGAGGGTATGTTTGGACTTGCTTTAAAATATAGATGGGGCGCCTGGGTGGCTCAGACTCTTGATTTCGGCTCAGGTCATGATCCCAGGGTTGTGGGATCAAGCCCCATGTCAGGCTCCACTGCGGAGCATGGAGCCTGCTTGAGATTCTCTCTCTCTCTCTCTCTCTCTCTCTCTCTCCCTCTCTCTCCCCCTCTGCCCCTCTCCCCCACTCATGTGTGCTCTCTCTCTCTCTCTCTCTCTCTCTAAAAATAAAATAGAAAACTGGGGCACCTAGGTGGCTCAGTCGGTTAAGCATCTGACTTCAGCTCAGGTCATGATCTCACGGTTCATGAGTTCAAGCCCCATATCGGGCTCTGTGCTGACAGCTCAGAGCCTGGAGCCTGCTTTGTATTCTGTGTCTCCCTCTCTCTCTCTGCCTCTCCCCCGTTCGCACTCTGTCTCTGTCTCTCAAAAATGAATAAACATTAAAAAATTAAAAAAATAGGGGCGCCTGGGTGGTTCGGTCAGTTGGGCGTCCGGCTTGGGCTCAGGTTATGATCTCACATTGGTGGGTTCGAGCCCCGCGTCGGGCTCTGTGCCGACCGCTCGGAGCCTGGAGCCTGCTTTGGATTCTGTGTCTCCCTCGCTCTCTGCCCCTCCCCCGCTTGTGCTGTTTCTGTCTCAAAAATAAACAAACATAAAACAATTTTTTTAATAAATTTTAAAAAATAAAAATAATATAAAATATAAGAAATATATGGATAAGCAAAATCTTTGGCAAAGATCAAGAGAGCAAATAGAAAAAAATATTAATAATGGTTACGTCGACATGATGAACATATGGAGGATTATACCATTCTCTCTACTGTCATAAGTGTTTCCACCATCAAAATTTTAAGGCGGCAAGAGTTGAAACAAGTACTTGGTAAGTCTTGGGAGGCGCCTTCTCTCCCACTGCAGCTCTTCTTGGACCCACAGACCCAACGATCAGGGCTTCCAAGGCCTTGTACTTCAACCTCCTCATTTTACAAACGGCCAAAAAGGTTGAATGACTGTCCAAACTCACACGGCCAACGAGTGGGATGAGTTGGGGCCGGCCCGGGGTCTCCAGGAGTCCCATCCAGGTCCCCGGCTGCTGTCCCATGCCATCTCCTGCCTCAGTTGTGGGCTGAAGGAGCTATTTTTCAGTGTCAGTTAACAATGGAGGCACACTCAGTTCTTTTTTTTTTTTTTTAAGGCAGACATTGCCTACGGGTCACTGGCTTCTCATATATAAGAAATCTTGATTATACCTGAAAGCTCTATTCTCTTCAACACGACAGTAAAGTACGTTCAGGTCCTTTATGCCTTAAAGTAACCCCTTGGAGGCCTGGCAAGGTGTGTGTCAGTTGAGCCACAAGTATCTGTCATCTATCGTCCACTGACATTAATTATAATATTAATTAACTTCATTAATATTATTATATAACAACTATATTCAACTCTATTATAATAATATTATAACATAGTTATTAATTATAAGACAACTGCATGGGGGAACTAAGTCCTTCCTTTGAGACTTTCCTAAATTTGACCTTTTTGACTTTTACAGGTATTCAAAGTGGCTCTTTTCAAAAAGCCACGGTAGGTGTGTCGATCAATAATCAAAAGGGAAGGAATAAACAGCTCCAACCTTGAGAACACGCGGCATTGGAGAAGGCCAGGAGAAACAGGGCCGGACTGCAGCAGGACCGTGGAACATTCTGGTACCCTCTACCTGCCTGCAGTTCAGATGACCCGACCCCTCCTACTCTTCTGGCTTGTCTCCCACGGCCCCTTTTTCTTCTCTCACAACCAAAAGTAGGAAAGTTAGGGATGGGGCAGGGTGGCCAAAGACCAGCTTTGCCTTCTTAGGATTTCAGTTGGAAACTTTCTGGGATTAAGCTGGCTACCTCTTGCTCTAACCTCAGGGGCCCCGGCAGTGTGGCTGGACCCGGAAACCAGGAGCCGAGGCTCATGCATGCGCACCGAGGTGAGCCAGGCACTGAAAAGGGAGACCCTGCCGGCGCTGAGTCAGCTCAGGGCTGCGGCAGAGGTGGTAACACAAGCCCATCGGCCCTTGAGTTATACCTTTAAGGGGCTGGAAGCCCCGAGGAGCCAAAGTGACATATATGCCAGGGCAGGGGAACATGGTTCCCAGCAGGGGGCCAGGCCGGAAGGAGGGATGAATTCCAGCAGGGCAGGGGGGCCGTGACCCTCTGCTGCTGAGATAGAGCAGGGCCGGTTCACCTCACCTGGCAGGAGCCAAGGGAAGCGGGTGATAAAGCCCAGGATCCAACTGTCTTTGTGTTTACTATTCAAGAGATAATCCCGAGCATGTTTGGGATTGAAATAAAGCACCGAGGAGGGGGTTTGAAGAACAACCCGGCATTTCCTGCAGAATTCCTCAGCAAGCAGAGATTAGACCAGTCACCCTCCCCGCTGCCGTTCCTCTCCTGAGTCCACAGTCTCGGGCTCTGCTCTCCTCAGGCGGGAAGCCCAGCCCCAGCAGCTCCATAGCCATTTTCTTCTGCCGGGCATCTTTATTTTGTGTAACTGCAGAAGGCTTGCGTTTACAAAGTTCTGCCACAACCAGCACCTTCTTTGGGTTCTGCACCCCCAAAACATCCTTGAAGCAAGTACTAGTATCCCTACTGTAGTCAGGGAAACCATTCATTTGTTCATTCATTCACTCACTCAACAAGCACACTTTCAAGGATCTTTCAGGCTCCAGACCCTGTGCTGGAACTGAATGCAGCTCAGAAGGGCTAAGTGACTTGCCCGAAGTCACCGTCACACGGGGAGCAGCAGTGCCACGATTGGAACCCAGCTCTTTCGACTGAGACCTAAAAAGGAGAGAGACCAGAGCTCTGCCTCGGTAAGGTACCTCGGTGGCACCCTCAGCCCTTGTGTCCTCTAGCCTAGCATCCCAGGTGAGCAGTGGTGGAGGGGCCCCACGGCCCACCTACAGACAAACCAAAGTCAAATGGAGTGAGAGGGGCACGGGACAGTGGGAAGGACATAAATAGATCTTCCTGGCTTTCCAGACCTCATTCCCATGCCACCCACCATTTCAACCCTGACATCCCCCCTGTCCTTCACTGGGAGGAGGACCAGAGGGAGTTCCAGAAACTCCTGCCCCAACTGTTAGCAGCACTGGACCCCAGAAACAATGTCTTCTGAGGTTGGAGCCATTTTCTTCTGCTGGACCTCTAGGTAGTGACTCTCTGGCTTCCCGCCACAATCTGGGGAGACAGGGGGAAGGAAGAAGGGAGCAAAGTCTACTGCGAGGAGGGCGGAGGGGGGCAACAATGAGGAAAGAAAGAAGAAACAGAAGGAAGGCCACTAAGACGTTGGTTTCTACTCACTCTCTTGTCTCTCTGCCTTAAAAATAATTTAAAAAAGGCAAGTTTTTCAGTGAAACCTACCAGCACTGGGTAAGCTCCAATAGTGGACGAGTTCCCGGGTTGTTCTTTAGTTTCCTCCTTTTTTTTTTTTTTTTTTTTTTTATAATTGTTTGATTGATTGGCCGATTGATTGGCGCTAGACGGTTGGAAGGAGATAAAAGAGATAGCAACTGCTGTGGGGAGGGGCCCAGAAAAGAGAAGCGGTTAGACAAGTAGCTGGTGAAAAGGTACACAATCCTAGTTTTTTGTTCCTTCTCTGTTTTAATATAATGCACATTCGCCTCCACCCAGTGGGAAGCAACAGTTGCTGAGAACCTTCCAAGCACTGAGAGGGAAGACTGACTCCGTGCCAAGAACTTTGTTCCTGCTTTTATTTAACCCGCATAGCAACTTGATGAGGGAGATGTTAGGACCCCTGCTTTACAGACAGGGAAACCGAGGGTCAAGTTATTCACCAGCTCCCCTAATGGCAGAAGACAAAGCAATCAATCAGGGCTTCCGTCCCAGGTCTGACTCCACAAGGCCTGGGTTTTTTCCACTGGCCCACACTGCCTGCATTGCTCTCCCGCCGACCTCCGCAGCAAATTCGCAGATTCTGTCATTGACCGGAGAAGGTTAGGAAACACTGATCTGAGCAGGCTGTAGGGGCTCCGCACAGTTAGCGCTCTCCTCTCCGGCTCCCATGATGGCGCAAACAGTGTCGGTTTCCCCCTGCAGGCTTTTGTCATTTGTCCTGTGGCCTCTCCGCTCCCATCTCTACCCTATCCCAGGCACCCCAGGACCTCGGCTTCCTAAATCTCAGCCAGAACGGTATTTTACAAGGACACTCGCCAACCTTGAAAGGCAAGGTACCCCGAGGCAAGGTAATAAAATTACTGTGGCTGAGCAGCATGAGCGCAGCGCCACCTAGTGGTTCTTGGGCCAATGGTCCCTGGCGGTGACATTTTCAAACAATCAATATCTCATTATTAACCATAATCACAACCTGATGTTTACTTTTGGAGAAATGTTCAGCGGCAAGGGATACACATGCACTTTTCTGCATGTTTCAGAGGCCTGCGATCTAAATGCCACAATGACTATTAAACAGTGTCCTGCCCGTGAGCAAACAGGAGGGAGCAGAGATTGATTGTATATCTTTTTCATCTAAGCTACTCACCAAAAACAAAGCATCCGTTGAAGCCACTGACCTTTCACTAACTGCTGGAAGGAAAATGCTTGATAAATAATAAATAGACCACTATTGGATGTTGCTTAGAACCATCTTTTAATTAAAAGAACGGAACAACTAGAAGGTCAGGTGACTGACATTTAACTTCCAGTCCAAGAAAAGCATCAATCGAGACTAAAACTATATCCAAAACGTAATTTCATTGTCAGCTACCATTCAGCAAAAGTCCTCTTCCTGTGATACGTCTGGCTGGAGAGGTCAGTGCTGGCGACACCTTGGAGAAGAGGTAGCACTCACCTTTGCCGCCTCCTTTGCCTTCCCCTAGCAACCTTTTCATTTGAGTGCTGTAGCAAAAACAAAAAACAACGGTCGCGTTCGGCATCTCCCCAGAAACCGCTCCAGCACCAGACTCACCCAGTCACAGACCCAGATGCCCCACGGAGCACTACCCTAGGAGTGACACGGAAGCCATTTCCCGTCTTGCCCACGGGAAGGCAGGTGCCCTTCCTCCACCATTCAAGGTGACCCCAAGTGGCCCACCGAACTTGCTCAGGCATCCATCTCACTGAGCACCGGCAAAGCTTCAAAACACGTGACCAACCCCGCCAGTCAGTCCTCTACCTTTTGGCTGTTCTGGAATAGAGCTCAGAAACATGGAGACCCAGAACAGAGTCATAATCGCATGCCCCGGCCCACGCACACACACATACACTCACCTTTCCTCATTCCCAGCTCCGCATGCCTCTGAGGCAGTACCAGCACCTGTCAGAGCCACATCATGTCATATGCCCTAGTGGTCAGGAAAACTGACAGCCCAGTTCAGAGCCATACTTGGTCATAGCTGTGTGCCTGTCTGGATTCCCAAGGGCAGAAGTGCTAGGCTCAGAGAAAATCTTACCCTTCCACTTGAATGATTTTATGTTTTTATTTTATTTTTTTACACTTGAGACGGAGAAAGAGAGACAGCACGAGCAGGGGAGGGGCAGAGAGACGGAAACAGAACCTGAAGCAGGCTCCGGGCTCTGAGGTGTCAGCACAGAGCCTGATGCGGGGCTCGAACTCACAAACGGTGAGATCATGACCTGAGCCGAAGTCAGAAGTTTCACTGACTGAGCCATGGAAGCTGTAGGATGTTTTAAGTGGCAAGCCACCATTTATTTACAGGGAAGGCTATCATTTTAATAAAATCAGGAATCCTATGGGAGCACTGATTTTTCTGTAAAACCACTTTCATTATCAGAAAACATGACACTAAATATTACACAAAATTAGAAAAATACTAGGGCTTGCCTTTTAAGGACACATGATCAAGAATCAGGGCTGCTGAACGAAAGGAAACGAAGAACTCTATAAAACCTTGTGAATCCAAAACCACTTTAAAGTCTTGCTACGCAGACGATGGAAGATGTGGGACCTATTGCCTTTGTTGGCTTTCTTGTCCCTTCTGTCCTTTAATTCAGAGGATTCACCTGGTTCAGCCCCCAGCATCCCATACCTCTCTATCCTCCCCTTGGAGAGCTCATTCATTCTCCCACCTCCAACCTTTACCCTTTGCTAGGGACTTCCTCCCCATCTCCCAGACATCTAACTCATCTCTATCTGCCACTTGGATGATGCAGCATCACCCCCTAACTCAGTGTGTTGAGGACCGCCCTCTTCCCAACCTTGCTGCCTGTTAGTGAGGCACATATTCCTCTGGTCACTCGGGTTTGTGACCTTGGAACCCGCCTCCAACTGGGATGGCTGCAGAGACCAAGTCTGACGGGCCTCCTCTTCCCTCCCTCTCCCTTCCCTGCGCACTCCGCCAATCCCATTCTTTGGATCACATCTGAGCAAATCTTCCTTCCACCTGACGCTTTCACTACATTACTTCCTGCTCAAACTTTCTTACAGCCAACGGAACAACTCTTGAGTAGTTATTGGGGCCACGTGGTCTGATCCCAGCCTATCTGTTCAAACCTTTTCCCACTACTCCTCAAGAGTAATGAAAGCATCTGTAATATCACAGGTGAGCTTTACAGTCTGTCTCAATTTCCGCAACACTATCTAGAAGCCAAAGAGGCAAACATTACCCCTATTTTGTAATCTGAGACTGTGACAGGCACAGGGTCACACCAGCAAAAACTGGAGGAACCAGAGCTAGTCCCGGATCTTCAAACTTGTCTTCGTAAACTGCACTGTAACCTGGACGTGGACCCTTCTTGGCTTGAGTTCAGCAAACCCACATGGAGGGCCTGCTCTAGAAAAGCTCTGTTTAATGCTTTAGTGGGTACAAGTAAGAATTTCCACACTCGTTTACACTCTGGATGGGAAGAGGGACCCTGGGGCTCCTGGGCGGCTCAGTTGATCAAGTATTTGACTCTTGATTTCCACTCAGGTCACGATCTCAAGTTTGTGAGTTTATCCCTGCATCGGGCTCTGCTCTGACAGCATGGCACCTGCTTGGGCTCTCTCTCTCTCTCTCTCTCAAAAATAAATATACATTAAAAGAAGAAAAAACTGCCAGAAAAACAAAGGGAATGGGAGGGGAGGGGAGGGGAGGGGAAGGGAGGGGAGAGGAAGGGGAAGAGAAAGGAAGAAAGAGGAACCCTGGAATGACAACCAGGTAAGCAAGGACTGTAAACAGCGGGCCAGGTGTGCCAACTGAATGATGGGCATGAGTGCGGCCTGGAAGGGACTCCATAAGGGACTTGAGATCTGACTTGAACACCAGCTAACGTTTCTGAGCAGACATCACTTGGAAATGGCAGTGAAGGTACAGTTTCTGAAGACCGTGGTGGCAGGGAGGGCACTCCTGACAGAGGAGACAGCATGCATTCTCCAATTGCTCCCACCTTGCAAGGCCCTCTGTGCGTATTCCTGAACTGGTCCAGACCTGGCTCCTCCCCCCAGCTCTATTGTAATTTTCTATCATAATTTAAAAGGATTCCTGTTCATCTTATGGCTTCCAAAGTCACTCTGGTCTCCCAGCTGGATTTTAAGCTCTTTAAGGCAAGAATGAGGTCACACTTCCATTCTCTCCAAACATCCCTATAGGGACCCGACGGTGGCTTTTGCCCCCACGACTGTGGGGAAGAGCTCTGAAATCCCCGATAAACTTCACGACTTTCACCATGTTGACCACTGAGATTCAACCTAAAGGAAGTTTGCCATAAGGGCTAGTCTCTCTCCCTTCTATCAGGCTTAGGGTGTCCTCACAGAAGAATCCTTGCCTGATTTAACAAGACTGGAATGTACTGGTGAGGATGTGGGGATACAGGCATCCCCCTATATTGCTGGCAGGAGTAGAACTGAGCAGTTTCCATGCAGGGCAATAGCAGAAGTAAAGACGAGCTATTCCCGAGTCCAGGAGCACCACTGCTAAGAATGCACCCACAGCAACACTGGCCTGTTTACAGCGCAAGAAAACACACAGCCACTTTTGTCACCTTGGCACTCACTAAATCACTGTGCATCCATACAGAGGATGGGAGCAAATGAGGTACAGTGTCCCCATGCATATGCCCAAAATATTTCTGAACAGGGAATGGTGATGATGGTGGCCTTGAGGGAGCAAATAGGTGGCTGGGAACACGTTTTGGAAAGGAGACCAGCTTTTTACCTTTAAATCTTGAACCATGTGCATGTATAGTTTTTCTAAAAAAGTACGTGAAGGGGCTCCTGGGTGGCTCAGTCAGTTGAGCGTCCAACTCTTGGTTTCAGCTCCTGTCATGATCCCAGGGAGTGTGGGATCAAGCCCCATGTCAGGCTCCACCCTAGGCGTGGAGCCTGCTTAAGATTCTCTCTCCCCCACTCCCTGCTCCCTCTCCTCGGCTCACACGCTCTCTCTAAAATAGAAAAAAAAAAAAAAAAGTATGCAACAACTTTCTAAAAATGTTTTCATCATTATGGCAAAGAAACTGCCTTTTAAACCCCAGAAAACCTAAGGTTTAGAAAAATAATGAGTGACTCTCCGACTGTTCCTCTGAGAGCACGATCATCTTTTCCACCTGCTTAAGCCCTCCTCCCAAGGCCTGGCACTCACTGGTTGTCTACGGTTGTTGAATGGATGAGATTTACTTTCCCATCTAAAAGTAAAGCATCCCCAGGGCGCCTGGGTGGCTCCGTCAGTCAGGCGTCTGACTCTGGATTTCAGCTCAGGTCACGATCTCCCAGTTTGTGGGATCAAGCCCCGTGTCAGGCTTTGCACTGGCAAAGTGAAACCTGCTTGGGATTCTCTCTCTCCCCTCTCTCTGCCCCTCCCACCCCTCAAAATAAATACACTTAAAAAATAAACAAGTAAATAAAATAAAAGTAAAGCATTCCCAAACAAGAGGAATTGCCAAACAGTGATAAAGGTGGCAGGAGGATGCAGCGTGGCTGAAAACTATTCCCAGTCAGTGGGTTCGAGCCCCGTGTCGGGTTCTGTGCTGACAGCTCAGACGCTGGAGCCTGGATTCTGTGTCTCCCTCTCTCTGCCCCTCCCACACTCATGCTGTCTGTGGCTCTCTAAAATAAACATTAAAAAATAATTAAAATAACATAAAATAAACAATTTATGAAGCAGCTTATTACTAGTAGCTGAAAACCACTGGCCTGATCACAAATAAAAGGGCTACAAACTGAAAGGAATATTTCACATGTTCAGCACAAGATATGAAAATGAAGAAAGCAGAACAGTTGATAAGGTCGTGTAAGCACATCACACCACCAGGGAGGCAGGTGAACACTGGTGGACAACAGCATCTAAATTAGCTGGCCCCCTCTTGGCAATCCAGGTATCTACAGAGAGGTCCTCTGAGTTCAGTCTTTAGCTGGATGTAATCACTTATTCACTCAAATCTTTACTGAGCAGACTACTATGTTCAGGCCTATGCTAACTGTCTCCAGCACACTCAATCTATGAAATTAAAGTTATGGTTCTGACCTTTGTCCATCGTCAGTGATAGATTCTCACTCTTACTACAAAGCACAAGTCAGCTTAGCCTCTCAAGTTGAAGATCAAGATAGTTCCAGAGCAAAATGTAAAGATTATCTGCAGACAGAAACAGTTGGCCCAGGGAACATACCACATGCACAAGTAAAAGCCTGATGGAAAAAAGACACCAGAGGATCAAATAGAGCCAACCCACATGTTAACACAGAAATCCAAGCAAACCTACTCAGAACGAGTCTCATTCAAACAATACGTACAAAGGTTTCCTTATGCTATTTACAATTTTGAAGTAAATTTACTTTATAAGCAGCCAGGGAATTCTTTATTTAATACCATCCTAACATAAAAGTTCATTCAAACCATGAAACTGAGTTTTATGACAACCTAGAAATAGGAACTGAAAGAAGGCAAACACAATGCCTTAGAGATCAAGAAACATTTACACAGTTCCACTGTTAAAAACAGTTCAACATTCATCCAGTGAATACAGTTTGGATGTCAGTATACACGTTCGTCAGGGAGGTGAGAGACCTTTCGACTGTTCCTCCGACGGCTCCATATGCTGGCCCTGTAGAGCTTCCGGCAGAGGCTTGTTGTTTTCCAACACTGTTTGGGATTTCACATCCGGAGGTTCAGATTCCCAGGAAACGTGACTACCTGCCTTTTGCTTAAAAGACCAGACAGAAATATGTCACACAGATGCTGTCATTTTCACTCCACTGACTGGCTGAAGCTATATGACTAAGCACATTCTATCACGGAGTCAAAAACGGAACATTTATATTCCAGGTCAGATTCTATTATAACAAGCAATACACGTGATAAAAATCTCTACAGAACCATAATTTCAAAAGTCCTAACGACAACGGCAGAAGTCATCATCACAAAATTTCAGTGTATATACGTGTGTGTGTGTGTGTGTGTATACATTTTTTCAAGTTTCAGTATATTTAATCTACCAGTATTTGACCCGGTGTTCAGGGACATAAACCAAGGTTGGGGAAGGAAAACCAAGCCTTCCTTTAACCTCTAATGAACAGGGAGTTAATCTAACAACAATTTTAATAACAAAATACTCACAGTCCTTGCTTCTCCTACTCGTCTTAAAATGACACCTTCTGCCAATAAAGCCTTTCCTGTTTCCACAAATAATTTCTCTTCGTCTGTTTCTCCAAGCTTCTGTAGCTCAATGTACTTCTCCACAAACCTGGAATTCCAAGCAGTCACATCTTAGGTCTGTGCATGGAGAGTCATCAAGATGTGCTGTTATACAACATCAAGCGGCTCAACAGGTCCGCCTACAGGAACATCTTTTTCCTCAAGTGGAATTCAGTGAAACTCCTCACGACTGGGAACTAAATTCCTTACAAAAAAAAAAAATAAATAACAACAACAACCAACACAGGACCTGTAAAATGGCTTACTGTTGACAGGTAGACTTGAAGTTTGGATTGAACAGATCAAAAGCTTTCTGACCAGATCCATAGGCCGAATAAAATTTCCTAGAAAATACAAACAACACACTATAAATTTCCAACTACAGATCACGGCCAAGAGCAAAGTAAAGAAAAATTACTAGGCTAAGCATAAGCTTTTTTTTTTTTTTTTTTTAAGTAATGCATATGGTAAATATAACAAATGTTACAAAAAGGTAGCCAGTGAAAGTGACATTCCTGCTCACCTCCTCCCACCCCCAGTACCCTCCCAGGAATCAATACCAATCTGTTTCTTCTGCATTCATCCAAGAACATTCTCCTAACATATAAGCATATACACATCTATCCTTCCCTGTTCCAAGCTGTGTAATTTAACCCAAAGGACAGGAAACACTCTAGTACATCTTGCCTCTTCTCCTTTTTTGTTTTTGTTTTTGTTTCATTCACCAAGTTTATTTTGAGTCTTACTAGGCATTGTGTTCAGCCCAAAAAGAATCAAATATTGAAGAATATTTCTATTGCCCTGGCTTGAACTATATTAAATTTGTTTATGGTGTTATAATCTTTATCAAAGACATCAACTAAAATATCCAGTCATAATAAAAAGGTATTTACAAGGAAAGGTATTTCTAGAGGAAATAAAAGGAGTTTCTCCATGCAATATTTTTAACTATCCAAGGGCAAATCTGAGTCTTGGAGAAAATTCTTCTAGCTGAGAGAGCAAGACAAAGATCACTAAGTTATTTTAATTAAAGTGATTCATTTGAGGACAAAGGGACAAATTCTATGGAAGACAGAACCCCAGATTTCAACTCCTGTTGTCAGTGGTGGATTCCACCTCAGAATGAGAAGGGGCAATTCATATTCTAAGCTAAGAGCAAATAACTTTAATTAAGCCTTTGCCTCTTCTCCTTAATAGTTCTTTTTTTTTTTTTTTTTTTTGTTAACGTTTATTTATTTTTGAGACAGAGATAGAGAGAGAGCATGAACAGGGGAGGGTCAGAGAAAGAGACACAGAATCTGAAGCAGGCTCCAAGCTCTGAGCTGTCAGCACAGAGCCCGACACGGGGCTCGAACCCACAGACCACGAGATCATGACCTGAGCCGAAGTCGGACGCTTAACCGACTGAGCCACCCGGGCGCCCCTCCTTAATAGTTCTTAAAGATCATTTCAAATCACTGAACTTTTCTGTTTCCAATCCTTTGCTACTCTAGAGAGTGCTGCAATGATTACCTTTATCAATATTTCTTAGTGCACTATGCAAGTCTGGAATAGATTCATAATAACAGTACTATTAGCTCAAGGTATGTGCATTTGCAATATGGCCTTGCAAACTGCCAAATGCTTCCAAGTGTATGCAATGAGCCTGCGCAGAAAAGTGCTGTCAATTTAATACCCCCAAAGATCTCATGTCCTACTCTGAAAATTTCCACGTAGAGCAGAACATACTTGTTTTACTACCTCAAGGAGTGTTGGGGGCAGGGAGGGGGGTAGAGAGGAGACTCCTTAAAAGAAAGGGGCCTGGACCTCAAATGAGAATATAATGACTTTATAAGTTTTGTTTTCTTATAACCAGAAATAGAGATAAGAATAAGGTGTATATATTAAATTGACTAAAGTACAATCCCTGATCTTAATATTTAGGAGAAGTGGAATCCTACAAATTCTAGGTACTAAAAACTGGCATCAACATTTGAGGGAAAAAGTTCTTCCACTGAATTCTCAGCAAGCTCACTTCCTTCAACCCCATAGTCCTATGAATAAAATGGAGACAAAATACTGTAGGGTTAAAGTAAGGCCTAAATGAGAGAATGTTTTTGAGGGTTTAGCAGAGTGTTAATCCATGCACAGAAACAGGCAGCTATAATTGCAATGATCAGTCCGTTGCTGAGCTCCAGACTCTACTTCCCAGAACTTGTTTCTCTCACATGTGGGAGGGGCACTGGTTCCCTCACCAGGCTAGACAGTCAAGACCTTCTCCACAGGGAAAGCCCTGACTCAATTCCTGGAAGTCACCCGACTGCTAGCCAAACCTTTCCTTCTGAAA
Organism: Felis catus; assembly: GCF_018350175.1. NCBI lineage: Eukaryota > Metazoa > Chordata > Mammalia > Carnivora > Felidae > Felis > Felis catus. The sequence continues at coordinate 28,938,892 of NC_058381.1, read as the reverse complement.
TCGCGCTGCCTCCTGTCCACCACGGGGGCTTTGCACTCACGCTCTAATCCGATCCTCGGGGTACAAGATGTCCTGGATGGCAGCTTTGGCTTTGCCGTATCTCAGGCGGGGCCTTCGGAAGACCGGCTCTCTCAGTGGAGGAAAAGCGTTATATATGTCAAACCAGAGGGGCTTCTCCTTCAACACCCCAGCCCGAATTAGGTCCCGAGTCCTTAAGGAAGGAAAAATAACGAAGGTCAGCCAGTTACAACAGCCCGTCTAAGCCCACGAATCAGTCTTGTCACAGCCTGGGGCATCAGTGGGATTGCGGAGTCCGAAACACAGAACCGGAAGGAGGCCGCAGCACGGGTGTTCCCCACCTACAGGTAAGATACTTCCATATTCCAAAACCAACCTAACAACGCTCAGGGGTTAAGTCCTTCTATTTTCTCAGGTGCGTCCCACGCCCCCTCCCCCCATCCCCGTCCAGTCAAGGAAAATAGAGGCTCCAGCTGGGCCCATCAGCATCTTCCTCCCTTCCTCTTCCCAGAGACCTCCACCCCGGCAGGGGGAGAGGTGCAATCTTGAACGAGAAAGGTACATTCGGGGAGTGATGTCAAGTACACCTATTCAGAGACGGCGGACAGCACGAGAGGGCCTCACCCGGCTCCCACTCCGCACTCTGGAGAATGCCTCGCCCTACTCACACCCACCCAGAAAAAGCGCGGCCGGTCGAGAGCCCCCATCCCGGGGGAGGCGCCCTCAGCCCACCCCGCCTCCGAGCACACACCGCGAGAAAACGCTCCCCACCGTCTGCAACCGGCTCCCCGCCATGGCAGGCGCCTCGGATACACACGGCCAGCGGCTACCGGAACCGGAAGCGCCCGCGGCGGCGAAGGGGGCGTAGGCTGCTGGCCGAGCCGAGGATCGCGGCGCTCTCCCCGCAGCCCCAGCCGGAGAGCCGAGCCAGGCAGAAGCAAAGGATGGGCCGAACTGGCGCGGCCCTCGGCTCCCGGCCAGATTCAGACGGGAGCACTCGATAGCCGAGGCGAAAGGAAGGAAGCCGGCCAGAGCCGGGCAGAAGCAATAAATGACCGATCTCGAGGAGGGATTCACGCTGGTGACTGCTTTACCCTTTCTGGCCTTGCTGAGCCGCCCAGTCTGGAAGGTGGGGCGGCGCGGAGGGAAGACGAGGGGGAGGAAGGAGGGAGGTGCAGCCTACGTCCGGGGAGCCAGCCCGGACACACGTAAAGGCACAGATAGAGGTCACGCTGGCGCTGGGCCCGAACTGCGCCTTATCTTGCTTGGAGCCACAGACTCCGCAGAAGGAAACCGAGGCCGGGACGAGCAGTCACTGGCCTGGCGTGACACTGGGACGGGCAGGCACTGGCCTGGGGTCACACTAAAGCTCAAGCGTCTGTCCTCCGTGCCCTGCTGTGCAGCGCGCCCCGTGAGTCCTTAGGCCCTGGAGTGCCTCCTGCATCTGCTCCCTTCGGGATGCGCCCGGCATCTAGTGTTTTCTCCGCGGGAGGCGTCGCGGGCTCGCTCCTCCGTGGGGCTGGCAAAGCGAAAGTGAACGAAACAAATTCCCAGACGGAGACCCAAAAATTTGGGAAGAGTAGCCTCTCGGGGTTACTTATTGGTCCAATAATCTTGCTTCGGGTAAAGTACCCCAAAGAAATGAAAGCACAATTTCTTTCATGAGGATGTTTGTGCAAGGATCGTCACTGCACTGGAGGAAAAAAATCAAATGGAAAATTATGGTTCGTGTGTCCCATGCAATCCTATGCAGCTGTTAACAATGAACGAGTTATATCCACTTGTGAATGCCCATGACTTATAGTTAAATGAAAAGGGAAGTTGCAGAGAAACATCTTTTAGTGGGATCCTAACCTGTTAAAAGAAAAGCGAAAACACCTGTACATGTGTTTGTGTTTCTATGAAGATAGAAACTACGTAGAAGGCCCACAAGGCTGTGAACCTTGGTTATCTCGACTGCCAGAGAAGACAGCATTTTTTCTTTATATTTCCTTCAGAGTTTGATCGGTAGAGTTTTTATTCGTGTTTGAACTTTTTAATCCAGTGTAATGTTTTGAATTGCATACACACAAAATATCTCCCGGGAGCCCATTATCATCTTTGTCAGCCAGAAAGAGCAGCAGGTCATTCCAGAGCACTCCCACTCTATGGGAGGCTGGTGAGGAGGAGGAAAGTAATGTTTTAGGAGCAGTTACTGTTTGTTTGTTTGTTTGTTTGTTTGTTTGTTTGTGTTGTCTTGGATCCACACACCTAACCAGAAGGTAGCTATTATTAGCCTTATTATAGATGAGAAAGTGAGGCCATAGCAGGTGAAGTAACCTGTCAGACACCTAACTGACAGAGCCAGCCTTCCCACACAGCCTGGACCTTTTCCAGAAACCCACAACCCTCCTTAGCTATGTCTCAAGCTGGAGATTGGTAGACCTATGAGGTCAGCCAAAACTGGCCCCAGGGGCAGGAGAGGAGGGATTTGAGGCCCAGGGCTAACCTGAGAGGTGGGTTTCATGGCTGCTGCAGGGCCCTGTGGCACAGGGAAGAGAGAGCACAGTGCTGGCTGCTGGGCCAGGTGTAGAGACTGCAGTCTCCCAGTCTTAGGAAGGTCTGGAAGGCTTTGCTCTAGGTCGAGCAAACATACTCCCAACTAAATATAGTCTTCCCAGGCCTCATAACGAGTTTCTAATTCTGTCCAAGTCCCGGCTAGCTGCCAGCCCAGACCACAGACACACTTCCCTTCTCCCACTCAGGCCTGCTCCCCTAGGCCACTGCAGTTACCACTGGTAAAGAATTAGGAGAATTTATTCAGGGAGGAGAGCCAAGGACCCAAACCCTCAGTGGGGGGAGGAATTGCAAGGTTGGAATTTCTCCTCTAGATCTTCTTAGGGAAGTTACTTCCTCTTCTGAGCCCTTCAGGTTTCCCCTCCTTGAGGCATCTGGGTGGCGCAGTGGGTTGGGCTTCTGACTCTTGATTTTGGCTCAGGTGATGATCTCGTGGTTCGTGGGATCAAGCCCTGAGTCCGTCAGGCTCTGCGCTGACAGCTCTGAACCTGCTTGGGAATCTCTCCCTCTCTCTCTCTGTCTCTCTGTTCCTCCCACTTGCGCACACGCACACACTCTCTCTCAAAATAAATTAATAAACTTTGCAGTTTCCCCTTCAGCATCCTATTTAATGCCTCTGTGACTGAGAGAGTGGAATGTTGGTGGGTAGATAGGAAGACCTTGGGGATGTGACAGCAGGATGAATTGGGAACCCTCTGACCCTGCAACAGGAAGTGTGTGCCCAAGGGAGTACTCATTCATGAAAAGGAGGAAGCTGTGGGGCAGCTGGGGGCAGGCAAACTGGACATTAGAGGCCTCTGTCTTCTCACCAGGACCTCTCAAGGCTGCAAGGGGCTGATGCACTCATGCCTTGCACTGCAGCAGCAGTCTGGATTTGTCCTATTCAGTTGTTCAGCTACCTGAGGCCATAGGTAACGTCCTGACGAATCTCACACAGAAGGAAATAGAACTCGTCAACTCTCCAAAAGGCCGTATTCCTTCCGCTACCCTGCTCGACCCCGGTAGATGTGCCCACTAAATAGTATCAACTACCTGCGTAGCTTGCTGCAAGAGTAGAAGCCACCATTCTGCAAAGACCAAACGGGAGCTGGTAAGTAACAAGTCTGATGGCAGTTACAGCATCACTGTTGCTCTTGTGTCGTGATTGCCACCTGGGACTGCAGCATTTTGATGATATTTCATAAATTGCCTTATTGTTTCATTTTCTTGTTAAATGATCCCGTTCAGCTCACAAGCGCTTAAGCACCTGCCTGGCCCTGTGCCAAGTCCTGGACAAGCTGACTATCCAGTGGGGGAGACTGGCAAATTCATAACTGAGAACTTCTGTGTTGAATAGCATGTGGATTATATCAGTTTGCTAGGGCAGTCACAACAAAGTACCACAGGCTGGGTGGCTTAGGCCACAGAAAGATACTTTCGCACTATTCTGGATGCTAGAAGCCCGAGATCAACTTGCCAGGGTGGGTTTCTCCTGAGGCCTCTCTCCTTGGTTTGCAGACGGCCACCTTCTCCCTGTGTCCTCGCATGGTGTTCCCTTTGTGTGTGCCTGTGTGCTCTTATGACACCAGTCGTATTGGACCTGAGCCCAACCTAATGGCTGCATTTTAACTTCAATACTTCTTTAAAGACTATCTCTAAACACAGTCACATCCCGAGCTACTGGGGGTTAGGACTTCAACATTCGAATTTTGAAGGGACACTGTTCAGCCCCATGACACTGACTGATAAGTACTTGGCTGAACAGCATCCATGTGCCCTGCCAGATGCACACGCACTCTGTGCTCTCCTTCACCCTGCTCTGTTCCCCGGGAGGCTGACTTCTAGGAACGGCAACCACGGCCCTCTCCTTCCAGTTGGGTTCCAGGAGGTACCACCAGTGGGAGGCAGTGGCAGGGGAATGGAAGGAAGGAGGAGAGTGAAGGTAGTCTCTATTCCCCTGGCTCCCTCCACGTACAGTCCAGGAACATAAAATCACAGCTCTACAGGGCAACCTGTTCACACAGAGCTCTCACCGGGTTTCAGTCACTGTTCCCTCCCTTGCCCCTGAAGGCCGAGACTCAGCAAACTGTGCCCCTCTGTTACTAGCCATAGGTTCTAGGCCGTCCTTTGTGGCTTCCCTACATTCTGCCCACGTCTTTATAAATAGCACCCTTATTTAAGTGTGCCTGGGAATTTGTCAGACAAAAAGTGGAGAAGCATCCCCGATGGCAGAACGGCCTTGGTGAGTGAAAATCCCAGCGTATGGATGAAATCATGAATACCGTTACCCATCTTTGGCAGAGAGCCAGGATCAGGGAGAAATTAGCTGCTCGCCTCAGAAGAGGAGGAAAACAATAGTATGCATTCAATACACAGTACAGGGACCAGGGGGAGGAGCAGCAGCGGGGGAGATGCGCAAAGAGGAGGCCGGAGCGTCGTCTCCCACCTCCAGGCTGTTGTGTGCTGTCTCTCCTGGCACGCGTGGGTTGGAGGCCCACACCTCCTCGGAGGCCCACGCCTCCGCTTCCTTTCGAGGGTCAGCCAGGAGGGCACCTCGGCCCGCAGCGCACACTCTGCCAGACTCTGCTCCCTCGCTCCCTAAGCTTTTCCCTCTCGGAATGTGGTGTTGTAACTGTGTTCACTGGTCTGAGTCTGTCTAACTGGGCCTCTCTGAGGGCAGGAACTGGCTCTCTTATCTCTGCCTCCCCACGCCCAGGCTGCTGCTTGGCTCGGAGGTGGCTCTCAGAAAGTTTTGTCATCAACAGCGTGGCTGAATCAGGCCAAGTTAGGCCAAGTGAGGGAGCCACCCCGGCCCTCCTTTCTGGAGGCCTTCCTCAGACACGCTATGGGTATGTGGGCAAAAGCTGTGGCTGAATGGGGATAACCCTCCACTCCTCCAAGAACCTGGTCATTTCTAGTCCTGGCTATCCTCTGTGGCCCACTGACAGGTAGATCCAGTTTACAAACCTCGGGGCCTCAGCTCCGTTACCTGTGATATGGGCATAATCGGATCACCCACCCTGTAGCCTTCTTCCGAGGAGTCAGTGGGTTAATATCTGCCGAGTGCTTAAAACAGTGCCTAGTGTACAGGCTCAATAAATAAGAATGATGATAATAACGTTTTCTGACCACTGCACGTTTAAGAGCAACAAATCACAATTTATTAAATCACACCTACAATTAAATCACACCTAACAATTTGCAAGGCATGTTCACACAGCTGCCTGTTCATTTCTTCAGCAAACAGTCTTACCCCCAACAAGAATCTAGTCCAAGCAGAGGAAAGAAAAGCACTTTATGCCGCTACCAGCCCTGTATCACTGTGGCTCCTGTTGTAGCCAAGGAAACAGGAGCCAGCTGGGCCTGAAGCAACAATCTGGCCTTTTATTATTAGAATTAAAGGCCAATTGGAATCACTCTGGAGCTTTCCCAGCAGAGGATGAGCCCCTTGCAGGCAGATGTTGCAGGCTGGTGTGGGCCCCCCTCTTCTTGTGGAAGGCAGAGCAAATCTATCTTTAATATGCTCTGGAACCTCCCGGATCTTGGGAAATTCAGATTCTGACTCGAGCGGTCTGGGGTGAGGACTGAAACTCTGAATTTCTAACAGTCTTCTTCCAAGCCGATGCCAGCGCTGCTAACCTGCAGGCAGGGTAGCCAACTGGCCTAAGGTTGCCCAGAACTTTCCCAGTTTTAGCACTGAGATTTCCGCATCCGAGGAACACGCAGACCTGGAAAAGCAGGACAGTTGGTCACTGGATCCACAGAACCACACTTCGAGTAGCAAGGACATAGCCAGCTGAGTTTGTACTGAGCTTTACAGCCCTTCACTTCAGAGTCCCCTGAATAATCCTCTTGACCTGATAAAGAATTGTGACTCTTTAATCTCTAGAAATGACAGGGTAGATGCTGGCTCTGTAGGGCCTAAGGCTTATATAATCTTAGTGGCTCTTTTAAGAAAAAAAAGTACAAAAATATCTTTGTTTTATAAAATTTGCAAAACATATAACCATGCAAATAGAGTAAATTCCCTTCTGTCTCTTTGGCCTCTGGCCAAACAGGTGCTCGCTTCCTTCTGGGAAAACGGTGTTGGCCTCTCAATGGCCGGTTCTGTGAGATGACCACCAGGTGGCAGTAGATTTACACAGCCCCGTTTCAACCACCCGCCCTGCTCCCTACCCGCTCCCCCCCATCTCCAGAAATTTCTAAATCTTCCTCCAGCTGGCCTAGCCAGCTAATCCAACAAATTAATCTATGCTCTGATAATGGGCCAAGGAGTTCATGTGCTTCTCTCTAAATAGCGTATTTTCCATTTAATGGGAATGCTAAGATCATTTTTAAAACCAAATAAAGAATGCTAATAGGTGACGTCCGAGCACACTGTTGGATCACACATCACACTATGGAGATGCTTTTAAGCAGGTAGAACTTTCTGTGTTCGGCAGATCCTGTCTATGGCGAGGTTCTAATTCTTACCACCTCTTCCCCCGCCCCAGTGTATAGCTTAGTGTTTAGGTAACAACTTTGGAGTTTGGCTGCCGGGGTAGTAAGTACTACCACTTACTGAGGGGCATGTTGAGTAAGGACCTTAACATCTCTGTACCTCAGTTTCCTGATCTGTGAAATACAAATAATAATACTGATTTCATATAATAGTTGTGGGGATTATGTAAAATAATGTACGTAAAGCTCCCCAGAAAAGTTGCATACAGTAAGCACTCAATAAGCAGCCATCATCTTCATCATCCTATATCTTGCCTGTCTTCTGCCTTCTTCAAACCAAATTGTCCTCCTGTCTTTCTTCCATTCTCAGGCCCCTACCAGGTGCCTCAAGTGAACAGAGGAAGGGTTGAGACTCCAGGATAGTAATAAGCAGGCCAGTTCTTCTGGGCACAGCATTCTTCAGACCCATGATCTCTCAAGTTGGGGCTGAGCCCTGGGGACACTGAAGCAAGGAGGAGAGGCACTAGCTGGACCAGACTCCAGACAGCCCAGCTCAGCACTTTAGCAGGTCACTCTCCAAGGATCACTTGGTGGATACCAGGAGCCCAACATTTGTAGATGAGCCTGGCATGTGAGGGCAGATGGATAAGGGGGTTGCCTGGCCCAGCCTGACTCCCTCCTAGGTCCTATAAACACCGTTTGGCCCAGAGGGACTCATCACGGAGCAGAGGCTTCATCTGCTATGCATCTCCATTTTCCAGTTGTATCTGGAACGCTTTCTTTGCCTTCTCTCCCCACATCCCCTCTCTGGATACAATTACCTTCAGTCAGTTAACTAAAAAGCAAAAGAGTGGATGGTTCTCAAACTTTGCTGCATATTAGAATCACCTGAGGCACTTTTACACTCTGATTCCCAGGCGAAATCCCAAACCAATGAAATCAGAATCTTTGGGAATGGGACCCAAGTTTCAGCAATAATTCCAGTATATGGTGCCTGGCTGGGAAGAGCAATGGAGAAATGTGCAACTCTTGACCTCAGGGTTGTGGGTTTGAGCCCCACATTGGGTGTAGGGATTACTAAAAAAAATTAAAAAACTTGAAAAAAAAAAAAGAATTCCAATGTATATAGCAAGTTTGAGAACCGGTGTTCTAGAGTAGTGTTTCTCTAGCTTCAATGTGCATTCAAGTCACCTGAAGAGTTTATTAAAATGGACATTCTAGGGGCACCTGGGTGGCTCAGTCGGTTAAGCGTCCAACTCTTGATTTCAGCTCAGCTCATAATCCCAGGATTGTGGGATCGAGCCCCACATCAGTCCCCATGCTCAGCATGGAGCCTACTTCAGATTCTCTCTCCTATATATTCTATGTATATAATTATATATAGTATAATTTTAATTATATGTATATATAATATATATTATATATGTATGTATAATTTATATAATTTATATATAAATATATATAATTTTTATGTATATAAATATATATATTTTATATATAAATATATATAATTTATATATATTTTTTATATAATTTATATAATTTAGATATAAATTATATATATATATTAAAGTGGACATTCTAGTCCAGTAGGTCTAGGGTAGACCCTGAAATTGTGTGTTTCTATCAAGCTCCAGGTGATACAGAGGGTGCCGGTCCATAGACCAAATTTTGAGTAGCAAGTTGTGGAACTGTGCTTCTCAAACTTGGCATGTATCAGAATCATCTGGAGGGCTTGTTAAAATACTCCCAGTTTGAGATTCAGTAGATCTGGAGTAGGGCCCCATAACATGCATTTCTAATGTGCTCTGTGATGCTGATGCTGCGGGTCCACACAGCACACCTTGAACAACATTTGGAGTCAGGCACCCCTGGACCGTGTTTCTGGCTTCACACCTTGCTACCTCTGCAACCTTGCAAAGTTACTTTCTGAATTGTCATTTCATCATCCGTAAAGTGGCCATTATTGGGTCAGATTAATTGAGCTAATATGAAACACTACCAGACTGTGCCCAGTGTGCTGGTCCTCAAACTTGATTGCAAATTTGAATTACATGAGGAGCTGTAAAATAAATCACCCCATGGCTGTTGATTTAATTGATCTGGGGTACTGAGCATCAGGATTATTTTTTTTTTTAAGGCACTCAGGTAATTCTGTGCAGCCAGTAGTAGGTAGGGGCCTGGCACTGTGGTTCCCAAACACAAGACTCAGATTGCTGGGCTGCACTCCCTGAGTCTCTGATTCAGTATGTCTAGGGTAGGGCTGAGAATTGGCATTTCTAACAAGGTCCCAGGTTACACACCTGAGGGTTACATACCTATCAGTAAAAAATGCACAACACTGGGGCACCCGGCTGGCTCGGTCAGTAGAGCATGCTCCTGATCTTGGGGTTGTAAGTTCAAGCCCCATGCTGGGTGTAGAGATTACATAAAAATATTTTTTTAGGGGTGCCTGGGTGGCTCAGGTCATGATCTCGCTGTTCGTGGGTTTGAGCCCCACATTGGGCTCTGCACTGACAGCTCAGAGCCTGGAGCCTGCTTCAGATTCTGTGTCTCCCTCTCTCTCTGCCCCTCCCTGCTTGCACTCTCTCTCTCTCTCTCAAAAATAAACATTAAATATATGTAATATATATTATATTACATATATATTATACTATATATATATATATATATATATATATATATATATATATATATGTTTTTTGGTTTTTTTAATGCACAGAGCCAGGGTTAGAGGATCAGCTTGGTTTGCCCACATCCAAACAGTATGTATGGAGAGCATCACCCGCTGTCTTACCTTGGTCTAACTGGGGGTGAAGGAGAACCTGTTTATAGGAGGGCAGGGAGAACCTGCATTGTTCCTCCAGACTGAGCTCAAATGTGGCAGCAGGGGTTAGAGCCGTGGCCTTGGCCTGGGTGACTGAGAGCCCAGAATAAAATGTGAGTGAAAGCCACAAGGAGGCCTATGGGCTCAACACAACAAAGAACCTTTTAACCTTCAGAACCGCCCTGTCTGCAAAGGGCACCAGCTTCCTCTTTGGGCTGGGAGTTCCCTGGCATGGGCAGTAGTCCTATACTGCTGGGGAGTAAGGGAAAGAAAGCTAGAGGTCCTTGAATGGGAAGATCTCTACGGGCCTTTGCACCTCCCTGCAGCCTCCCGTCAGCGTCACTCCTGAAGCTTTCTGGATATCTGGGTAAGCTTTCGCCACACACTGGCTTTTGCCTTGGAGTTTTCCTTTGCCGAGGAGCTAGGGATTTTCCCCAGGGCAAACAGGAAGGCGACTGCGCAGAGCAAAGCAGCAGGTGGGCGAGGTTGCCCTGCGGGCGGCAGGTCTCTTCTCGGGAGTGCGCTGCGGAGAAAGCTGAACCCTCGGGGCCTTACAGACGCTGCGGGTTAACTGAGGCAGGTGACCCTCGGGGGCGAGGGGGGGCTCCAGGGGCCAAACCCTGCCCAGGACAAGAAGAGAGGAGGAAGGGTCCAGCCCACACTGCCGGCCACATCAGAGCACCAAGAGAACACCAAGTCTTTATTACAGGAATTCCTATGAAACAGCTCCAAGAAAAAACCCACACATAGGAGAAAAAACAACTAACAAAGCAACACACACAGACGTGGGGCTGGGGCTTCCCCGCCATGCGCCGGGAGGGTCACGGCCACAGCCCAGAGGCCCCTCCTCTGCCCCCCGGGCCCAGGCTGTTCGGAGCTCGGGCTGGCGGCCCAGGGGCTCCTCGGGGGCCACAGGCGGGTCGCAGGGAGCAGCAGAGGGCGGGCGGCCCCGCGCCAGCGCCCTAGGCCCCGCGCGGGTGCCAAACTTGTCGGGCTCCGCGGCGGCGCTGCGCGTCCCGGTCCCCACCCCCACGTCCTCCGGGGGCCGCCTCTTCGGAGCGCGCCGGGAAAGCTGGGCCACCGAGTGCGCCCGGCCTCGGCGGAAGGAGGTGCGATCGCGCCCGCCAAGTCCTCACTATCTAGGGGCGACTTGCGGCCACCAGGGCCCCGCCGAGGCTTGGCTCCCACTTCCAACCTCCCCACCCCGCGCGGTTGGGCTGGGCTGGTTTTCCACTGCGGGGGCCGCGACGCCTCGTGCCTGCCCAGGCTCCCGGGTTCTCTGGAGAGGTCAGCGCGTTCCCGTCTCGAAGTCTGGCCGGAGAGACCGGGCCAGCCACCCTCCCACTGGCAGTGGTCGGTGCCCGGTAAGGCTCGTAGAACCGGAGTGTGCCTCCTCGGATCATTCACCTTCTTGTTCTAGGCAAGAGACGCCCAGCAAGCCCTTCTGCCCCAGGCGCCCTGCCCCCACCCAGGCTGGCAGCCTCATCCCCCACGCTCCTCAGTCCTGCACTTTCTCAAGGATCACTTCAGAACCTGCTGCTGCTCACCCTTAGTGACAGCAGGACTTCTGCTCAGGGCCCCTACCCCACCCGTGAACTGCGCCCCCCCCTCCCCGCCTCCCCAGTTCCCATCCAGAATTGGTTTTTGTCTCCTGCCACAGTAAAGAATCCTCCTGCCTGGCAAGAGTCCTCCAGCTCCCTGGGGGCCACCCTCCCCGTCCCTGCTGGGGGCCCATGCAAACCCCAGAGGCAGCCGGAGGGGCGGTCAGTAGATACCTCTCTGCGGTGGCCAGTAACTACTCAGAGGGAGCCTGAGTGACTGCCCAGGGCTCTCCTACCCACGGCTCTGTGCAGTGATGGTACCAAGTGTCAGCAGCCCTGGGGAAACGGCTGGGATGCAGGAAATCATGGGAATCAAGGGCCCAAGGTGCCCAGGAGGGAGCTGAGGATGGGGATGGGGGGGGTGGGGGTTGTCGGGCAGTGTCTGCTGCCCAGAAGGAGAGATGGGGAAAGGAGAGAAACAGGGGCTCTGCCTTCAGGGCTTCACCATCCTGCCCTCTTGGGCACCCCAACCTTTGCCTATTTTCCGGGATTTTTTTAAACAAGGTGGGGGGGGGGGGTCAAGTTGATGGTGGTTCCTGCATTTCTGCTCATTGCCCATAGAACAGCCTGGCTACAAAAGGGGCCATGATTGGCTGCTGCCCCTAGGGGCCCCAGGTCCTTCCTCCAATCACAGCACAAAACTCCAAAGTTCTAAGTCCCGTGAAAGTGGCAGTGGCAGTGGCAGTGGCTGGGCTGGACTGGGGCCGGAGAATCACGAGGCCTCAGTACTCAAGCACCATCTGTCCGGCTGCAGCTGGGCCCTTCAGCTGGGGGCCGGTTTGGCTCTCCAGCCGCCTCTGCCAGGTCTGATCTTGTCCGGTGAGGAGGAACTGCTGGCATCTGGTGGGGAAGAGAGATGGAAGAAGTGTTTCAATGGAGCCCAGGGGTCTTTCCTTGTCAGTGGTTCCTGGAGAGACAGTTTGGGGCAGAAGATACCAAAGACAGGTGCCCTGTCCTTCCTCCGGGGACTCTATGCCAGCCTTGGAACTCTGCCTCGGGTCATGCCCTGCCCCCCCCCCCCCAAACCCAAGCTCCTACAACAGTGAGAGCAGGGCCTCTGGCAGCTAGAGATAGAGTAGGAGGCTGGGGAAGCGGCTGGATAGGAAAGGCCGAGAGGTGGGGAAGGGGCCAGCCCATTCCAGGACGCAGCTGTAGCTCAGATAAGCTGGACCCAGGGGACCTGGAGGGGCAGAAAACTAAACTGGGGTCAGAATTCAGCGGGCCACACACACCAGGCTGGGAGTTCGGAAGCCTGTACTCGCTCAAACAGCAAGAGGGAAGTGGCAGGAGAGTGGTGTCCCGGAGATGGGGTGAGCAGAGCAGGGGCAGCGAAGAGACCAGCAAGCGTTAACCAGGCCGTGAGAGTTTGCCAGCGCGGAGCTGAAAGGGGTAGGGGAAATGAAATGGGGAAGTCGGGAGGAAGGTGTTGTTTGGCTGCCAGTGAGTTCATACCCAGGGCTGGAAAGACAATCCTGGGCACGGTGGGGATGCAGGGTGGATGTGGCGGACTGACTAAGAGGGAGATTCAGACTCTGGAGCCCACTGCACAGAAGTATTGCTGTTGGAGTGAGAAGACTTGGAAGAGAGTCAAAGGTGGACCTCGGGGGAGAGCTGGGGCGGAGGGACCCGGAGGGGCATCAGGAGCAGGAAGCACACGGCAGAGAGGAAGAGAGGAAGAGAGGAAGACGGCCCAGGAGCCCTGGGCCACAGAAGCAGGGTAGGGGGGCGGGGCATGGCACAAAGATACAGAACCGGAGAAGGACCGGGTCCTGCCTGCCGGTGACCTTCCTGGATCAACCTGGGGATGGTGGAGAGGAGACCACTTTTTCACAAGTCGGGCAATGAAGGGAAATAATGAAATCTCTTGGCTTTTAAGATGAGGAGGAACAGGATATAGACTTGAGGAAGAAGCTGGAAAAGGAAAAGCTCGAAGACTTGGGGAGAGAAATAAATGATGGCAAGGTCCTGATGTGGGGGGCGGCTCTGGACCAGACACGGTTTCCCAGGGAGCAGTGGAAAGGAGACCGAATGGCAGCAGCGGTGGGGCTGTGGGGCCCTTCCCTGGCTGGCCGTATTTGAGCATTCTGGAGCAGTGGAAATCGTGGGTGCAGCTCCGTGCATGAGGAAAGACTGAGTGTGTCCACATCGTGGGGGGGGGGGGGATGTGACAGGCAGTCACTTTGAAGTGATGTGAAGGCCAGCTGGCCAATCTCCCTCCACTACAACTATCCTGAGGGAGGCAAGTATTTCTTCAGTCAAACAGGGTCATACCTGCCACACCGTCAGCTCAAGGAGCCTTGTAGGACACAGCGGCTAGGGGAAGGAAGCATGGGCAGAGAGGGAGTTGGAACAGGGACAGGTTCCGCTGAGCCCTGGAGGAGGTGTTGACATTCCCTGATCCACACCCCCACCCCCCGCCCCCCGCCAACCCCGGGGATGCACAGGTTAAGAGGAGGAAAAGCAGCCTGAGGGCCCAGGGCTGCAGCCAGACACAGAGCTGCCTTCAGAGAGGCTGTTTCTTCATCTGGTTTTGGCCGATCCTACACCACCCAACCCAAGCAGGCAGTGGGAGGGTTCCTTGTGCTCGGCTGTGGTGAGGCCATGTCACTTTTTCTTAAGTGGCCCTCCCACTGTGCAGTGTGTATCCTGGACTGTCTTCTCAATTTGGCTGTAAACTCTCAAGGTCAAAGCTGACTTTCCCCCCCTTCTTCCCAGGATCTGGCACAGGCAGGTGTGATTACTCTGGTGGAAGGAAGGAAGGAAGGAAGGAAGGCCGGCCAAAGACGAGTTCCATGCAGAAGACCATGTCCCCTCTCACAACAAGGGAAGAAAACCAGGACCTGTGCCATCCAGTTGCCTGAGCCCAATGCCTCCGGAGCCCTGGGAAGACACCTCGAGGAGGGCATGGCAGGCCCGGTCTCTGGGCAGCTGTGACTCCAGGCCTTACCTCTTACTGTCCTTCCCGTAGGGCTTCCTCCATCTTGGGTGCCTCCTGACGCCTTCCCCGGAAGTCTTCATCTGAAAAGCAGAGGGAAGTTGTCTCATCCTCCACCGTGCCGGGTGTCGCACAGGCACGTCCTCCAGGCTGGGCAAGGGAACTGACCCAACTCTCTCCATCCCCCTTGTTTGCTGGGGCACAAGCTGACTCTGGGGTGGGGTGGGGGTGGGGGGATACGTGGGTCTGGTGAGGGCACCAGGGCACAGTGTGGAGTTAGAATACCTAGCTGCTGGCCTGGCTGCATCACTGAGCTCTGAGACCCTGGACAAGTTCTTCCCTCAGCTTCCTCATCTATAAAATGGGTGCGGAAGTTGCACCCTCCATATGGCCTCTAAGACCCCCCTGGCCCTTGCTTCTGGGTATCTCCTGACCAAAGGGTCCCTCTGCTCTGAGGCCTAAGGATCAGGTTCAGCTATGGGCCTGCTAGCATCTAAGGCAGTGTCTTTTGGGAGGGACTGCATGCACGCTGAAAGGTGTCTGGGCCCAGAGACTAAAACTGCACAGCGCTTGGTTCTCAAAGGTGAGGCCCCTCCACGTGAGTAGGCCTGCCTGCCCCCTCCCACCCCAGGGAAGACTCCCCAGAAACAGCACCTGACACTTTGTGCTCCAGGGAGAGATCTAGGTGGAGGTGTGGCCGGGGCCCCCTTCGGGGAGTGGAAAGGAGAGGCGACACGAACCAAGCAGGAGGACCCATTTCCTTGGTCACCTGCCCACCTGTCCATGATGTATCCCCCCCAGGTTGGGCCCACCCATGAAATACCCGGGCCCTCCTCTTGGAGGATCACCCATCACAAGCAACTTAGAGCTCCTGCTTCCCTGCCCTCCTCGCCTCACCACAAGTGTGACCCTCCACGTCGTCCAGCAGATTGGCCGTTGACACCGCAGCTCCCAGCCTGCCAGGCCGTTCAGGAAAACGTCTCAGGGGTGGGGGGCACTGCCATTGTCCTCCAGTTATACCGCCCTCTGCCCCTGGCTGGCTACCACCCACTGCGAGCCCAGGAGACTCCTCCCCTTCCAGACTTCTCCCCCAGGGCTCCCCAAAGCCTCCTTTCCTTGGGCGGGGGGGAGACTTTCTCACCCAGCTCCCATCTCTGGGGTGGAGAAGGGGCTTCCTCCCTGTTCCCCAGTGGCCGTTTCAGCTTCTAATAGCCTGGGTCCCATGTGACAAGCATGGGTGGGAGTCTAGGTTAAAATGTGGAAAACCCTATTTTTCCTCAAGGAACCACTGAAAGCGAGGAGGCAGGGGACAAAGAGGAAAGTGGGGAGGTAGCAAGATCTACAGATCAATTCAACTCAGGAAATCAGGGAGAGGTTTGCTGGTTTCAGTGGAAGAACCAAGTTTTCTCCCAAGAGCAGATTAGCCCGGCCAGAAAGTGGAGCTCTCTCCTTGGGAGCCCACAGAAGGCAGCAGGAGACGCTGGCCTGTCCCCAGCGCCTGTCGTGGTGGTCCTGGCAGGGCGGTGGGCTGGCCTCGGGCGCGCGGAGGAGAGGGGTGGCCGCAGAGCTGGTCCCAGCCCCAGGGAGAGCGCAGCCCCGGCAGTCTGGCCAGGGGGTCGGCGCCCGCAGCCCCCCAGCGCCAGGCCGGAAAGGATACGACTGGTGCTTGGACAAGTGTTTCCTCTTTGACTTCCTCATCCTGGTCTTCTCGGAGAAGGCCCTGGCCAGCTCAAACAGCTTCCTCCGGGTGGCTGGGGCAGAGAGACCCGTGAGCGGAGAGCCGCAGCCACAGGGCCATCCCGCCTTCCCTCCCCTGGGTGGGAGGGCGACAGGAATGCGGCGGCGGCGGCGGCGGCGGCTGCAGCGGCGGGTGGCCGGGCATCCCCAAGCAGGGAGGCTGCCCTCCCGGCCCGGCCTGCAGGGGCAGCAAAGGCCACCGAGAGCAGGACCAGGCCCGGGCAGGCAGCCCGAGATCCGGGTATTCCTTCCCCAGCTGTGACAGACACCGATGCGTCTTGGCTGTCTTTCCCGCCGCCTCTCCCGCCCCCTTCACCACCTCCAGAGTCGGTTCTGGGATTTCCATGACTAATCCGAGATTTTCCCTGAAATGGAGCCTGGAAGGATGGCAGCCTCATTCACACGTGGTTGGGTGGTGGGGAGGGGAGGAGGGGGGTAGGTGCATCCTGGCCAGCAGGACTCTGCAGGGAGAGGTCACCGACCCCTCTGGCCTCCTGCCTGCAGACAGTGGGCTTAACACGGGCCTCCCCACTCATCAGGCCAAGTCCCCTCAAGCCACAAAGAACGTGAACTCTGAAACAGGGACGGGGTGGGGTGGGTGCAGCACATTATTATTTTTCTGCAGACAGCTGGCTCAAGAGGATTTAAAACTTAATTTGTATCCACACTCAGCCGCAGAGAGGGAAGCGAGGCAGGAAGGCTGAGGGAGCCAGCCTGCGATTAAAATGTCACTTTGGTTCACCCAGAGTCAGCTACCTTAAAAACACCCGTGGCTCCTTCCCTCCTATGAGGCCACAGGGCCTGTCTTGGAAGAGATGGGGAGGGGGCCTAGGCAGGACTCACATTTTCCCATGTGTTTTAACTTGTCCCTGAATAAGGCATCTTCAGACACAGCAGGATTGGCGTCACCGGTTCCTGGAAGGGGAAGACACCTCTGAGGTCCGGCTGCAGAGGGAGAGTAGCTGCCCAAGGCCCCGGGGCTGGGGGCCCAGGGGAAGCAGGTCAGGGCTGTCCCCATAGGACAGGGGACGGCCCCAACCCTTCCATTTGAGGAGAGAGGCAAAAATCAGGCTTCTTCCCTAACCAAGAGGGAGCTTTAAGAAAGGAGGACACTAGGGGCACCTGGGTGTCTCGGTAGGTTCAGCCTCCAACTTTGATTCAGATTATGATTTCACAGTTCCTAAGTTCGAGCCCCGTGTCAGGTCTGTGCTGACAGCTCAGAGCCTGGAGGCTGCTTCAGATTCTGTGTCTCCCTCTCTCTCTGCCCCTCTCCCGCTCATGTTCTGTCTCTCTTTCTCAAAAATAAACATAAGAAAAAAAAAAAAAGAAAAAGAAAGGAGGGGTGCCTGGGTGGCTCAGTCAGTTAAACAACCGACTTCGGCTCAGGTCATGATCTCGCGGTTCATGAGTTCGAGCCCCGCGTCGGGCTCTGTGCTGACAGCTCAGAGCCTGGAGCCTGCTTTCGATTCTGTGTCTCCCTCTCTGTGCCCCCCACCCTGCTTGCACTCTCTCTCTCTCTCCTTCAAAAATAAATAAACATTTAAAAAATTTTTTTAATAAAATAAAAAAAAAGAAAGAAAGGAGGACACTAGGGGTTTGAGGAGGACTTCTTTCTCTGCCAAGCCCCACTTTGCTTTTTTGTGTAAAAGGCAAGACAGTGGTATGTCCTGTGTGCGTGGCTCACACACTCTTCCAACCGTCCGCTGCTCTGACCCACTCCGTGTTCCGCAAAGCCATGCTGGTAGCTTGAAACCAGCATGGTGGGAGTGTTTACGTCATGGAAGTCACCAGACGCTAAGCACCGGGGCTGCCCCTGCACCCTGATCTGGCTGTTAGATACTCACCAGCACACAGAGGCTGGCCTGCAGCCCGACCCAGTGAGAGGGTTAATAAGGGAATGGAGACGAGGCGTGGGCACAGAGCAGACATTTGTCCGTGCCGATTCCCTTCTCCTTCCTGCCTGGGTCAGCTCCTCCATTAACTCCCTCCAGACATGGAGTTCCTGACTCCTTAGACAATGAGTAGGAATGAGAATAGGGCCAGTTCCCAAGTCAAAACCCAGTTGGCCACCTAGAGTCTCCCCGATCACTCAGCACCCACTTGCCTCCCTCGCTGCCCTTCTAAAGCCCCTGCTCTCCACCCTGCAACTCGGCTAATCCCGAGTCACCTTGCCTGCTAAGTCCCCTGTGAGTCATTATGATCCATCCCAGCAGCCCTGGTGTGTCTAGTTAATTCAGGATCAAGGACAAGAGACTGTCGTTAAGACTACCAGATGCACATCTGGTGGGGCCTAAGCTCCAAGCCTGTTGCTTATGAATCAGTTCCACAGGATTTTCTTTCTCTGAGCTGGGATCAGCTGAGGTCCCATCCTCTGCCCTACCACCCCACTCCACGGCGTGACGTGAGGTGTGCTTTGGGCAAAAGCCGCTGCTGCTTCTTCCTCTGAGGTGGGCAGCCTACGTACGCAAGGAGGAACTGACTGGCTAGGGGCCTCGACGCACACACAGGGACACATGGGCAGGGTCCAGATGTCAAGTACGGAATCTAGGCCTCCTAGACCTCTCTGTTCCCATGTTCCCAGCTCCAGCCCGACGCTTATTCGTGCATCCCAACAGCCTGCTGTCCCTTCCTGGCCCACCTCCAGCGGGTTAGGGCTCCTGGAGGGGCCTGCCCCTCTTTTGAGGCAGTTCTTGCTTCTTACCACCTTGCACATGAAACTCAAAGTTCTCTTCTTCCAACACTAGGGCAGGGCCTGGCTACGACGGGTATTCCCCCAGCGACTGAATGAATAAACCCTTCCCTGCCCTTCTCACCATGAGCATTTGCTATAATCAGTGTGTCCTCAGCTTTGCTGGTTGGCTCTACCCATTTTGGGGATGTTTCTCCTGCATTCCCCAGGGCAGAGATCAAGCCTTAGAAGTCTTTGAGTCCTTCCGGAGCCCACCCACCACGAGACATATGTGATGTGGTATGTCCCCTTCTTGGCCATGCTCCAGGCACTTTCTGAGCTCAGCCAGCCTGTTAGCCAATCCCAGGGGGGGCTCCAGCAGCCACTGGATTGGTAAGAGTCCAGGCCTGCTAAGTGGAGGGCCATGTCACTCACAGTTCTGACGCCACAGTGTGGTGGTGGGGTCAGAACCCTCCCCTCCAGCCTGTTTCCTCACCCTACCTCTAAACTCCAAACATGCAAAGCACAGCTGGGGTGTGAGCCTCTATGCCCTCTGGGCCTCTCTCCTAGGAAGGCAAGGTTACCTGGGGCAGGAGAGGGAAAGCCAAAGTCATTTCCCACAGCCGCGCTGTTGCTGCTGCTGCTGCTGTTGGATTTGGATTTCTGGGACTCGTATTTCAAGCGATCTGGAAAAGGACCACATTCCTGTCAGGACAGTTAGCTCTCTCCCAGGGGCACCCTGGGCTGAGACACAGGAGGTCGTTGGCGGCTAAGGCCCCAGATCTCACATGACACACACAAAATATGTGCACACACACGTCAACCGGCTCTCAAAGAACCAGCCGTACCATAGAAACTACTGCCCTGACAAGCACGTGGAATGTTAGAACATCAGAATTAGAAGGACGCTGAGAGATCATGTAGTCCAACCCTTCATTTAAAAGGAAAGGCCCTGGGGCGCCGGGGTGGCTCAGTGGGCTAAGAGACTCTGGATTTCAGCTCAGGTCATGATCTCACGGTTCATGGGATACAGCCCCGCGTCAGGCTCTACAGCTGACAGCATGGAGCCTGCTTGGGATTCTCTCTCTCCCCCTCTCTCTCTGCTCCTCCCCCGCTTGTTCTCTCTCTCTCTCAAAATAAATAAACTTTAAAAAAATAAAGTAAAATAAAATAAAGTAAAATAAAATAAAATAAAATGCCAGGCCCTGAGACCCCAGCACCTGGGCTGCAGGTCTGGAGCCAACCTTCTCTCTGCACACCTTACTCCTCCCCAACCACACACTGTCAGTCACACACACACACACACACACACACCCTCACAAGACAGGCCTCCCACGGGCCTCTCACCGCACCCCACCACAAACACACTCCCACCCTGAAGGAGAAAGGCAGCCAGACCGGGAACTATAGTCCCCAGCCAGAGATAACCCAAACTGCCAAAACACTTGAGAGGCCCCGCTCTGATGTCCTCTGCTCAGAGAGCCCCTATGGACCCAGCTCCAGGCCACGGCCAGTGCCTGGCACAGGGGCAAAGAGAGGGCCTAAGAAGGCACATCCCTCTTGCTCTGAGTCCCAGGGGAGGGAGAAGAGTTGGCCGCTGACCCGTGTCCCTGTTGGCAGAATCCCAGAATCCCGGGGGGGTTAACTTGGTGAGGGTCGTGTATCAACAGGACAGAAGCCACCTTGGCCTCCAGCTCAGTGCCTCATCTGAGCCCCAAGGCTAAAGCCAACTCCAGCCCCCTTCCCCACCACAGAAGTGACCGTGGCACCACGCCCGGTGCACCACCTCTCTCCAGGGCCAGGAGGAAGTCCCGGTTGCGCTGCAGCTCCTTCATGAACTCCTCGTTCTGCAGGAAGAGCGCGATCCTCTCGTCCTCCAGGTACTGCTTCCAGCGGTTCTCCTGGTCCCGGGACCCGGGCCCAGCCACGGGGGGCAGGCCTCTCTCTCCGCTCGTGGGCTTGGAGCCCCCAGTGTTACCCTGACGGGGGAGCAAGCACACCGAATGGCTTCTCGCGAGGGCACGTGCCGCACAGACATCCACGCACATCTGGGTGCACACGTGCTCTTTCCCAGGAGCCTCCAGCCGCACCCTGGGGCCTGCACCTGCTACTGAGCTCTAGGGGTCAGCCAAAATCCAACTTAGCAGGCCAGAGGCCTCTCTGCGGAGAAAGTGGCTAGGCCTTAAAACTATTTTTCCTCCCCCTTGGACCACCCCATCCCTCGTCAGTCCCGAGGGATCAGTCCTGAAAAGTGATCTGCAAACTGCTCAATAGCTTGGCTAGCTCCACAGGGATTCCCAAACTCCCAACTCCCCCTGTCCTACCTGTCCCAGGGCGAGGCCCCCTTCTGCAGGGCCTCTCGGGCCGTGCCAACGTCAGGGGCAGGAGCTGCCCCTGGCCGTTTCCCACGGGAGGGAGGGAAGGTGCTCTGCCCTTCCACGGCCAGTTGCCCCCAGGCCCACCTCCCTCCAGCCTGAGCTGATGGCTGCAGCCACGGACTCCTCAGGGCTGTCACCTTTCCTGGGTGGAATAGGAAACCTGCAGGCCCAGACAGGAAATGAGGCTTTGGGCTTAGCGTTTTTTCCTTGCGAACCCAAGGCAACAGAAATAGCTCACCCGGGCTTAAACATCAGGAAGTGAAAACGGCTGGCACAAGCCGTGGGCAAGCGGAGGTGTGGCACAGGCAGCTAGGGGCTTCCCCCGTTACCTGAATGCTGTCCAACTGCTGGGGCAGGATGCGGAGAAAGTCATCCGGGAGGTTGCCCAGCAGTGGTGGGTTCCAGTTACGATAGCGCCTCTGGCTCGAAGCAGGTCCGGAGCTCAGCACGTCGATGCTGGAGGACGAGAGGGAACAATGAGGAGGGAACGGTCAGGCCCAAACACGGGGGTCCCGGCCCATCACACCGGGAAGCTGCTCAGAATGGTGTTTCTGCTCTGAAGCCTCCCAAGGCCTCCACTGCCTCCAGAACGAAGGCTAAGGGCTCCAGCTCATTTTCCCAATCAGGCCTCTGCTAACCTCAGTCTCTGGCCCCAGGGCCTAGCCTTCTCGTGCTCCAGACAGTCCCTGCTCTCCAGCCACCCTGTGCCCTCAAGATCTCTAGGCCTAGAGCACTCTGTGTTCACGGCGCTCAAGTTGCGTGTCATGGATTCACAGGTAGATGTTTACGAATGTCCTCTAAACACAGCGGCATTTCCCTAGCACCCAGGACAGTGTGCCCTCACGGCTGCTGAGAACAGGTGTGCTCCCAGTGACCAGACACATAAACCACCAAGCCCAGTCCGCCCAAATGTTGGTTTGCCGGGGGGGGGGGGGGGGGGACATGGGGACGGCAGGATCCCTACAGAGTAGAGCGGATCCAGGCTCCAGTTCTGGCTCAGTCACAGCCAGCAGGATGGTCCTGGGCAAGACCTTGCTCCCCTCTGGGACTCAGCTTCCTCATGGAAAAACTGCCTCCCTGCCCAAGCATACAGGAGCCCCTCATGAGGCTCTGAGGCTATGTCTTGAACAGAGTTCTGAAAAGGCACATTGAAGGTGGGAATGGAAAGTTTCTCGTTCCAAGGGGTGCTCAGGAGCAGCTCCTCATTCGCTAGGTGCCTGGCAGGAGGTCCGAGGGCCAAGGCAGAGGCCAACGGTGGAGGGGAGGGTGTGTGCAGGCAGAGAAGGGGGGCCATGGGCCCCCCCTGACCCCCAGCCTTCTGCCCTGCCATCCCGGGCCTGAGGGCAGCCTGGGGCCAGGCCAGGAGCTCCCCACAGCTCCTCGGCAGCCTGCAGCGTGGCAACCGCAGGACACGTGTTCTGCTGAATCAGGGAAATGACACACACAGAAGGCAGCGGGCCGGGGGTGGCGGCCGCTCTCGCCTGGCTTTGATTTGTCTCCAGCTCCAGGAATCCCGCCCGCCCCCTCACTAGAGGGGAGCTTTTCCGGGCTGCCGCTGACTGTGGAAATAACTTCCTTTCCTTTTCTATTTTGGGCGGGTGGCCTGGCAGGACGAGGGGGGGTGCGGGGGCGGCAGCAGACGGGATAACAAGCTGCTAAGTGCGCGGTGGGAGCCAAGGAAACCAGCACGCTATCCACCCTCTTGTGTACAGGTGAGGGACCGCTCCAGAAGAGCACACATCGCCACCCGGGACTCTGAGTCCTAGGCGGATCTCTCTCCACATCACTCTGCCGCCTGTCACTGTTGGAGGCTTCATTTCTCCCAAGGGCCCGAGGCAGAGGAGAGGATGTCTCTTGGGGACTCGCAGACCCCCCGGGGTTGGTCCCAGCACAGCGAATTCCTCTCCAGCATCTTCCCCTAGGACACAGGTACCCACCCCAACTCAACCACACCCAGAGCCACCCAGGCAAGGGCAGAGAGAGACTCCCAGAATTGCATTGGGACCCCTCTGGCCATTAGTTACTGAGACCAAGAGGCGAGGGGGGACAGGAGCCGGAGGCCCCCTCCTCAGCCCCATTTCCCTGACTGCTGGGCCCGTGGTCCCAAGGAAGGACGTGCCCAGTCCCTCCCCAGCCCTTGCCCTGGCACTAGCAGAGATGAGGTCAGCCACAGCTGCGAGAGCCGGGGGGGGGGGGGGGGGGGGGGGGGGGGGGGCTGAGCCCAGGCAACTCCATTGTGGTCGGAAAGGAATGTCAGAAATGAGCTGAGAGGCAAATAAAAAACTTCTAAGGCTGTAATTTCAATGGAAAAACAGCAGGTGGCCAGTGCGGAGGGGTGCCTTTGGGTTTGAGAGACCTCTTTCATCCCTCAGATAGAGGGAAGGGCAAGCTGGGGGAGGGGAAGGAGAGAGAAGGCTGGGAGGCTCTCCTGGCCCCTAGGCCCCAATACTAACACTGCACACCCATCAGACCCGCAGGTTTACCCATGGAACATCACACTCGAGGAAGATTTCAGACATAAACCTCCCAGGCAGGAATTTTGGTAAACACTGGACACTGAGGCCCAGATGGATCCAGGCCCTGTCCAGGGACACACAGATGGGGCCAGTGAAATCTGGGCCTAGGGGTCCTGCCTTTCCGGGCACTTACCCCTCGGATCACCCTGCCTCTCTGTGTCTCAGCAAGGCAAGTTCCCAAACCCTGCCGCCCTGGCTGCAGTCCCTCAGGGACCTCCTGCTATTCCTCCCCCAAACCCCTTCCTGGCAGCCAGACGGAGATTGTTAAAACACTAACCTGATCCTGTCACTCTCCGGCTTAAACCTGCTGGCTGCAGGATAAGGCCAAAGCTCCTCAGAGGACCCAGAGGCTCCCCATGACCTCCAGCCTTCAAGGCCATTCCACATTTCCTGGAGTTCCCCGGACTCCTGAAGCTCCTGGATGGTTCCCCCTTTCCTGCCTCCTGGCTTTTGCACATGCTGCTTCCATTGCCTGAAATGCCCTCCTGTCCTCTACCTCTCCAGGACACAGCTCAGACATGAGTTCCTCTACGCAGGCTTTCTTGCCCCCAGCCCTGTACCTCTCCCCAGACTCCGATCTCCTTGGGGGTCAAGGCAATGCTATATTCATCTCAGCGTCACACACATGGTTCAGCACCTGCATGTTGCAGGTGACTCAATAAATGCTGGAAATGAATGTTCTAGGCCTGGAGATGGCCTAGGGGCATATCTGGGCTATCCTGGGACAAAGGGGCACACGCTCAGAGCCTGGCCCCGCTTCTTCTGAACACTGGCCCCTGAGAGAAGCCTCACCACTGGTCTCAGTGTTCCACATTAGAGCTCAGAGGCCAGTGGTACAGCCAGGGATGGGAGGGAGCAGGAAACCACAGAGAGTAGGTCTGATTCACGCCTGGGACTGCTAAGTGCTCCACGCACGGTATCTCTTTTAGTCCTCACAGCAGTGCCAAGGCCGGGATTAGTAGTCCCACTCCACATGTGAGGGGAGCAAAGCTCAGAGAGGTTAAGTAGTGAGCCAAAGCCCACACAGCAGAAGCACCTAAAGTATCAGAAGTTGGGCAGCTGAAAGACAGGGGTGGGAGAGCACTTTCCTTTTTTCTGACTGCACAACTCAAGTTCTCTTCCCTGTATCCTTCCCAGGCCTAGCGAAGCCTTCATTTCCAGGTCAGAACCCTGAATCTCAGGCCTCTGGAGCCTTGGTCTAGTGCTGAGGTCATCCTGCCCCCAACAGTGGCTTTAATCACTGAGCTGCACCGCCCCTGCCCGCAGCCCTACTGCACCCACAGCAGCTGAACACCCGGACAAAGGAGAGGAAGGAGGATGTGGCCGGAGTCCCCCTGGGTTCATGCTGGGATCCCATCTCTTACGGCCTCAGTTTTCGCTTCTGAAAAACAGGCAGAACCACTTTGCCTGACAGATTTTGTGAAAGCATCTCGGCATATTTTAAAAAAAGAAAGAAAAGTCGAAGGAAAACTATTTAGCCCTGGGTCCCATGACCTGTGCCAGGCTGCCAGTCCTGCCGAGGCCTCACCCAGACCAACCCACTCACTCCCTGCCTCTCCCCCGCCCCACACTGCAGCCTCCTGGTACCCCCTGCAATCAAGGAAGGACCCAGCTCTGCTCCTGCCCCTGACTCAAAACATTGTCCCCTCTGCCCTGTAAACTTCTAGGCCTCCATCAGCTCCTCTGAGCTGCAACCGCAGAGAATGTTCTCATAAAGGGAGGCAACAGACAGCTGCAAGGACATTGGTTGTGGAGTCAGAACCAAATCAAAGCTCAGCTCTGTAGTCTTGAGCAAGTTACGAAACCTCTCTTAGGCTTCGCTTCCTCCCCTGTGAAATGAGGATGACAGTGCCTGCCTCCTAAGCGGCGAACGTACAAAGCCTCACCGGTTTCCAGCACTTAGTAAACGGTAGCTGCTGTTACTCTCCACGCGGGTGTGACAGAGTTCACTACTGCCATCTGAGGCTCCCAAGATCCCCAGAAGGAACGATCCCCTGGAAAAGTCCCCTGTCCCATCATGTGTCCCCACTCCTCAGCACCCCCGCCCTGAGCCATTCTAAGGAAATGAAACTCCCGGACACAGAGGCACCTGGGCTCCACCCAGCAGCCCCCCTACAGACACGAGGCACAGAAAAACAAGCACCCGAGAGACCGCGGGACCCCGCTGGCAACGAGCTTCCTGTTAAACTTCGCAATTACAGAGTCCCTCACCTGCCAGAAGCCTCCAAGGACCCGGCAGGCCATTCCTCGGTCTCCAATTACCAGACTATCCCAGAAAAAGACCTAACTTGCTCCCATTGCCTGAAAATCCCCACGACATGCCTAGGCCAGGGATAGCCAATAGATCTCCATTCCATCAGTCACTGAGGACTCTGGGAGTGCTGTGTTGGAGAGCATTCTGAAGCTCTGTCTCAACGGAGCAGGAAAGAGCACAGTGATCAATTAGTAATGTTTGCCGACGGCTCAGGAGGGGAAGCGTCAGTACATGTTTCTCCCACGTGCCTCAGCCTTGACTGTAAGATCCCAGAGAGCAGGGCCGAGCCTTATTTAACATCGTGTCCCCAGTCACCTTCAGCACGGCACCTAGCCTAGAGTATGAATTTAGTGAATATTTGCTCTTTCGATCCTTACGGCATGAAAGTTCTCCTTGGGATCTAGCTAAAGTGTCTCTTGCTGCTGTAGAAGCCTGTTCTTGGTGGAATAATATACTGAGGGGTCCAGCCAAGTTTCCCACTGTGTTTGTTTCTCAAGCCCAACCCCTGATCCCTTGCCCCACTGCCCTGAGCCCGGAGAGGAGATGGATTCTCACCGGGGAGGTGGGGTGGGGGGAGCCAGCGGGTAAGGCCTGTCGAACATGTGCATGTGGTAGGCTGGCGGGGAGTATACAGGCGGGGGTTCTTCATCGGAGCTATCAGGTTCCAAAGTCCTCTCCAAGATCTATATCAGACACAATAAAAAAAAAAAATGTTAACAATCCTTCCCTGAATTTACATAACATTCAGACAAAATCACAAGTGTGGGCAAGGATGCATAGTAAGGGAACGCTGTGTTGCTGGTGGGGGTGTAAAGGGACACGGCCGCCACTCTGCTAAACTGTTTGGGCTTCTGTAAAGCTAAACGCATGGCCGCCTCTGACCCTACAGTTCCAACATACTCAATGGGCATGAAAGCACACGTCCCCGAAAGAATGTTCAGAGCAGCATTACCCATCCAAGCAAGGTTTAAAAACAGGCGAAACAAATCACAGTGCTAGAAGTCAGAGCAATATGACCTCTGCGGGGGGTGGAGAAGGCTGCGAAGACACCCGGATTCCAGGCTCTGCTGATGTTTCTTGACCCCGGGTGCTGGGGAAACTTCATCGAGCCACACAGCCACATGTACCCTTCGGTATGTGTGTTCCTTCTGGTAAGTAACTTTAACGTCATTCATGCTCTCAGACTGCCTCTACCTCAATTAGCTCACCTTAACCTCAAACAACTTGGCAAGGTACGATAAGGATTGTTACGCCCATTTTACAGATAAGGAACTTGAGACCCAGGTTGACTAAGTGACATGGCAAAGCCATGCGTTATTTTCAGAACTGAGTTTTCAACTTGGACATGGCGTCCACAGCAAAGACCTGTCTGTCAGGCCCAATGCCTACACACCCTGGTTGGATTCTCAGGGGGGACAGTGGCAAGGGGAGAGACCCAGGTCTCAGGGAGACCTGAGAGACCCAGAATGTCTCTCCCTCCTGGACTCCTCTCTTCATCCAGAAGCCAGAAAGAGGGGCAGGGAAAAGCCAAGGGCTGGGGCAGACCCAGGACTCCTGCACTGTGGACTGACCTAGATCCTTCCCCAGAGATCCACAGGGGAGTCCGGGGCAGGAGGCGACCATCAACCAGGAGATCCCAGGTCAAACCAACCCCAGCTGACCTACACCTTAGCTTCCCGTCCTCTGCTCCCCACTTCTGTTTCCATCTCCTCCAAGACCAAGGAACATGGGAAGGGCTCAGAGGCTGTCAATGGGCCTGAGGCCCCAGGCCCTGCCTTTTAACCCCGAGTGAGTTTGCAGAAGTCACGCTAAACTGTTTCTGCGAGCCGAGGCGGGGCCAGGTTGCACTACCCCCTCTCTGCCCTGAGCCCACCCATGCCCAGGCGCCCAGGGTCTTGCAGGGACACCCTGGCAGGTGAGTGAGCACACACACGAGTGCGTACACACTCACACACGCACTGCCACACTTCGTGCATGCACAGCCAGCCCGACCCAAGGAGGCCTCCCGCCCTGGAATGCACTAACGTTCTTTCCTTTGAGGCGGAAAGTATTTAAACAGATGCTTTTGCAGAAAAAGAAGAATGTAGCTGCTTTGTGGGCCACTGCTCTGCTTACCCCAAATTTCCACAAGAAGCAAAAAGAGAGGGAGAGAACACTGCAAGCTCCAGTCCAGTTCACTGGGGAGCCCCTGGTGCCTGGCACAGGACAGGGGCTCAGCAACTACCAGGTGCCCCCAGAGAACGTGTTGCTCCTGACCCCCAGCCCGTTCTTCAGACCCTGCTGCTCTGAGGGCCAGGGTTCCAGACCGGGGCCTTGAGGCCAGCTTCTCGCTCAGTGGCTGGCCGACCTGGCCCACTGAGGCTGGTGTGAAGGAGATGGGGGAGGAGGGGAGAGCTGGGAAGGAACTCTTCCCAGAAGGAAGCTGCTTGAGGTTTCCTAGACTGTGGCCTGCAGCGGCCGGCCTCCAGACTCAGGGAGAGCAGGCCTCGGGGGCTGCACCAGGAGGCCCCCTCCCCTGGCAGCCACTCCGTTCCTCAGCACAGCCTCCTGGGGCCGCAAGAACCAGACGTTCATCAGAGGCTCCTGGAGCAGAATGAGGAAACGCCAAGGAGGCAGGCAGTGGGCCAGGCACGCTCCAGAAAGGCTGATCCCGAGTCTCCAGGGAGAGTAACCCCAGCCATGTTTCTGGCCTCCCTCTGCCGCTCTTCCTGCAACCCCACCAGCCACAATGAGGTTGTTTTTCTGGCTCTAAAGGTGCTGAAGTTTTCGGCTCTGTGGCCTCTTGGCTTAACTCCGTGTGGGTGACAGATGCCTGCCAGGTGCTCTCGGGGCTGGGGGCTGGGCCATTTGTCTGACAGGAGATATGTTTCTGTAGCAAGGATCCCCCTCGGGCAGCCCACCATCCACCAGTCAGCCATTATTGTCATTCCAGCTGCTGCTCATAAATTTTCTGAAGCACTTTCCGCTGGCTCAGGAACTGCCTGCCGACGGGCCAGGCAGAGCTCCAAAGGTGGGGGCTTGGGGACACAGCCAAGGCGGGGTGCTGAGAAGGGGCTCAATTTGGAAAGCAAGGGTCTCAGAAAAACAGAAGCTCGCACAGTACAGGCCTAACTAGGGGGATGGTGAAGCCCCACAAAGGTTCACAGCCCTGTGGGTGCCATGGACAAAGGAGGAAAGATTATTCTCCCCTACCTGCCAGACTGCAGGATAAATGAGACTGTGGAAGGGGTCAAAGTATGCAGAATACTTTCCTTCCTGCTCACACTTAAAGGATGTATTTGCAAACACACGCCCACGCCTACACACACACGCACACCCCTCCTTTCTACAAAGACCATCTGGGTTTTCTAAGACTCCTTCCACTGGCTAATCCAGGCAGGTCAAGAGTGGTCTCCTCAGGAAAGAGACTAAAGAAAGCTGTGCAAAGACAGCAGCAACATTTATTCACTCAACAAACATTCCTTGGGTGCCTGCTATGTGCCAGGATCGTGCTGGGTGTTGCAGGTGGCACGGGCGTGAGTCAGATGCCACTGCC
Source organism: Felis catus (assembly GCF_018350175.1). Taxonomy (NCBI): domain Eukaryota; kingdom Metazoa; phylum Chordata; class Mammalia; order Carnivora; family Felidae; genus Felis; species Felis catus. Next base: position 28,909,448 of record NC_058381.1, on the reverse strand, counting down.
CACAGAGCTTCTCCCCTGCCTGGAGACAGAAATCCCAGGCAGCACCCACTAAGGGAGGGCAGGTGGGCATCTCCCTGCAGGGCTGTGTTGACACTGAGATGGAGTCTGAGGCCAGAGCCGGGTCTAGGTTTTCTCTGTGAAAGAGGGTAATAATAATGCCACCTCACAAAGTGTATGAGGGCTGGAAGGACCGATACACCTAAAACATGTAGGGTGGTGCCTGGCACAGGCTGGGACTCCATGAAGAGCGGAGTTAAATCCCACCTGCTCAGTCTTACCCATGGCCACATGCCCCAGATGTCCCTGCAGGTGGTGACCTGTGTGCCCCTTCTGTACCCAGCACTGCAGGTCCTGCGGAGACTGAGGGGCCAAACATTTACTGGACTCTTGGATGCGGCCGGCTGGGCCCTGATGCAGCAGGGTGGCCCTTTCTCCCCCAGTTACCTCCCTGAGGAAGGAGGGAACCGCTCGGGCACTGCTTGCTCCCGCCTCCGGCATGGCTTGGTCAGAGGAAGTTAGTAAGTCTGAGGTCACTGCTCTTCCACGGTTCCCTGTGCTCTAAGGATACAGCCCTGCTCGCTCTCAACCACCAGGCCTCCTCGAGCTGCCGGTCTCTGCTCATTCCAGGGTCCTGACAGATGGTCCCACGGCCAGCTCCCTAGTGACTCGTGCTTTGTTTCACCTCTTAACCTTTGCACGAGTGGTTCCCTCTGCCTGCACACCCTTTCCCTTGCTCCGTACTCTTTCTTCGGGCCTCAGCTTAGCCCTCCCTTCTCTGGGAAGCCATCCTGGAAGCCTCTCCTGCTTCCATTTCTCCCATCATAGCATTTACCACTGGAGGCTGTCATTGCCTGATTCTTGTGAGCTCTGTGCAGGCCGAAACTTGGTCTGACTTGGCCAAGGTGGACACCCAGAGGTTCAAAAGGAGCCTTTCTAGAAAAATACAGGCTAGAGGGCCCCAGCCTGGAATTGTATTTCAGTATGTTGGGGTAGGGCCCAAGTGTCTGCATTTTTAACAAGCTCCTCGATTCTGATGACCCCTGAGTTGGCTCCAGTACAGTGCGTGGCACACCACTGAGTAGGTGTTCAATGTTTGTTGAATGACTGCATGATTTCTGCCCATAAAAGGCCACTGGCTGATTTGGGTATGGTGTTCCTAGGAGAAACCCGCTACCCGCGAGTTAGAACTCATCCAGGGGAAACAACCCAAGTCCTCTGTGAGGTTCAAACAGCGCTGGAGCTCCAGGCGAATGATCGGGGCCGCGCCCCTACCTCCGGGGGGATGCTGTCCTCCGAGTCGGAGCTGTCCTCGTAGACGCTGCCGCCACCGCCCTCCAGGTTCATCTGCAGCAGCTGGTCGATGGTGGCGTCCACGGCGCCGCTGTTGGCGCGCAGCACGCACTCGATGATGTCGTAATCCATGTTGGGGAACATGGTCTTGAAGTCGTCCATGGCCTGGTTGAACTCGAGGCGGCGCACCTGGCGGGCGGGCCGGCTGTTGTTGAGCTCCTGCGAGGCGGGAGCGCCGCCCCCGGCCCCGGCCCCGCGCGCCCCGGCGGAGCCGCCGCCCCCGCCGCCGCTGCTGCTCCGGCGGAACAGGCTGGTCATTTTGCCGAGCCGCTGGGGGAAAATGTTGGCGGCCGGCGCCGAGCCCCTGCCCCCGGGTCCCTGCGCCGTGGCCGCTCGCTCGGCGGGCTCGGGAGGCTCCTTCCCGTGGCTCCCGCTCCCCTGGGCGGCCGGGGCGGGGCGGGGCGCGCGGGGTCCCCGGGTCAGGAGGCTAGGGCGCGGGGCCACCGGCGGCCCTCGGGGAGCGGCCCTCGCGGGGCGGCGGCATCCGGGCTGGGCAGCTGGTCATCCACACCCCCGGGGCATCCTGGAGCCGGCTCCACCGACGGTCCCACCTGAAACCGAGGGAGGAGGAGTCAGGAGCTGAATGGCAAGGGAACGGGGGTGCTCCTGCCTCGCCCGCGGGAGAACCACTTCTTTGTGCTTTCTCTCCAGCTGCAATAATTAAATAGCCACTGTTCTGTACTGACGCAGGATTGCTACCTGTTAGCCACGGCTTACTCTGGGCCAGGCACCATGGGTTCTGCGTGGGTCGACGCAGGACACCACTGTGAGGTAGGCTCTAGCATCCCCATTTCGCAGGTAGGAAAACTGAGGCATAGATGCTGAGGAAGTGGAGTTAGGATTTGAACCCAGGACTGTGGCTGCTGGTTTCAATCCCTACTCCTACTGCCAAGGAGCCCTGAGGACCTGAGGGCAGGAGGGGCCTGTACAGGTCCCATCCTGACCCTCCGGTCTCCGACCCACCCAGTCTCTGCTTCTCACATCAGGGTCCCAACTTGATCCCAACACCATGGCCTCCAGTTTGTGGAGAGTGCCATTATATCTGCGACAGAAAACTGTCCTGCCCACTCACCACCAAGCATGTAAATCACTGCGAAGGTCACAGTTTTGTTAGTGCAGTCAACTGAGAGGTGAGTACATCTAAAAACATCAAATTCTGAATTTCTCATGCTTACCCCAAGATTCACAGTAATTTTGTTAGTTGTAGAAAAGTGGCAGCTTTATTTCAAGGGACCGTTCCATCAAAGGGTATTTCCTAAGTTTGATGAAACAGGTGCAAACCTGTTTTCCCGTTTCTAGGACTTGGGATCATAATCGTTAACAGCTGACACTGAAACGTGCGTCTGAGCAAATCGACATGAGGATCTTCCTTGCCATGATTCCAACAGTCAAACAGCTGATGGTATAGGAAAGACAAGAGCAGAGGAGCGTGGAAAGTGCAACAGAGGGGCTCTCACTCCCTCTGGGGTCAGAAGAGCCAGCGCTACTACGGATTCCCTCTCTGCCCTTAGGACAGTCTCCGCACAGGTCAAATGAGGCTGCGTATTGTCCCCCAGTGCCACCATGCTGAGATTCTAACCTACTAGAAAGATCTGCGTCCTGAGAGGCCCGTGGAAATTGTCCAGGGCTCCTGTTCTGGGGCCTGTCGGGTGGGGGTCTGCCCAGTCCAGAGAAGTGAGCTGTATTCAAGAATGGAAAACTAGAAGCACTTTGGCCCCATGCAACCTCTGGACACAGATGTTACAGAACTATAATCCCTCCCAGCTTCCGGAACACACCTGTGAACACTCTGGTGTATCTACATTTAGATACTTCCTTTATGCATCTACTACCATAGGTATGAATTTTTTTTTCCTGAAATGTGGTCAAACCATAAATTCTCTGCAACTTATTTTTTCTGCTTAGTAATGTATTGTAGTCATCTTCTCGTGTCAGAACATAGAGATCTGCGTCATTTTTAATGCCTGAGTAGTATTCTGTTGACTGGGTGAAGCATGATTTACCATCCAACTTGTTACACGCCCTCTCTTCCCAAATGAGCAACTCACGTTCCAGAGAGGCTAGAGCCATGTCACAAGGAGAAACGGAGGGGTGACCTCAAATGATCAGTCCAGGAACTGTTATGAACATGAGCACAGGAAGGTCGCCAAGTACAACATGGCCTCCCACAGCCGGCTTTAGACACCCCAACCCCCATGTCCACACCTCCCGCCAACCCTGCCACATCGGGAGGTGAGGATGCTGGTCTGACTTTGCCAGAACGCTTTCCAGGGCGAGGCACTACCCCGAGCTCTGGAAACCTGCGCTGAGGCCTCTAACAAGGACCTCAGGGACACGGGGCCCGGGAAGCCAGTGCCCAGGGCCGCCGTCTGCTGTCCTGGTGTCATCACACATTCGAGTCAGTGCGTTGTGTGAACACCCTCTGGAGTAAAGCCACCTTCTCCCCTGCCCTGCAAGTAATTTACTAAGACAGAGACTTGGTTCTCATTTAGCCAAGGGGAGACCCTTAGAGATGGAAGCCAGGACCTGATCCACCCCTGGTGGAGGAGGAGGGAAGATGATGGGGTCCACATTTCCCCCTTAGCGGCCACCCGGACCGGCCCCTCGGGGTGTGACTGTCGGGAAGTTCCCGCACCCCCACCGTTTACAGGAAGTGCAGTGGCTCAGACCCAGGCTGCAATCCCTGCTCTGCCACTCCCCAGCTGTGGGACCTCCCAGGAGTGTCCTCTCCTCTCGGTGCCCAATGACCTCACCCGTACTTATGGGGCTTCAGTGAGAATTAAACCAGAGAGCCAGCAGTCGGGACACTGGCCGAGCTACTACCCAGGGTTGGGCAGGGGGCGGGGGGAGGGCGTCCTTCAGCCCTTGGAAGGAGTACTGATCTGCGAAGCCCCGGGGGAGGCCTGGCTGGCCTGGGCAGCTGGAGAAACCGCAGGTCAAGCAGCCTCCTCTTCCATTTACCCCAGGTGAAAAGCCTGGAAAAACAGCATTTTTCTGTGTGTGCCCCAATATGTGACGGATGACAACTCTGGGCCAGCCCCACAGCGTGCTCCACATTGCAGACGAAGAGACTGATGCCCGAGACTTGTCAGAATTGCCCAAAGACATATGGCCGGCAGTGGCAAAGCCTAGACTCTTCCGTCAAAGGTCATTCTGTGAGGAGAAAGTGGCTCAGAAACGCTAATGGGAAGTGTGAGGGAACAGAGGTCGTTGTTCAGAAACACCATTTCCACAGGACTCTGCCGGAATGCACAGATCCAAAAGCCAAGTTGCCTATAATCGGCACCAGGTGGGGCCGTGCATGCCCCTCCCCCCTTCTGACAGGACCATCCCTTGCTAAGCTCAAGTGCAAAGTGCAACAGATGGGCACTGAGGTGGGCTAGCACCACTGGGAGCAGGGAGAAGGACTGTCCTAGGGGTCAGGGTCATCCGTGCCAGGCTGCCTTTTGCAACGAGCACAGCTCAAATGAAAAGCAATTTAAAACACATGGAAGAGGGCACCCGGGTGGCTCAGTCGTTTGAGCGTCCCACTCCATTTGGCTCGGGTCACGATCTCACAGTCGGCGGGATTGAGTCCTGCATTGGGCTCTGCACTGACGGCTGGAGCCTGCTTAGGATTCTCTCTCTTCCTCTCTCTCTCTCTCTCTCTCTCTCTCTCTCTGCCCCTCCCCAACTCACTCTCTCTCTCAAAATCAAACTTTTTAAAATTTTTTTTAAAAACCACATGAAAGAATTAAGGCAGGTGACTTAGGTTTACAGCCCTGTGCCAGACACTTTCACATTTAATCTTTATTACAACTCCAGAGATAGACACTCTTGTCTCCATTTCGTAGCTGTGGAAACCAGTTCAGAGAAGTTAGGTAACTTGCACAAAGTCACGCAGCCAGTACGTAGAGAGGCCAGATTTAGGAACCCACCTCCTGAGAGCCCAAAATGCCAAGTCAGGCTTGAAGGGCTAGGAGCCAAGGAGGCTCAGAAATGCAACCGTGTGTGGCCCAGGCTCAGGAGACTGGGCCCGGCCTGGCTGACGTTCCAGCAGAGGAAATGTGACCTAGACAGCACTGGGGGAGGGAAGGGGAAAGGGTGTCTGTTGGCTCAGCCCCAGAGCTGGCTCTGTGACCTTGGGGAAACCACTTGACCTCTCTGAACCCCAGCTACGGGGCCCTGGCAGGGCCACAGAGGGAGATAACCCCTGACCCACTTCTGAAAAAGGAAGTGAATGAAACCCGTTGAGCCTGTTGGAGGTCTTGGTCTTGGAGGCCAACTCTAAGGCTCTCCTGAGCTCTGGGCTGCGTGTGACCTAGGCACTGGGAAGCAGAAATCCCACACCTGTCCTCCCCCAGGTCCCAGGGAGCCAGGCCTTCCACTTCCCCATAAAGGAATCTGGGACTGGGGGGAGGGGGGCAGCAGCCTGCCAATCCTCACTCCAAGCGTGAGGAGACAGCCAAGGCCTGAGTCACTCCTGGCCTGGCGCAGGGAGGTGGGCAGGCTGCCGGCAAGCTCGCCGCCTGACCTTGCCCAAGGTCATCCCAGCCCGTCTCCCGCAGCACCAGGTAGGGTCCACCTGGGAGACTTGAGCGCCTAGGAGCCAGAGTCCTGGGCTTCCATTCGCACTGGGTCTAGTAAGGCTGTGTGACTTGGAGAAATCATTTCACTTCTCTGAACCTCAGCTTCCTCATTTGTAAAAATTGGTAGAATACTCCCTGGAGGGGGTGCTCTGATGGAACTTACACGGGTGCCTGGAGCCAGGAAGCACCCAAGAAGACAGGTTGGTGTGGCCTCAGGCACAGGTCTTGGCCCTTTGCCTTGGCTACACTTGTGGCTTGAACAATGTAATCCAGTCCCATGACTTTAAATACATACCATCTACATGCTGAATACCGGCTCCCAAATTTCTCTTGCCCTGAGGCCTCCTGGGAATATGCCCTTCAACTCTACACTTGCACATCTGACCTGCTGCCTCCACTTGGATGTCCAATAGCAGCTCCGACAGAATGGGTCATCTGAGTTCGACTCCCTGGTTCCTTCCAAGCCCAGCCTGCTCCCCCCACCTTCCCCGTCTCTGTCAACCGCAACTCCACAGGGCTCAGGCCAAAAGCTTGAGCGTCTCCTTGAGTGCTCGAATTCTTACACCCCACACCCAGTCCCAGCAAATCCAATCTTCCCTAGCTTCAAAACCCGGCATCTGGCCACGCCCCACCACCTCCACTGCTACCACCCCTGCCTGCCTCTGTGTCCCCCATTGCCTTTCTGCAGACGACTCACCACGGTGGTCATGTCATTCCTCTGCTCCACCCCCCACAATGGCTCCTCATGTCCTCAGAACACAACCTAGAGCCTTACCGTGGTCCACCAGGCCCCACACTGTCCTGCCTGTGCCACCTGCCTTCACTGTCAAACCTCACTCTGTCCCCTCCCCTCACTCGCTCTGGGCATCCTGGATCCTGGCTCGTCAACCTGCAAGCCACACGCACTCCCATGCTGAACTTACTCTTTCTACTACCTGCCATGTTCTTTGCCCAAATATCGATGTGCGCCCTCCCTCCCCTCCCTCTGGCCCCTACTCAAGCACAACCTTACCAGAGAGGCATCACCACCCCCCTCTGCCACGTTCCCTCCCCTTTTGCCCTACTTTCGTTTCCTCATGGAACAGGCCACCTGAGAGATTATTTCTCTACTTGTCACTGACCACCTCTGCCACTCAAATTCAAGGTCCGTGAGGGCGAGGTCTCCGTTTTATTCACTGTGTTGAGTAAAGTGCCTAAAATAGTGCCTGGCACTAACAACAGAGGTTTGTTAGGTGGATAAAGAAGGGAAGGAAAGACGCAGGAGCACAATTAACTGTGGGTTGTCTTCCCTTCCCCTCCTCCCTCTGGCTCATAGCAAGATGGGGGTTAGCGGGAGGACTTTTTAGTTTCCCAAGCCCTTTCTCCTCTATGTTCTCATTTAGTCCTCACACAAAAAAGCTATAATTTCTATAGGGGCTTGCATTATTGTCCCATTTCACAGACGAAACAGCTGAGGCCAAGGCAATCAGTGACATGGTTGAAGTCCCGTGAGCCTTCTGCTGCCTGGCCTGAGGGCCTCATCCCTTAAAAGGCACACAAGGCTAATGGCAGGACGGTCCCCTTTCCAAGCCAGCGTCAGTTCCAGGGAACAGGAGGTCAACCCCCTCCAAGATCTGACTTGACATTCTACTGCCCCCCGGGAGAACCCAACCCTGAAAGCAGGGATAGAACAGGAGGCCCTAGGAAGAGATGTGGGGCTGGGAGGCCAGAGGTCCCAATTGCCCGACCCTTTCTCTTCTAGAAGGAGGAGGGACTGCCTGAGGCCAGCTCTGTCTCTGCACACCCCTGGCTCCCTCCTCTGAAAATCCCTGAGGGACAAGGGACAGACCAGGTCTTGTGACCCATCTGTAATTGCTGTGATCCCGCCCCGCAGAGGGGACTCAGAGGCCCAGCCCCGTGGCACTGCCATGCCAGGCCACTAGGTGGAGTTCTAGGGCTCAGGCCCCGGGGCTCCCAGGGAAAAGGCAAACGGAGCAGCCTCTCTCCTAGAACCCAAGAATCTGTCCCACCCCCACCTCCGACTCAAAAGGAGAGGAACCCAACCAGCCCAAGGGTCTCAGAATCCAAGACTGGACGTTTCAAAATGACTTATTCTCCAAGTGGGAAATGCAGGGCACACAGGCCACCGATTTCCAGCCTATGTCCTTGGCAGACATCACTAATCTATCCAGGTATTCTTGTCCTCTGGAGCCCACGGAGCCCCTACCAGGTGATTAGAATTGGCAAGCAAGATAGGCCCTGCTTGCCAGCCCTTTCATTCCCATATGAGAATCCGAGGCCCGGGCTTACTTCGTCTTATCGGGAATCCAGGCTGCAAAAGCCAGCGGGGCCAGAATGAGGTCATATGACCCCTGGGACGCTTGTGTAACCATGGTTAAGTCCCGGGGAAACCTCAGGCGGGTAATGGCAGCGCTAATGGAGAGGCTGCTGGACTCAGGGCAGCTGCGTCCTTGTCCAACTGTCACCTCAGACGCCATGGGGGCAGGGCGCAGGCTAGTCTGCTAAGCATCTTGGCTCCTGAGCCGGAGAGGCCGCAGAAGCGGGGGGAGGAAGGAAGGTGGGGGCACAAGAGACAGAGAGAGACTCTCGGGGGCTGCGTGTGGGTGCACAAGCGTATAAGCCTGTGTGGATGCGTGTGCGCGCCCAGCGGGAGGAGGAGGGGCGGTCCTGACAGAGGCGCCTTGTCCTCCTGCCCCTGCACAGGCTTGTTTTCTTCCCAAGCTATTAATGTCGCTGCAGCTTCAAAAGCCGGGTGACCTTTAAATGCCGAGCCTCCTGCTCCTGCCCAAGGCGCGGAAAAGGCTTAATGGAAACTCAAACGGCCACAGCTGCTGGGGCTGTGACAAAGCCAGTCTCATTCTGAGGGACTGAGCTGCTGGGCGGCCACACCTGTGCCCACCTCTGGGTGGTACTAGGAGCAGAGAGGACCCTCAGGCATAGCCATGCTGGGCGGGGGAACTAGACCTGAGAGCAGCAGGAGAAAAAGAAGGAGAGACAGACTCAGCTCTGCCATGCCCTGCTGTGTGACCTTGGGTTGCCCACTTACCTTCTCTGGGCCATGCCCAATCATTTAGTCCAGTCTAAGGCTGGGGCAGAAAAAAAAAAAAAAAAAAAAATCCCCTTTCCCCAGAAAAAAATCTTTTAAAAGTCTGTAGAAGAAAAAAAAGGAGAAGAATGACATTTTCTTTCCTAATTTTTCCCTCTCTTGCCTCAACTCCCATGGCCAGGTCTGTGGCCAACAGGAACTATACACAGTAAGGACTAGGGCAAGAGGTTTCCAACGAAGTTAAAAAGGTCCCTCCCCTATGGAAGCATCTGCCTTGGAGCCTCAGTCCTAAGGACACCATCGTTCATCTCTGTTCCTGAGGCCCAAATACAGGGCTTGGCTGTGTGAACGGCACCACCAGGAAACCACTTCTGCATTCCAGCTGAAAAGGCCCAAGACGAAGCTCCTCAGGCACGAGGGACATGTCACTTGTGTGGCGCATCTTGGTAGGATAATGGTACATATGTTGTCTGCTTCTTTACAAGTCAGCCATACTCCCTGTGCCTTATGCATGTTAGCTCTTTTCACCCGCTCTTTGCGCCTTGCAAGGTGCCTATGTCACTGCGATTTCTACTTTACAGATAGAAAAATGAAGCACAGAAGAGTCGAGTAACTTGTTAAGGTCACACAGCCAAGCTGACATTTCAGCCCAGGAGGTCTGACTCCGGAGCCAGTACTGTAAATCCATCCAGCTCAACCACTCCTCTGTATTGCTAGAGCTGGGCACATGGCAAGAACTCAGCGGACTGAATTGAGTCCTAACCAGGCAGAGTTGCCCTTCAAGAGGCTGGGGGTGACTGGTGCCTGTGTTGGGGGAGCAAGAGAAGAGGAAGGGGAAGTTTGCAGGCAAAGCCTCATCCTGAAGGACAGACAGAACCGTGGCAGTTTCCTTACAAAAACCTTTTCCGCACCCCACCAAGGGTGTTGGCCGGGCGACCAACTGTTTTCCACTTCTACCTGAGCTGCTTAAAACCGATTTCTACAACAATCCCTCTCCCCATCAACAAACTGTACCAGCTTAGCCAAGACACTCAGCCCAGGAGACTGGGAGGAGATCAAACCTCAGTGGACAGGGCGGGTGCTACTCCCCACTGCCCTACCCAGGGGCCGTAGGCCCGCCCCTCAGGGCTGGCACCAATGTATGTGTACCTGGGACCGAGTCCGTGGCCCAAACTGGGAGAAGGGAGCCACTGTCAGCTCAGGTGCAAGGTAGTAAAGCTGAGCTGGCTCCAGACATGAGCTCATGCTGGCCCAGATCCAGCGCCTTGGGAGAGACGGGCCAGCGGCCCCTCCCTGGGCCTCTCCTTCAGGCGGTCAGGCTGAAGGCCCCTCCGTAGGCAGGGCCTGTGTGGTCTGGGGCTGAGCTCTCAAGTCTAGACAGTCACAGATGTCTCTGGGCCCCTGGGGACAGGTAGTCAGTCAATGATGCCAGACAATTTAGTATCTGAGCATGCCCAGGGAATCCAGGTCAAGGAACCAAGATTAGGGAGGGGTGCTCAGGGTGGGCAGAGGAGGGTCCTGGGAACAGAATGCCAACTCCTGCCCCCATTCCCTCCCCCCACTAACATACACTGTGCACCCATCCACTGATCCATGAACCCCACTTCTATGGAATTCATATAATATGTATAATGGAATACTATACAAGAGTAAACAAAAATGAGGCATCTCTTTATGTCTCTATGCTCAAGACCCATCGCTCAGGGGAGCAATACAAGGCCGAACACAGTGCGTACAGGACATACTATAGTGCGTTATGGCACGTGTATGTCAGTGTGTATGGAGAAGACACTCGGAAAGGATTCGTAAGAAACTGATTCCATAGGTTTCCACTGGGAAGGATTAGGTCAGAAGAGACAGACCAGGAAAACTTGTCTCTGTAGATCTTTGTATATCTTTTAAGTTTTGATTCACATTCATTAATTTAAAAGTAAAATAAGCACAGGCACCTGGGTGGCTCAGTCGGTTGAGCGTCTGACTCTTGATTTCAGCTCAGGTCGTGATCACAAGGTTGTGGGATCGAGCCCCGCGTTGGGCTCCATGCAGAGTGTGGAGCCTGCTTGGGATTCTCTCTCTCTCTCTCTCTCTCTCTCTCTCTCTTTCTCCCCTGCTTGTCTTTCTCTCTCTCTAAAAAATAAAAACATAAAAATAAAATAATAACCTATAAAGAATAGCAAAGTGACAGCATTACAGTGATGTTTTTAAATTTTCCTTTTGCATATGTATATTATTTACAATGGACGTGAATTACTTTTTAATAATAATTATAGCAAATGTCTGAATGTTAACTGTGTGCCATCTACTTTCTAAGCACTTGGCATGCATTATCTCATCCGAGCCTCAAAGTAAAGCAATTATTATACCCACTTTACAGATAAGGAAACTAAGGCCCAGAGAGTTCGAATAACTTACGTGGGGTCACACAGTCAGTGATGGAGCCAAAATCCGAGTCCAAACTGTCTGGCCCTAGAGTCCATGCTCTTCTTAACCTCCACCTTATACTGTCTCTCTAATCAAAACAAAACAGGGGCACCTGGGTGGCTCAGCCGGCTGGGTGTCCGTCTTAGGCTCGGGTCATGATCTCACGGTCCATGAGTTCAGGCCCCGCGTCGGGCTCTGTGCTGTCAGCTCGGAGCCTGGAGCCTGCTTCGGATTCTGTGTCTCCCCCTCTCTCTGCCCCTCCCCTGCTCATGCTCTGTCTGTCTCTCTGTCTCTCAAAAATGAATAAACGTTAAAAAAACAAATTAAAACAAAGCAAAACAAAAACTGAATGGTGACAGAAGAAAAGCGTATGAAGAAAGTAAACCCCAGAGCTTCCAGGACTCTAGAACTTTTGTAATCCTTAGAATCCAGCTCCATCCTTCCGGCCTCTACTATTTCAGCAGGTCTCCTGTAGTCGTGCCTCAGTGGGAACGGGGCGCCACTCCTCCCACTGCGCCCCTTCGTGCTCAGGGACCCGCGTGCCTCCTGGTGGCCTCACAGGGCAGAATGAAGGCCCAGGAGCAAGGTGGAGGCCCAGGCCACAGCTATTTCAGAGGTTAGACCACGGCGTGGGGGATCCGCTGGGGCAGAGCAGGGTCGGGTCTGGCCAGGAGGCTCCTTGCAGAGGGGAAACCGTAGGTTGCTGTTTCTTTCTTTCTTTCTTCTTTTTTTTTTAAATTAACTTAGATTTTTTTTTAAGTTTATTTATTTATTTTGAGAGAGAATGTCGGGTGCTGAGCCCGACACAGGGCTCGATCTCACGAACTGTGAGACCGTGACCTGAGCCAAAATCAAGAGTCGGACATTTAACTGACTGAGCCACCCAGGCGTCCCCACAAGCTGGTTTTTGAATGGCGCGGAGTCGGGGGTAAAAGACTGTAGAGCACGGAGGTTAAAAGGGGAGATTTAGCTCCAAGCCAACCTCAGCTTACATTCTGATCACCACTGCTTGGGTGAGTGGACTTCTGAGTGAGTTTCCTCACCTGTAGAACAGGACGCCTGTTCCTCTGAGGATGGGTTCCCCTCTGAGGGGGATTCATGCCATGGGCACACACAGGCTCCACACAGATGCTCTCAGCCCGGGGCGGCTGTTAGTAAGGCTCTAAGGCCACACAGTTCTCAGGGGCTGAGTCTAGAGCCTGGCCCAGGAGTCAAGCCCGGAGTTAGGATCTTGAATCCAGCCCCGAAGGGACAGCGTACGGCACAAAGGCTTCCCCTCAGGGGCCTTCAGGACCTCGGGCTGAGGGGCTCTGTGGCCCCTGAGTGGAGTGGGGAGCTGGGCCAACAGCCCCAGGCCCGTCTGTACTCTGCTGTGTTTCCTAGGGGGAGAAGTGACTGGAATATACCAGGGCCTGGGTCGCCCTGGCCCTCCCACTCCTCCTGGGGGCCCGGCTCTCCGGTAGGGGCTCCCTACCCGGGGCAGCAGGAGCACAGGCATACAGGCTGAGTGGCCTTCTCAGAAGTGCCGCCTCTGGCAGCTGAGGAATGCAGGCTCAGGGCCGGGGAGCAGAGGCTTGGGGAGGGGGTGGTTGGCCCTGAGCTTCAAAAGAACAGGCAGCAGCTGTGGCTGGGAGGGCCGTGGCCCTCCCCCTCCGGCAGCCAAGACATCATCAGAAATTCCACCCCAGCAAGAAGGGCCAGCCCAGACAGCAGATGGGATTGTTTAGAGCCACTTAGCAGGCCAGCTACTTTCCCGACCGCAGGCTGCTCCCCTCTCCTCGCCTTGGCCCCTTCTTCATCTGTGCAGAGCAGAGCTCCCCTTCCACAGCCTGGGGCACCCAGTAGCCAGCTGTCGGGCATCCCCTCCCCACCTGAGGCCTTCACTCGCCCACACGGCCTCGCCTCCAGACAGCCATGTGCCCACACATGCCCTCTAGAGAGGCCAGGTTGGGAAGGCAGAAAGAAATCTCAATGTTGTCACTTCCAGATGGTGCCCGTTGCCAAAGGTCACAAAGCCTGCGATCTGAACCCAGACTCCTGGGCCAGTGCCCTCTCCCCCGGTGGTGCACACGCTAGTAATTACAAAACAGCCCATACGTCTGCGTGTGCTACGAACACCGGCTCACCCAAACCCATTCACTCATACAGCCACGGGACACAGACAACCCTCATTAGATCTTTCCCGAACACTCCCAGCCAGCCTAGGTACTCAATCCGTTCCTCCCTTCACCTTACTCTGAAGCTGTGTTTTTAAAATTACAGCCACACTCTCCTCCCCACACACTAACTGCACTAACACCACCCTCCATCCGTCTTGCAGCCCACCACGCGAGCCGCTCCCTTCACTAGGCTGACGGCAGGACCACGGGAGCCCCCAGGCCCTTTCTCTCGTCCCCATCTGTGCCCAGAATTTTTTTTTTTACAGCATCTGGTGCAGCAAAGGTGAGGTCAGGCCGACCTGACCTGCAGCAGAACTGGCCAGAACCAGGAAGCGATGCACCCTGGCCAAGGCACTGCCTTCCCACTTGCTTGTAGGACCAGCTCCTGGGATGGAGTGCAGGGAAGGGCCTCAGGCCAGCTGGGGCTGGGAGCCCTGGCCCTCAGATCTGAAAGTCAGAGCAAGGGGGCAGGAACTCTTGGGTGTCCCATAACCAGCCTTCTTTGCCTGTAGGGGTCTCAGTCTCCACCACTAGAGACAGAAACAGTCCCTATTCAGTCAACCTTTCCCATCACTGAAATCTCCCAGGGATGCAAGGACAGGGGTGGGGTAGGGGTGAACTGGGGCCAGAGAAAGGCACCACTGTACTAGTTACAAACCATGATGGTGTCTCTGCAGAAGGAGGTGGCTGGATCCCAGTACCCTAGGGCTGGAAGGACTGGCACCCTTTCTTAGATACAGAACCAGACCCCTTTCCTCATACGAAATCCTCAGCAGAAGTCCATTCCATAATGACACTAAGCAGAAACCCACCCTTGCCCCCACCCCCAGCAGTTATGCATCGTCAGAGAACCTGCCATTTACTGAGTGCGGGCAATGTTGCCCGGGCATGGGGTCAGTTAATCCTCACGATCATCCAGAACTGTAAATCATCGCCCTCTACCATTATCAGAGCCACTTTCCGGAGTCATGTGTGACCTAGAGGTTGTCCAGGGCTGTGCCACCTCCAACCTGCATGGCCTTACATGGCAAAGGCCAGTGTGCCCGCCAAGTCTCCTGACACCCTAGTTACCTGCGAGAGTTTTAAAGCCTGGGAGAGTAACCCCCATGCTCTCATCTCCTGAGCTGTTTGCATCTCTGCCTGTTTGCCCTACTGCTTACCACCCACTCTTTGGGAAGCATAATCGTGCCTCCCTATCAGTCTCAGAAGCAATTACTCCTTGCATTAAAGCAGCATATCCCTGGGGCACCTGGGTGGCTCAGTCGGTTAAGCATCTGACTTTGGCTTGGGTCATGATCTCACAGTTCGTGGGTTCGAGCCCTACGTCAGGCTCTGTGCTGACCGCTCAGAGCCTGGAGCCTGCTTCAGATTCTGTGTCTCCCTCTCTCTCTGCCCTCCCCCACTCTGCTCGTGCTCTCTCTCTCTCTCTCTCTCAAAAATAAACATTAAAAAAAAAAGTGTGTCCCCAGAGGGTGGTGAGACTGCATCAGACTCCCCCAAGGTGTTTGCTAAGAACCCATATTCCCCTAAAATCAGGGTGGGGAATTTCCCACTACTAAAATCAGAATCTCTGGGGGCATGGTCTTGGAATCTGCATTTTAACAAGCTCTCCCGATGATTCTGGTGCCCAGTAAAGCGCGAGGACCACTACCTCCTGATGCAGTATGAAACCTTTGATTCTAGTTTTAGCTCCATCAATAACCAGCAGTGTGACCTTAGGCAAGTCATTTTACCTCCTGGGCCTCCAGCTTCCCTCCATTTTCCCAGAAAAATGGGCAGGGAGGATTAAATGATCTCCAGACCTCTCTCTCCTCTGACATCCTCTGTGTCCGCCCTAAGTCCCCAGATGGTCCACAGGTGTATGAACTGAATATTATGGACTGTTCATTCCCCGTAGCCTCCAACGTATACTGTAGGCACACATTAAAAAGAGTTCCAGTCTGATTGATTTAGGGAGATCTGCAAAAATACCTTATCTCTGGCTCCAGGCCCTAAACAAATGGCTTTTGGATTATCCATAACACTTCCCCCTCCCCTGAGTATCGACTTTCTTCATTCCAGCCTGAGCCAACCAGGACTCTGTAAACACTGGGTCTGCACACCTGGGCTTAGTCAACAGTCAGCAAACAAAGGCCCTGCCAAGTCACCCCACAAGCCCAAACTCGCACCCGCTCTGTTTCTCAAAGGAAGCACCCGGCCTGGGATGTGCGGACCCTGCACGCCTTCCTCCCACCACAGAATGGTGGCTGGGTCAGACAGAGGGTATGGCCAGAACGGCCCCAGCCATGGGAAGTGGGCCGCAAGGTATCCAGACCTAAGGGGTGTGAGGCAACAGCCTGGGAAGCACCCAACGATTGCTGGGACCTTTGAAAAGCAGCTGGGCATTCATCAGTCCCCGGAGTTCCTTGATAATCACCAGTTAAAATACAGTGTATCCAGCTAGTGCTCAAGCACTGCTTACTAGCAGCAAACATATGATTGATTCGTCCTTCAAGGTCTATGCATCTTTAACAGTGGAGTTGTGGGGATTATCAGGCCCACAGCCCACAGACACAGGGTGAATTCAGCTTTGTGCCACCTTTGCATATGGTGAACCTGTATGTGTTCTCACAAAATTAACCAAGGGGAAGGACAAACAAGAAAGGCAAGAATGAGGCGCACCTGGGTGGCTCAGTCGGTTGCGTGCCCGACGCTTGATTTCAGCTCAGGTCATGATCTCAGGGTCATGGGTTCGCGCCCCACATTGGGCTCTGTGCTGACAGCGTGGAGCCTGCTTGGGATCTTCTCTCTCTGTCCCTCTGCCCCTCTCCCCTCCTTGTGCTTTCTCTCTCTCTCTCTCTCTCTCAAATTAAAAAAAAAAAGGCAAGAATGAAAACCCAACTTCTACAGTGGGAAACATCTGGGAATCACTGCTAGGGTCTGCTGATTCTACTCATTTAAAGGTACCAAAATAGATCATTCTCTCACGCTGAGCGTGCTGACTGCCCCAAATGACCGTGCTTTACATGTGCTCTGCACTTCACAGTTTATAATGCTGGAGAAAGAGTCCACAGCCCTTTCCATTCAGCCGGGCTCTAGGCTGGGCATGGACGCTCCAGTAGGGCCTCACCCTGCCACTGTGTGAGGCACTTCACCTACACAGAATCCTCGAAACAATCCTCCAAGGCAGGAAGTAGATCATTTTGTAGATGAGGAAACTGAGGTACAGAGGAATTAACTCGCCTGAGGTCTCATAGCCAGGAAGTGGTGAGTCAGGATTCTTCCCCAAAGCCCACACTCCCAACCACTTAGCGCACTCTCACTGTATTGCACCATCAGAGGACCTCTGACCTCTGCATGGGGCAAACAGGGAAACTGAGGCTCCGGTCAGCCTGGCAACGGTTCCCTACCCCCCTCCAGGTATCCCGGAGCAGGAGCAGAAGCCCTGTGTGGAGTAGGCCCCAGAGCAGGGAAATAGAAACGAAGTGGGTGCAGCCGAGCTGAGAGCTGAGCCAGTCCCACCACATGCCTCCTCTGCTACGGCAGCCCCAGGCCCGGAGGGGACAGCGCCAGGCTCCCTCTCCCACCCGCTGCGCGACCTCCCGGTCAGGGTCTGGGCTGTCCTCAACAATCCGCTGCACGCCCCACAGGAGGAAGTGGCCACACTTGAAAATCATTAACATTCAGGGCTGAACTTGGGGCTTTTGTTCTTGAGCAAGGACTGTAACATTTCACTTTCAGGAAGGAGCTGGAAGGGTGGGGCTGGCTCGGAATTGCACAACGAAAAAAGCAGGCTCAGACACACACAGGTCCCACGTGGAAGTCTGTATAGACAAGCCCCTGGAGGAAAAGCACAAGCAAACCCACGGCCGGTCCACACAGAGGAGGCGGGCCAAGCCATCTCCACAGTCTTTTTTTTTTTTGTATGTTTATTTATTTATTTTGAGAGACTGTGTCATGCGAGCGAGCGGGGCAGGGGAAGAGAGAGAGGGAGAGAGAGGGAGAGAGAGAGAGAGAGAGAGAGAGAGAATCCCAAGCAACCTCCGCACTGTCAGCGCAGAGCCCGATGCAGGGCTCAATCTCATGAAACCATGAGATCATGACCCGAACTGAGATCAAGGGTCAGATGCTTAACCGACTGAGCCACCCAGGCTCCCCTTCACTGCTTTTTAAATCAGGGCGTTGTAGTCAACCATCCAGGGAAGCCAAGTAAAGGAAGGAAATAACAAGGCAGCAGAGGGGGGTGGGAACTCGGGCCTCCAACCACCCCCTGGTGGGGGGGGTGGGAGCCCCAGGTCTTCCAGAGGGATGGCTCTAACACATCTGGCTGGGAGGGGCTGCCCCAGCTCTGGGAAGCCTGCCTACCATCCCGCCTCCCACCAAGCAGGTGTCACCATGTCACCCAGAGGCAAGGGAAGTACAGCAAACAGCCCTCACAGGCACCCCAGCAGCGTCTAGACCAACTTTTTCAGGGCGGCAGCTCTCCCCTGAGAGAGTCACATCCTGGCCACGGGCAGTGGCGGGAAGGGATGTAAAGTGAATTAGTTAATCCTGGGGGAGGGAGGATGAAGTTGGGGGAGGAAAGGGAGGGAAGGAAGAAGTCAGTCAGCAGGGGAAAACCTGTTTCAAAAAAAGTAATACAACAAGAATAGAACAGGTTTTGAGCAAGTCGCCTAAGCCCTTGGAACCAGGGCTGTCCCTAGATCCCTGGGAATGGGCCCCTGCTCCCCCCACCGCCACCTAGCAGGGGTCAGTCAGAGGCTAAGGTTTTCACCTGCTCCCCTCCTGCACCTCATTAAAGCTTCACCTCCAGGCCTTCAAGGAAATTGGTAGAAATGGGATCCTTGTCCTTTGTCAATTACAAAATAAACAGCTCTCTGGGGGCTCGCCCTCCTTTGGGGGGTGTCTTCTCACACCCTCAGACAGTCCCCTAGCTCTCATCCTCCGGGGGGCGCAGTACAAGGGAATGGGCTTGTTTAGGGCCCCCGCTGGCAGGGGCAGGCCACCCACCAGGTCCAGCTCACCCCCCTCAAAGCCGCTCTGTTTGTAAAGGGCTTTCGGGGACAGGAAGCAATAAACAGAGTCAAGCGGCCAAGATGCAGGGGCTGATTATGCAGTTTATGGATTTTCCAGGCCGCTTTGTACTCTCCCACCAGCTGCCTGGGGCTTTGCAGAAAAAGGTGCTGGCGAAAGACAGGCTGGTCCTTGGCTTAAAAGGTGGACTCTTGCCAGGCCTAAACTGGGTCTTTCCTAGTGTGTCAGAGCACTGGATGCCTTGCCAGCCTCACAAGCACCTTCTCCGTGCCCCTAAAAGAAACCCCCGCCCTGCCCCCCTCCGCACCAGAGCCCAGACTCTTTCCCTCTCTCCCTCTCTCCAGCCCACTGCTCACCTCTCCATCCAGCTCTAAGTTACTTGACTCTGGGAATTCCCAGAGGGGAGGGCGTGCCCGGCCAAGGCTGTCTCTTGGCTGAGGTGGGTGGCCCGCCTTCACAAAGAGGCCCACAGCTCAGCTTAGCTTAGCTGCCCTGGGAGAGGAGAGCAATTTGGGAAAAGCGGCCACTGGTGGGGAAGGTGGTTCTGGGCCGCGTGGCCTCCCCAGTACCAAGCTCCGCTCACATTTTTCCCACATAGGCTGTGATCTGGTGAGATTGTGGCCCACGTGTGCAAAGCAGTAAGCTCAGGGCAGTTTGCTAGAGCAAAGAGAGGAAAGCCCCCCACTTGTCTCTCAATACCCACTAACCAATAAATAACACAGGATACACCCCCAACACGGGAAAGCATGCAGCCGAGACGTTCAGGGGCCAACAAGGAATGACACGAGAAAGCCAAGTTACTGGGCCACGTGCACACCCACTGTTTGCACGCAGGTGTCTTGAGTGTGTACTTGCGTATCTAGACCTGCACAGGAGGTGCAGACACCCCAGCTACTAAGTTGCAGTTATAGTAGAGGTGGGGTTGCACCAGGGGGGGATCTTCCGCTGTTTACTTCCCGCCTCCCTGCATCCTTCGAAGTTTTTCAACAAACACGTATTAGCTCTGTAGTTTAAAATTAAGAATTAAAAATAATAGTAATAAAGTGCACTGGTGGTGGGAATGTAAAATGCTGCTGCGCTGGAAAACACTTTGGTAGTTCCTTCAAAAGTTAAACCCAAAACTAACATATGTTCTAGAAATTCCACTCCGAAGGTATACACCCCGAAGAACTGAAAGCGGTGATTCAAACAGATATTCGTACACACCCATGTTCTTAAGAACATTATTCACAATATCCCAAAGGTAGAAATGACCCAAGAGTCCATCCACAGATGGAGAAACAAATTATAGTGTATACATATGGAACAGTGGAACATTATTCTGCCATAAAAAGGAAGGAAATTGCAATATAAGCTACAACACGGATGGACCTTGAAAACATGCAAAAAGCCAGACACAAAAGGACAAATGCTGTATGATCCTACTTCTACGAGCTACCTAGAATAGAGAAATTCCGAGAGACAGAAATTAGGACAGAGGTTACCGGCGGCCGAGGGAATGGGGGAATGAAGTTATGGTTTGAGGCACCCAGTTTCTGTTGGGGATGATGACCAAGTTCTGGAAGTGGATGGTGGTGATGATCGTATGCCAGCGTGAACGTACTTAATGCCACCGAACTGCCCCTTAGAAGTGGTTAAAATGGTAAAGTTTATGTTATACAGATTTTACCACAACACGAAGTAAAGACCTAAGGAAGCCAGGCAGGAGGAGGTGGCGGAATCACCAGACAGAAGGGGGCGCCACTCGGGCTCTTTTCGGACACAGGGCAACCAGCGCACAGGAAATCCTGCCGGCACAGAGGGACTCTGTCCCCATCTGCATGGAGTGGGCCAGGGGACAATGACACCCCTGTTGATGAGGACTGCTCACGTGGTCCTGCAGAGTCACACATGCCATGGGGCCGCGGGGAGACGGCAGTGCAGGGATACGTTCCGGAACATTCGGAATAGGTGGGTTACGACACACTGGGAAACAGCTATTGGAAAAGGTTAGCGTGCTGGAAAATGAAGCACGCGACTGAGAGCCTGGGACAGAAAGGGAGCAGGGAGGGGAGGTGGCTTGTCTGTACTGCAGGGGCAGAGGAAGAAAAGACAGAAGGAGCCTAAGACAGAGGAGGATAAGAAGAGGTCTGTCTTACAGGGTGCTCTGGCAGGGGGAAATCGCTCATTCATGCATTCAGCAAACATTACAGGGCGCTCCTGGGCGCTGGACACTGGGAAAATGGGAGGCAGGGGGCAGGGGGTAAGAGAACCGACTCATCTGGTAAACATCCGTGCCACCACCCATCCTGCTCAAAAATATGTACATATAGGGGTGCCTGGGTGGCTCAGTCGGTTAAGTGTCTGGCTCTTGGTTTCAGCTCAGGTCACGATCCCACAGTTCGGGAGTCTGAACGCCCCATCAGGCTCTGCACTGGCAGTGTGGAGCCTGCTTGGGATCCTCTCTCTCTCCCTCTCTCTCTGCCCCTCCCTGCTCACTCTCTCTCTCTCTCAGAATAAATAAACTTATATATATATATATATATATATATATGGATATATATATGGATATATGTGTATATATATATACACACACATATATATACACACACACATATATAAAGCCGAGAAACCCAAAACTGCCCCCAGCCTCCACCTTCTTACAGAAAGGAAAAATCCTTTCTACTTGAGGGCCAAGCTGTTCAAAAGGAAGTAAGATCAAAACTGCCCGTGTGGGCGGGTCACCCCGGTGACCAGGCCTCATTCACACAAGCGTTCGGGTCGGCGAGCTACCAGGCATCAACTGGTACTGGACTCATTCCTCCTGAAGGCGAGGAGCTGGGAACGGCAAGACCCTATGCCAGGGCGCAACAGCAGGCTTGTCTGCTGGATTGGGACTTCTCAGGTGCACGGTTTCCTGAGGTCTTACCCCGCTTGCCTTCAATTGTGCAAGGACAAAGGGAAGCCGTGCGTGGGGGCACATTTGTGGTCCGTGGCTGCTCCGCCTCATTCGAGATAAGAATATTCAAACAGTGGCCTTTGTTATAAAAGGACATTGTATCCAGGGCCTTGCTGAAATGTGTAATGTGTGTACGTGGGCTTGTAGGAAAGAGGGTGGCAGGCACTTCTGAAACATCTCGACCTGGCCACTGTGGACTTCTCAGAGACCCATTCCTTCTAGAACTGTCCAAGAAGGTAGCCACTAGTCCCATATGACATGTACATTTAAATTACAATTAATTAAAATGAAATAAAACTTAAAATTCAGTTCCTCAGGGCACCTGGTGGCTCGGTTGGTTAAATGTCCGACTCCAGCTCAGATCATGATCTCGAGGTCTGTGGGTTCGAGCCCCTCATCGGACTCTGTGCTGACAGTTCAGAGCCTGGAGCCTGCTTCGGATTCTGTGTCTCCCTTTCTCTCTGACCCTCCCCCGTTCATGCTCTGTCTCTGTCTCTCTCTCAAAAACAAATAAACATTAATTTTTTTTTAATTAAAAATAAATAAATAAAATAAAATTCAGTTCCTCATAGACCACATTGCAAGTGTTCGACAGCCACCGAGGCCAATGGCCATGGTATTGAACAGTACATATTTTAGAACATTTCCAACATTTCAGGAAGTTCTATCAGTGCTATTCTAGAACCGAAAGGGGAGCCTTCCTCCTTAGCAGTGTGAAAAGCCCTGGAGCCCTTTGTTACAATTATCTGGGAGAGACCAAGGACTGTGGGCAGCTGATCCCCGACAGAGGAGCCATTCCACATCCTTCCGGGAAGGGTGGGTAAGTGCAGAGACCGCTTCTCCTGAGCAGGCAGGGCTGGGGTGAGCCCTGGGACTCCTCCCCACTGGGGTCCTCACAGAACCTCAGCTGGTTCTATGAAACTTGCCAGTCTGGGCAGAGAGAAGCAGAGGTCCAGCTAGAAGCCCAAGTCCCAGGTTCAAAACTCGCAAGGCCCTGGCCTCAGAAGCCCAGATTTGGAAAAGGCCCTCCTATTTGTCTGCCGGGAGAAAGGGTGTGCTTCATATCATCAAGGCTCATCTTCAGTCCCCTCTCCTAGGTGTGCCCCGTGGTGGCCCTGGCACTGCCTCCTTGGGCTTGTCCAAAACAATAGGAAAGAGAAGAAAAGAACACCTGAGGCAGAGGGGCCACGTGTATGGGGGGAGGGGGGACGGTAAGTGCTTATTAAAGAAAAAAACAGTATTTTAAGGAAACTGATGGACCGGGCTAAGGAAAGGGATTCTGAGAAGTAAGCATTATTGGGTGTTTGGGTGTCTGTCTTTGAACCAACCGGAGACAGCAGGACTGGTCAAGGCACCCCCCGGCCCAGCACACACCGCACAGGATGACGGGAGATGGTGTCAGACACACCTTCACTTTTTTTTTTTTTTTTTTTTTTTAATGTTTATTTTTGAGAGAGACAAAGAGACAGAATGTGAGCAGGGGAGGGGCAAATGAGAGGGAGACACAGTATCCGAAGCAGGCTCCAGGGTCTGAGCTGTCAGCACAGAGCCCGACACGGGGCTCAAACTCATTGACTGGGAGATCATGACCTGAGCTGAAGTCAGACACTTAACTGACTAAGCCACCCAGGAGCCCCTACACCTTCACTCTTAACGTGGCCAGTCTCCTTCAGAGTTTCCCCATTTCAGTCAAGGGCCATCACCGGTCTCCCCAAGCGTGTTCTGGCCTAGCCCTGAAAGTCAACCAACACGAACCATCAATCTGTAGTTTCTCCAGCAAGCGGCAGATGGAGGCTGGGGGCTGGGGGGCAGGTGAGCAGACAATGCACAAAGTGTGGGAACGATGGGGAACGGAGACCTGAGGGGAACCTCTGAGCCTGGGTTCTGCTCCTGGCTCTGCCACATAGATCCTTGAGCAACACCTTCGTCCCCTGAACATTTTCCCTAAATAAATAAATAAATAAATAAATAAATAAATAAATAAATAAGAGAAAACGGCTCTAAACAAATGTAAGTTTGTTACATTCGTGCCAAGAAAGGAGACTCAGCAGGACTCCTGGGTGGCTCAGTCAGTTAAGCGTCCGACTTCCGCTCAGGACATGATCTTGTGGTTCATGAGTTCCAGCCCCAAGTTGGGCTCTGCGCTGACAGTGTGGAGCCTTCTTGGGGTTCTCTCTCTCTCTCTCTCTCACAGTAAATAAATAAACTTAAAAACAAATTTATAAAAAAGAAAGGAGACGTGGCCAGCCACTCCATAACCCCTCCACATGCCACACACTGACTTTTGCAGTAATCACTTCTGTGCACTTCTTTATTGTTCAAATGTACATCCCTGGACACTGTACTTTTAGTCTTGCCTATTGTTTGTCCTTTAAGCCTATTTTAATCTACAGCTTCCCCCATCATCTCCCCTTTTTTTCCCCCTTATAATTTGTGAATTGATGAGCCCAGACCATGTGACTATGGACTTCCCTAACTGTCTGAAGTTCATGGACCAAGTTTCCTTTTCTCTCTGGGCCTCAGTTACTCCTTCCTTACCAGCAATGCCTCTGGGCAATTTACAGGGCTCTTATGACAATAAAAGAGACAGCCTGAAAGCACATCAGGAAATGCTTACAATATTTTGTTAAGTAAGAATGCAGGATGCAAATGGATACATATGGTATGCTTTCAGCCCTGTCAAGGAAACACACGTAGGGGGACGGGTGGCAGGAAACACGCTGTCTGTCGATAGTTGTCTTCGATGGTAGATTTCTGCGTCCCGCCCCTACCTTTCATTCCTTCTTACATTTTTTCCATGATCAGCATATAAGTGTGACAGGGCACGAGTCATTTTAAACATTTAAAGAAAAGAGTGCTTTATTTATTTATTTAGAGAGAAACAGACAGCAGGCAGGGGAGGGGCAGAGAGAGGGAGGGAGACAGAGAATCCCAAGCAAGGTCCATGCTGTCAGCACAGAGCCCAATGCAGGGCTCCAAATCACCAACCATGAGATCATGACCTGAGCTGAAGTCAAGAGTCTGACACTTAACCGACTGAGCTACCCAGGCGCCCTGAAAAGAATGCTCTTAAAGTGGGGCAAACCTCAAGTTTATCCCATGCCTGCTTCTCTGATGTCTCCTAGTGCTCTCCCGTCCCCCTCCTGTCTTCTCTCTGTGCTGCCAACAGAAGGACTCATCTACGATATACCGATATGTCGTGTCACTTCCCAGCTCCTCTCTCCTGGAAAGATCAGACTCCTCCCTTTGTCTGCATCAGCGGTGGCCACACTCAGAGAGCACTGGGGTCACCTGCAGGGCTCTTGAACACACGCTGCTGCTGGGCTCTAACCCACAGCTCCTGTTCCCTAGGTCTGGGGTGGGGCCCCAAAATTTGCATGTCTAGCAAGTTCCCAGGTGATGCTGACACCACTGGTCCAGAGACCACACTTTATTTTATTTTTGAGAGAGAGACAGAGAGAGAGGGAGAGAGGGGGGAGAGGGAGAGAGAGAGGGAGACCGAGAATCCCAAGGAGGCTCCACTGTCAGCGCAGAGTCCAATACGGGGCTCGAACTCACGCGAGACCATGACCTGAGCTGAAATCAACCAACTGATCCACCCAGGCGCCCCCAGAGACCACACTTTAGAACACTGATTTGCACCTCTCCTCTGTCTCCTAAACAAGCCCTGTCCAGCTTTCAAGAGCTAGTGCCAGTTCCCCTTTCCATGAGGCAGTCCCTGGAAACGTCAGCCCATATCGATCTCTGTTCCTCTAGACCATCCCTAGCACTGAAAGTGTTCTGGTGGTCTGGAAAAGGGGAGAGAGCACTTAGTGGCCATGTGGATGGGCAACCTGTCACTTTTGCCATTCACTGCCTCCTTCCATCATATCAGCTCTTAAGGGCAGGGGCTGGGAGGAACATTTCTTCAGTGACCCCACATTATCCAGGAGGTATTCTAAATGTCCCAGGAGAACTGAATCTGTTTCATTCACACACAGACTCCTAACGATGCACCCATTCATTCAGTGTCAGTCAAAAAATACTTAGGGGGCACCTACTGTAGGTCGGATACCCAAGAGGAAAATATCTTTTCTTTGTGGAGAACAAGAATTACAATAGCATACGTTGCCACAGAAGCCTGCAGAAAGGGCTCCTCCCAAAGGCAGTCAAACAGCCCACCTCTGCAGCCCCAGAGACGGCTACCCACACACAGCCTTGGCCTGAGAGGTGACCACAGCTCTGGTCACACCCATGTGTAGCCATGGTGAAGGTTTGCTTGCCTTTTGCAGGCTTCGTTTTTCCCTGGCTAAGCCACCCAGGACTTCCTGGAGACAAGATTTATGGGCAGGTATTGGTAGGAGAACAGATTTTCAAGAAAGTGGGCAGAACAATGGTTGTGAGATAGGGAAGCAGAAGGGACTCCATTTTAGAAAGGCTCCATTTACGCATGCTCTGTATCCCACCTTGCGTCTGGGTAAACCAGAGAAGCTACGTTCCCACTGCAAGGGGGAAACGAGGAAGTTAATCATTCTCTGAGTCTCGCCCCAGGCCCCCAAGACACGTGACACCATCTAAGAAGAACCAGATCTCAAACATGTTCCAGGACATTTGCTTCGAACAAACCTTGGCCCACGCTGGCATCAATACTCCCTCCCTTTGATGATTTATGAAACAACACCTATTGTTCACCTGACACTCACTTTGGATTGGACCCTATCCCGGACTCCTGAAGGAACACGTACCCTGGACCCCTTTCCAATATAAACCCCTAAGCCCAAGAGACAACTTTCCTTTCTGAGTCTTTCAGACAACACCGTCTGCTATACCCTATCACTTAAGCTGTTTAGTAAACTCTGCTTGCATTTGATTTCTATCCTGCGTGAAGCCAAGGACCCTCTTGACTCGTCCTGTGCTCCCCCCCCCCCCCCCCCCCCCCCCGCCGACTGCCCCGGGTCCCTGGACTGCTAGCCTATGTCAATTGTGATGACACAGGCCTGGAACCCAAGGGAGGGAGGCAAGAAGATACCCTGCCTTATAAAAAGGTAGCGAATGTCTGAGAAGCAGACCGTTGTCCCACTTCTGCAAACAGCTGGGGCTCTGGGCACTGAGGCTTCTGCCTGACGAGACATTCTGAGCAGGCTGAAGATCCCATGGATTCTATAAGGCAGATGTTGGCTTCTCCGTGACCTTGGGCCACTTCTACTGCTTTGTGCCCCCATTTCACTAGCTAACAGTATCTTTTTAAAAAGTAGTAAAGCCCCAAACAAGATGATAGGGATCCCCATTGGAAGAATAAAAGGAGAGATTTAAAAATAAGCAACAATAATGCCTCCTGTAAAAGTAAAATAAAGAAACCGCAAGGAGACCAGGCAGGGGGGTCTGTGCCCCCCGCCCCTCTGTGCAACAGGATCACGGGGTGGGGGGGTGCTTGTGAAAGACAAAGGTCCGGGGCCCCGTACTGAATCAGAATTTCCTGAGGAACAGGCAATTCTCATTCCCCAACCATCCCCACCCCAAGCAAGTCAAAGAGGCTCAGGGTATTCTGGGGGCTTCTATTTAAAAGACACTACCCCTCCCCCCCACCCAGCTCCCCTGAAGTGAGTAGCAAATCATTATCTAAGAGGGAGAAGGGAGGGGCAGGGGCTGTAGGGAAAAACATCACCAGAACCTAGAGATCAGCTGGAGAGGAGAAGGAATGTCAACACTGAGGTACTCTTAGTTTCTGCCCCCCCAGCCCCACCCCGGGGCACACTCAGAGATCTGGTTCTGGAGAGGAGATGCCATCCTCCTAGTTCAGGTGGACCTGCCCTCCAGGGACCTGCTGATTTAGCCAGTGCATGTCCGAGTCCTGGGCCACGGCATCCTCTGACCACCGCTGATCCTGGCACATTTCCTGATGCTTTTTTTTTTTTAATGTTTATTTATTTATTTTGAGAGAGAGAGAGAGAGAGAGAGAGAGAGCGAGTGAGCATAAGTGGGGTGGGGGAGGGCAGAGAGAGAGGGAGACAGAGAATCCCAAGCAGGCTCCACGCCGTCAGCACAGAGCCTGACGTGGGGCTCAAACCCACAAACCGTGAGATTGTGACCTGAGCAGAAATCAAGATTCAGACGCTTAACCAATTGAGCCACCCAGGTGCCCCTTTCCTGGTGCTCTTAATGCCTTGGCCCCAACAGCCTCACCCTGATCAACTGCAACTCTTTATCTCAGGATTCAGTTTGCAGTCCTCCTCCTCCAAGAAGTCTTCCCAGAGGCACTCTTTGGCTCACCCCCACGTAGCCTTGGCCTGTTAGATTCTTGTTGCACCATCAGCACGTCACATATCACAATTACCGGTGTGAGGCTGACCCAATAGGCCGGTGCCCACCTGCAGGGCAGGGATTGTTCTGGTCTCATTCAGCTCTTCCGCCCCAACACCTAGGTCAGTGCGCAGCATAAAGCGGACAAGCAATATGGATATTTATGCTGACCAGGAGAAAGGGGGAGGGGATTTTAAATCAAACAGCTCCACTAGGCAAATTTTTTTAGTTACAGCAAATACTTGTTTTAGCACTTCCCATGTGCCATGGAGAAGCCTGAGGCCCAGGGAGGCACAGTGGGAGAGCTGGGCAAGAACCCAGGGAGCATGGCTCCCCACTCCTTGCTCTCAACCAGTCTGCTAAGGCATGTGGGGTTCAAAGGGAGAAAGAGTAACACCCAGAAAAAAAACCTGCTACCTCCGAAGCCCTCGCTCCCTGAGGTTTAGGGGGCGCAGCAGCTCATACCTCGCGCTTTGGACAAAGCACGGATCCAGGTTGCAGAGAGACCGGGCGTCAGCGGTTCCAACTGGGAGCAGAGGTCGGGTGAGAAACAGGGACAGGGACAATGCCATCCAAGACCCTGGCGTAGAAAGGCTTTTCTCCCCCACACCCACATCTCTTCGGGAGCAGCAGAGGGGTCGCCTGCACGTGCCCCACCGGCCTGTCTGGGCCAGGAACAATGAGGAGGAGGTCCCACTAGCCCAGGGGCTTTACTCCAGAGAGGCTGTGCAAAAAAGCAGGGACGCTGAATGGCATAACAGTAGGCAGGAAATAAAATGTATTCAGACTCAACTGGAGTGACTGAAAATGAACCACAGGACAGGTGCACAGTGAGGTGTATTCCCAGAGCCTCCATTTAATTTTCACACCAACCCAATGAGACAGCTACTATTCTCCTTGTCTTACCAACAGCAAACTCAGGCATTGTTCTGCGGGAAGGAGAGAAAGCGAGAAGGCAACCCTCAAAAAGGGGGTGTGTTTGGCCAAGGCTGAGCAGAGATTTAAGGCTCTTTGAGTAAAGCATTAAGGATACTTGCCCTTTGTTCTCTATCTTTCCTCAAGCCAGGACAAAATGAGATGGGATTTAAGTTAGATTCCATTAGAAACTTGTTGACTATGAAGAGGCATTAGAGAGTTCACTCTCCAGCACAGAAACCTGAAAGTCGTAGCCCCACCATGTACCCATTCTGCAGGCAGGAGACGGGACAACTTGACCTTTACCACCACTAGCGAGTGTATCTCCTAACATGCTCAGGAGCCTCCTCAGGGAATTTTGCTCCAGGTCCGGTGTCGAGGGAGGCTTTCAGACAATGCAAAGCCAAGGTTAAATACAACCTTTGCTGCATTTAACAAGCAGCTGGGTAGAGTTCAGATATGAAAATGAAGTTTGGAGTTTGCTGATTCAATCAAGAAGTGGATGTGACTGCCTTAAGGTTAGCACGAATGCAGTATTGCTAGAAGCCTACCGTGTCGTCCATTGGATGACGGAGTTGGTCAAAGCAGTGGTGACCAGAGGTGACTGTGGGAAATACGGCAGGCAGGGCTCAGGCAGGACACTGCTGCTTCGAAGCCCACCCGCCCATGAACTTCTGGGAGGGTTTTGAGAACACAGAGCGGATCTGCTGTCGCCCCAGGCTGCTGGGGCCAACCCTGGGGCTTTGACCTGGAACAGAAGGTTCACCTACTAGACTGTGATCAGCCAGGGATGCAGAATACCTTGGGCAGGAGGAGGGGGAGCTTGGGAGGAGGGGGGCTGGATCAGAAGCACAAGGTTCAGTCTAAAGAGAGGTTCCTGATTCTGAAGGTTCATCGCAAACCAGGTAACTCACTGGTTTGAATCAAACACAGCATTTACTCTTCACCATGGAACAATCCTGTGACGCTAATTTAGCAGAGTTTACCCACATGTGGGGTTTCCTTAAGGTAAAAGGAGTCTAAGTACCAAAGAGGTTTAAAACCTCACACGCTCTCAGAAGACACCAAGGCCCGCAAAGGTCCTCGCCCCGCAGGTCCTGCCAAAGGATCAGTGCTGTTGTCACCTTTCCCACCCAGCCTCCCGTCGCCCCGCCCCGCCCCTGCCGCCGTGGCAAGCAGCTGCCCCTGCAAATACAAAGGGCCCAGGAGGGCTGCGTGTCCACAAACCACTGCGGGCTCCCCTCCCTCTGACAGCCTCATGATGCGGCAACCACGAAGGGAAGCCAGGCCAGGCTCCAAGTCTTGGAGTCCCCGCTGGAGGACTGACGAGAGCTCCCCCACCCTGGGTGCTCCCGGCTACCAGAGTCCCCCTGTAAATCCCTGCGCTGCCCCCACCTCTGTCTTTGATTCCAAATTGGGGAGGGGGGTGGAGAGCAAAGAAAAATCCCCACTAGGCATCGATTTGCCCCAAGCAAACGCAACACAAAGGCTGCACCTGTTTCCATGGAGACACGACTGGCGAAGCAAAGGAACAAAACAGAGCGAGAAACACAAACCCGTCACCACCTTCCGGGCGGCATGATCGATGTTGGCGGGCTAGAGCCCTGACAGGAAGACGGCGGAAGGATTAAAGGTAATCAGAAGATCTAGAAGCCATCCCCTGAGCTTTTTCAGTTGGGAGGGAGGGAGGTGAGAAGCCTCCCCGCCCCCCAGGCCTACGAACGAGCCTGGCCCCACTCCTGAGAAAGTTCCCCAACAAAAAAAATCCCGGATAGAAATCCAAAGTGAGCAATTATTCACTTTACAAAAGGATTCTTTGCTTGACAAAGGGATTCCTTGGAACAGCAAAAGCCCGTGGTGAATTGGAGCGTTTATTTTGTTTCACGATTTCCGTGTCTGAGGCTGAGGACAGAGAGCCAGGGAGTGACTTCCAGCTGAAAGTTTGTAAGAAAAGATGACAAAATTCCCAAGGGGAAGGGATGGAGGGGTGGGGACAAGACTCTTTATGAAATATCTGCTGGGAGAGGCCCATGAGAAATGGAGACAGGCCAGCTTGGAAACAGAAGGGTGAGTCGGCTGAGCGTCTGTGGCCCCACGCACCCCCAAAGAGCACCCCCAAAGAGCACAGGAACCCGCAGCAGGAGGGGCCAGGCAGGTGGACCCCAAAAGCAGGGCACTCTCAAAGCTATTAGCTGAGGGGAAACGTGGGGAGCAGAAGGGGCAGTCTTCAGCACCCACCCCACCCCCACCCCCACCCCCGCCCACCCCGGCACGAGGCGGAGGCTTGAAATGCTCCCGGGAGGGTGATGGCCAGAGGAAGATGCCAACCGCAGGCTCAGCAGATGGCAGAGGCCCAGGGCAGTAATGAGAGCCTCCGGGCTGGCTCCCGTCAGTCATCAGGTGACACATATTAAGCGCCCCTCCGCACGTGTTGCCATCCTGGGAAGGAGACGATGCCACACACTAGCACAGCCCTGCCCTTGGAAAGCCTCAACTGGGACTTCACTCCACTCAGTTTTTTCTCCTGACTACAATTCCTACGGAGAACAAAAAACAAGCATAACAGCAACAATAATATTTACTGAGCATGCTGTGTGGGCCAGACGCTAAATAGCCTTTGTTTCATTGACCCTCTCAACCGGCCCAGAGGGAGATACTATCCTTATCCCGGTTTCCTGAGGGGGAGACAGGCACAGAGAGGTAAGGAACTTGCCTAAGGTCACTCAGCTAGTAAATGGCAAAGCGTGGTGTGCCCAGCTTCCAAGCCTGTGAACACTCGGCCAAATGCCTGCTACATCAGCCCATTTAGCAGAGATGCTGAGGACGAGAGAGTGCAAGTGACTTTCACTGAGGCAGGGGATGAGCTCTGAAGACCAGCTCTTCTGACCCACCCAAGCCTTTTTTGCCTTGTGATGCTCCCCCTGGGAAGGCCAGTGGCTTTCTTGGTGGGGTACGTGGACTGGCGTGTGGCCATGAAGTTAGTCTCCTGTTCTGGGCCTCAGTTTACCTGTAACAAGGAGGTATACAGTGTGAGTTCTTGCCATCTCACTGGGAAAAGGGGAGCTGGGAAGAGACATGGGGCATGGGTCCAAGGTGTCACTGGGGAGCCCACAGGAGGAAGACTCCAGCTCCAGCAAAAGAGTCCCAAAGGCCCACAAGCTCTGGAGTGAGCGGTATAACATTTGCAGAGCAGAACCCTGGGTAGCATCTCTGGTGGGGCACCTGGTTTAGTGTTCTTCCCACCAGCATACATCTGGGAAATGCGGGCACTTCCCGGGGTGTTGGCTTTCAAGGAATCAATTTCCAAAACCTCATTTCCACAGTCTGCTCACTTGCTCTCTCTTTCTTTCTTTCTTTCTTTCTTTCTCATTCTTCCTTTTTCTTTTCTTCCTTCCTTCCTTCCAAAAAAAATTTTTTTTAAGTTTATTTATTTTGAGAGAAAGAAAAAGCACCCATCAGGATGGGGCAGAGAGAAGGGAGAGAGAATCCCAAGTAGGCTCCATGCTGTCAGCACAGAGCCAACGTAGGGCTCAGACTCACAAACCATGAGATCATGACCTGAGCCGAAATCAAGAGTCAGATGCTTAACCGACTGAGCCACCCAGGTGCCCCAGGTAGTCCTTCCCAAAACGAGAAAAGACGGTGCTGGGAACCATCTGGATCTACAGCTCTCTTTTCATGATGGCCCTCCTCAACATTTCCCAAAAGAAAGACCCAGCCCTCGCCATCCTAACTGCACGCTGGTGCTCTCCCATGGGGGGGGGGGGGGGAGCGGTGAAAGCCACCAAACAAAGGGACTACTGGAGAATGCAGCCCCCGTGGGCGGGGGGAGGGGCGGGGGGGGTCCCCAGGGGATGGACATTGAGAAGGGAGCTGGCCTTATTTTACCAAGGCCTTATCTACCTCCTTACCTACCCATCTGTTTATTTCAGGGTTAGGATCGGGAAGCAAGGAAGCGGACACAGGGACACCCGTTTAACACATTTATTCAAATCGCAAAATGAAGTCTGACTTTTTCTGACACAAGGTTAAGATTTGGCTGAGGGCTGGAACAACGAGGTCCAGTCTGCCCATTAGGACTTATGACAGACATTTTCCGTAGTTGCATGGGCTGAGCCTGCTGTGTTAGGGCTTTGACAAAAATATATTCGAAGCAAGTAGGTGACCTACCGTCAGCCTGGTAATACACTCTACTTAAAGTTATGATAGAAGTTTTTACATGTGAATTTTAAAAATATGTAAGGGGATACAGTTTTTGAAAATTTCCCTGGCACCACCCTCAGAGGCTCTAGCTCCCGCTCCGCAGGCAAGAGAAGTCAGCTACAGCGTATATACAACAAGCACCAGACCTGGAACCTGGGTGTAAATTTGTTTCTGCTACTTCTTAGCTCTGTGGATCTGGTTAATTCACTCAAAAACTCCCCGAGCCTCAGTTCCCTCATAAGTAAAGAATACCATACAAAGCGTATTAAAAATCCTGATGATGACGATGGTGATTATGACACGGGACGAATAATGGAGAAGTGCATCAGTACAGACAGTTCCATATACTAGCCAACCAGCAGGCGTTTTCTGTTTGGCTTAGACAACATAATGGTATTCATCTCTAGGTCACACTAATAACTTATATTTATCGGGCGCTCACTACGTGCCAGGCACTGGACTAAATGCTCCACGTGCCCCAGATCATTTTGTTTTCACAAGAATCCCATGGATAAGGCGTCCTTCTTATCCTCTTTGTACAAGCACAGAAAGCTTACACACTTGCCCAGCTCAGTCACCTGGCAATGAAAGGCCCGGCAGGTGTGTTTGAGCCCAGGGCCTGTGCTCCTGCTTAAAATGTGGCCTACAATTGGCAGAATCTGTGCCAACTGGGAGCTGATCAGAAATGCAGGATCTGGGGCGCCTGGGTAGCTCAGTTGGTTAAGCGTCCAACTTCAGCTCAGGTCATGATCTCACGGTTCATGGGTTGGAGCCCCGCGTCGGGCTCTGTGCTGACAGCTCGGAGCCTGGAGCCTGCTTCCAATTCTGTGTCTCCCTCTCTCTCTGCCCCTCCCCTGCTCGCACTCTGTCTCTCAAAAACAAATAAACATTAAAAAAATAAAAAAGAGGGGCGCCTGGGTGGCTTGGTCGGTTAAGCGTCCGACTTTGGCTCAGGTCATGATCTCACGGTCCGTGAGTTCAAGCCCCGCGTCGGGCTCTGGGTTGATGGCTCAGAGCCTGGAGCCTGTTTCAGATTCTGTGTCTCCCTGTCTCTCTGCCCTTCCCCTGTTCATGCTCTGTCTCTCTCTGTCTCAAAAACAAATAAACGTTACAAAAAATTAAAAAAAAAAAAAAGAAAATAAAAATACAGGATCTTAGGACCCATACCAGACCTACTGAATCAGAATCTGCATTTTAGAACAATCTATGGGTGATTCATATGCACGTGCAAGTTGGAGAATCACTGCTTTAAACCCCCAGTCCGGCTGATTTACCATCCTGGTTTTATCTTGCGGAAGGTAATATTAGAACGTTTGCTTTCTCTACACACATGCACTCACAGCTGGCAATTAAAGCAAGCAAGATGGTTAGGGATTATAATAATCCATCAGTAACACATGCAAAATGCATTTTTTTTTTAACGGACTAGGAGGATTCACATCAAACCGTCATCAGCGGTTGCTTCTGAAGAGTGGGCTAGGGAGAGGGTAGCCAAAGGGGGCTATTTATTTGTATTATTTGAAAATTTTAATAAAAGTAATATAGTTGTGCATTAGGCTATATAATTTAAAAGGAAACCATGTTTTAAAACAGAAGTGCAGGGGCGCCTGGGTGGCTCAGTCGGTTAAGCATCGGACTTCGGCTCAAGTTATGATCTCACGGTTCATGAGTTCGAGCCCCACATCGGATGAGCTCGAGCCCCGCTTCAGGTGAGCCCCGCTTCTCTCTCTCTGCTCTCGCGGGATTCTCTCTCTCTCTCCACCCTCACTCGCTGCGCCCTTTCTCAAAATAAATGAATAAGTAAAACACAAGTGCAGATGACTGAAACTGACTGTATTTTACGAGCGACACCTACACCAAGGCTATGACAGCGTCCAGCTCCAGACCCTGGAAGGCCCAAGGAGGGAGTCATCAGAAAAGCACTGGTGGGACACAAGGACTGCTGTGCTTGGGGTCTGAAGACCCACATTCCAGGCCAGGCTATGCCCCAATTTGCTATGGGGCCTCAAGGCTCTCATTTAGCATCTGTGGGCCTGTGCGTCCTCTGCTACATATTGGGGGTCATTCACACACTCTTTGGGCCCCACAGAGATGGTGCAGGGATCAGCAATGCAGTGACATGCACAAAGGCCCCTGAGAATAGCAAGGTGCCATACAATACAAGGGCGAGGAGTTTTCTTAAAAAGAAAAGCAATGAAAGAAAAAAAAAAAAAAAGAAGCAGTGAAACACCCACCCTTGCTCATTCCATTCCCTCAACGCAGCGATTCCATGACTTTATAAGGAAGATGCACACAGTAACCTGGATTTAGATTCCGTGGGAGCCTCAGGCTGATTTTCAAATCCTTATTCGAACTCAGAAGTTAGGTTTGGACATGGTTCAAAACATGAAAGAAAAGGGCCATTTCTCAATGTCTGGCCCATTTTCTTTGCACTTCTCGCCTGGTTTCTCTGCAGGCTCACAACTCCCGGGGAGGTTCCGCTTCAGGGTTCTGTGTACTCCCCCCTCCACCGTGCGCTGACTCCCCCATGGCAACCATCCCCAGCGCGATGGCCTCCCGGCTACTCCTGGAGCAGACGACTTAGGGTCTGCGGTCTGGCTTGCTTCTGGCCAATGCCTCAGTCTCCCCACTGTTATCGTAGAAACTCAGATTTGCAGAACTGGAAAGAGCACTGCTCATCTGGAGGCGTGCGGAGTTTGGGGACACAGGGACACAGGGACTTGGTGGAACCCACCACTAGCTTCACACAGACAGAGCTGGGCTGGGGCTCTACGACCTGTGGAAATACCTCCCTTCCCTGAGATTTCTCTATCATTGTCTGCCATTCACCCCACCGCTCCATCCCTGCATTCTAGGAGACACATGAATCTGAGGGCTAAAAGCTGCTGTGCCTTTCCTCGAACTAAATGATCCCCAAGCCACACCATCTGAAAGTATCATTGAAACTGAGGCAGGAAAGAAAAGAACCCGCTGCCGGATTTTCCAAGGAGAACCAGACCCATCTGAACCATCCCGAGCTTCAGTATAGCGTCTGGGCAGGCAGTTCCAGCCCCACCACTTACGTGGCCTTGGGGGCCTTGCGTCACTTCTCTGAGCCTCAGTGAGAGGGCTACAACCTTCAGGTTTAAGTCAAGATTCTAGATAAAGGTAAAGAACCTTCATGCAGGATTCTAGATAAAGCTAAAGACCTTCATCCAGCACTCTAGGTAAGGGTAATGACCTTTATGCAGAGTAGAAGGTCAATAAACAGCAACTAGCACTCTCATGATCATCGTCATTTACGAACATCCATCCCAAAGATAAGGGTCTAAATTAATTCTCTGCTACAGCTGCATATTAGAATCACTGAGGAAATTTTTTTCTTTTTTAATACCAGTGCCCAGGGGAGCCTGGGTGGCTCAGTCTGCTAAGCGTTGGACTCTTGGTTTCAGCTCAGGTCATGATCTCATGGTTTAGTTCACGGGTTAAAGCCCTGCATTGGGCTCTGCACTCACAGTGCAGAGCCTGCTTGGAATTCTCTCTCTCTGCCCCTCCCTCACTCTCTCTCTCTCTCTCTCTCTCTCTCTCTCTCAAAATAAATAAACAAACTTAAAAAAAACAAAACAAAACAAACAAACAAAAAACCCACCAGTGCCCAGATCTTATCCACAGTGATTCTGATTCAGTCGTCTGGGGAAGGACCTAGGGAATCGGTACATTTTTTACAGCTTATACTTTTTTTTTTAACTGTATTTTTTAATGTCTATTTTTTTTTAACGTTTATTTATTGTTGAGAGACAGATCATGAGCAAGGGAGGGGCAGAGAGAGAGGGAGACAGAATCTGAAGCAGGCTCCAGGCTCTGAGCTGTCAGCACAGAGCCCAACACGGGGCTCGAACTCACAAACCACGAGATCATGACCTGAGCCTAAGTCAGGACACGTAACCGACTGAGCCATCCAGGTGCCCCTATGTCTATTTATTTTTGAGAGAGAGATCGAAAGAGAGAGAGAGAGAGAACGAGAGTGAGTGAGGGGCAGAGAGAGAGGGGGACAGAGGATCCGAAGGGGCTCTACGATGATAGCAGAGTGACCAGTACAGCACTCGAACCCACGAACCATGAGATCATGACCTGAGCTGAAGTCAGACTCTTAACTGAGCCACCCGGGTGCCCCATTTTTACAGCTGATTCTAACTTCACCTGGCTGAGAACTGATCTAAATCAGTGCCTCCCAACCTCTAACATGTACACGAACCTCCTAGGGATTTTGCTAAACTCCAAGTCCTGACTCAATAGGTTTGATTTGAGGCCTGAGATTCTGCATTTCCAACTAGCTCCCAGGTGATGTCGATGCTATGGATCCGTGGCCTCCAGAGGAATGGCATCCAAAACTCAAGGTCTTGGGAAGACGGCTGGAAAGTCTGTAAGATTCTTCTCTGGACACTCTCAAGAGCCAGCTCAGTCTAGCCAGGCTGGAGTTCAGTGCCTGCCGGAAGCAGCCAACTTTGTGACCTTAGTTAGGGTGGCAGGACCCAGAAGCAAAGCCTGTTCCCAGATGACTCTCTTGGGCTTCCTGTTGGCTTTTTTAGGTTCCAACAAGAGCCTGCAGACATGTGTGGCCACGAAGACATCCTTGCAAATTAATCATGACACCACACCCAGCATTTATGTGGAGCTGCCTTCTCCAGACCAGCCAAGGAAAAAGCCAAAAGGAAAAGGCCCCAGTTACTTTCACTTGAATGAGCGAGGTGTAGGAGAACATGGCCTGTCTTGGCAGGATGTCCTAGCCAGGAGCTGAAAACGATGTCAGCTCTGGCCTGCCATACTTCTCTGATCGGCCCAACAGGAAAGCTTCCCGCCTAGAGCTGGCTAGGTAAACACACAGCTGAAGAGACTCCGGGAAAACGTGAGCAGGGAGGGGACTGGGTGGACAAGTCCCTCTGGTATTTTGTGACCCTGAACAATATCCACAAAACAACACTGAGGGGGCACCTACTATGTCACAGGGAAGTTTACAGAAAGACTCTCATGCGATCCTTGTATCAGCTTTGCAAGTCAGGCATCACTGTTTTCATTGGATATTTGAGGAAGACTGAGGCTCAGTGGGGGAGCAACAAGGGAACATCAGAGGACAGAGCCAGGACTGGAACCCAAGCCTGGCCAATCCTTCCTGCCTACTTACACTACTGCACCAAACTCAAATCTCTCAACGCCTCAACTTATCCCTTCGCTGGGGCAGGAAGAGAGGGAAAAGGGTCAACAGAACTGAAAGTGGCTGTGGGTCTCAAGTACAAAGGACACTGCTTATTATCATTATAGTTATTATTAATCCTTATCACCATCAGATGTATAATTCTTTTTAAGCTTTATTTATCTAAGTAATCTCTACACCCAACGTGGGGCTCAAACTCATAACCCTGAGATCAAGAGTTGCATGCTCCTCAGGCTGAGCCAGCCAGGCACCCCCATCAGATGTGGAATTAAGAGGTACTGGGCGGGGGGTGGAGGGGACACCTGGGTGGCTCAGTTGGTTAAGCGTCCGACTTCGGCCTAGGTCATGATCTCGCTGTTCCGGGTTCGAGCCCTACATTGGGCTCTGTGCTGACAGCTCAGAGCCTGGAGCCTGTTTCAGATTCTGTGTCTCCCTCTCTCTCTGCCCGCCCCCACTCGTGCTCTGTCTCTCTGTCTCTCTCTCTCTCCCTCTCTCTCTCTCTCTCTCTCAAAAATAAGCATTAAAAAAAAAGAGGTACTGGGAGAGAAGGCTGGTTTCTGCCCTGACATTTAGAGTGGCTAAACAAGGCACTAGCCCTAGGCAGTCTCCAGCAGCCCAGGCCACTGAGCTTCCCAGGCCGTCTGGGAAAGGGTAAACAGCACCTGATGACTCCAGGGTGAATACCCAGGAGGTCTGGAGGGATGGCTCTGCTTGTGGGATAAGGCAAGAGTCCAAAACAGCTCAAGGAAGGAGACCAAGCTGGGTCACAGCAGCATGTTCCTGGCACCTGGGCCACCATGCCAGGCCCAAGGCTGGAAATGAGACTCAACCAATTTCCTGATGGGTTCTGAGAGCCAGTCTAAACTTGTGTCCTACCGGGTTACCCCTGCATAAGCCACAGAAGCTTCCTGATGGCCACTCACATGAGTTTTCCCCCACTTTAAGGACTAGGAAGTTGAGGACTAAAGGGGCCATGCTAGGAACCTCTGTCGCAGCCAGGCCTATACCATAGCCAGGTCCCTCCTCCCAGCACCTTGGCAAGAAGAGGCCTTGGCAGAGGGCCCAGTTCTGGATTAATATTACACCAATACAACCCAAACAAATGGCTCCTGACTGTCATGTTCCATAAAGTTCTGAGGCTCAAAACAAAGACGAGCTGGGGAGGGAGAGGTCAACAACAGTGGAATGTGCAAATAAACAATGGTACGACCATTCGATGAAATATCTTACAGCCATTTGAAACCACATTTTTAAAAATTTTTTTAAATGTTTATTTATTTTTGAGAGACAGTGAGAGAGCATGAGTGGGGGAGGGGCAGAGAGAAAGGGAGACACAAAATCCGAAGGAGGCTCAGCACAGAGCCCAGTGGGGGGACTCAAACAAACCACAAGATCATGACCTGAGCCGAAGTCGGACACTTAAGTGACTGAGCCACCCAGAAATTACGTTTTAAAATCATGCCATTTCAGGGGTGCCTGGGTGGCTCAGTCAGTTAAGTGTCCGACTTCGGCTCAGGTCATAATCTCAGGGTTTATGAGTTTGAGCCTTACAGTGGGCTCTGTGCTGACAGCTCAGAACCTGGAGCCTGCTTCGGATTCTGTCTCCTCTCTCTGCCCCTCCCCACTTGCACCGTCGCGCTCTTTCTCTCTCTCAAAAATAAATAAACATTTAAAAAGTAATAATAAAATAAAATCATGCCATTTCATTAAAAATGCTCATTTTGCAGTTACGCGAAAAAGCTACCTACAGAAAAAGTAGGTAATTGGTAAGATTACAACTATTTTTTAAAATCTATGTGCATTAAAAAAAAAAAAAGCAGAAGGAAATACAACCAGACGTTATCAGTGGCAGTGCTTAAATTATCAGAATGATCGTTCTGTGTCAGAAATTAAGCATTTTCCAGTTCTTCTTCAGTGAGCATGTGAAGTGCGCAGGAATAAGAGGAACACGTTCTGACTACAGGCAGTGAGCCTGAGAGTCTGGATGCAGATCTGCGGGGATGGCAGAAACCCCAGGCGACCCTCAGCAGTGACACAGAACTGGCCCAGCTGCAGTCCAGAGGCTAGCGGGCGCAGTGCTGACACCTGGGCAACAAGCCAGTGGGGTACCCTTCCCAAGGGGCTGAAATTCTCCAGGGAATGTTAACAAAAAGCCCATTAGCCCTTAAAGTGCTCTAAAAGATTTTGGTGAAAGACGCTTAAGTGAAACAGGGCCCAGTCAGGTGCCCTGCCCCAGGCAGAGAAGCAGAAGCCAGCTGCCACCCGCGGGGGCCCAGTGTCCCTTGGAGACCCCCAGCGGACAAGGATTCCTGCCTGCGCCACTCCCCACCCGGCCACAAGGAGAGAAAAGAGACAAGCTTCACCATATGGGGCTCAGGAGCCTCGTGGGAATGTCGGTGGGAGTGAGAATGGCAGGTCCCTAAGCCGTGTGCAATTGTGAAGAAGGAAGGGGGTTTAAAGCAAAAAAACTGCACCAGCTGTCTCCTGAAGAACACTAATTACAGGGGCTGTGCCGCCTGAGCAAGGCCTGGTTCTGCAAGCAGAGATGCTCCCCGGGGGATGGGGTGGGGGGGGGCAGCAGGCACCCAGCCGCCTGTGCTTAGCCTCCCGATGGCCGGCCTGGCGGTGGTGAGAGGGCATCCGGCTGGGGCCGCAGGCCTGCTGCCTCCCCGAGCTGGGCAGGCAAGCCCAGGTCCAGAAAGCAGATTCCACGGGCGCGCTTACTGGCAAGCTCACATCAGGGTCAGGAGGCCTGTGCCGCGTGCCAGGGCCGGCTGACCCTGGAATGTGGGGAGGACTAGAGAATTTCCTTCTCTGGAGTCTCAAAAGACCTAAGCATCTGGAATGGCTCAACACTAAAATGAGGAAGAAGCAGAAGTGACAGCCTCAGCCCTTGAAGCTGGGGAAGGGGACAGAGTCAAGTGGAGAGATTAGAAATGCGACTTCTCAGGGGCCCCTCTCTTGCAGGTCGTGGCAAGGAGCTCCAGCTCACCAACACCAACAGGGCCCCTCCTGGACATCCTTCTGTGGCCAGCATTTCTGCTGAGGCACTGAGGAGGCCTGAAAAAGGGCCATGCTCATGAAGCCAAGGAGGCAAGGGGGCCTGGGAGTCCACCCTGGGTCTTGGCCCGGCTCTGTGGCTTCCTGGTCCCTGAGCAACCCTGAATGAGGGGTCAGGGGTACCTGTCCTGGCCGCCGTACACAAAAATTCCCAGGTCGGTGAGACATGTATGGGACAGCACTTCTAAAAACTACCAAATTCTAAACAAATGGAAGGCATCATTATGATTAGTGGGGTGTCGTTATAAAGTGGGCATTCTGCTTCCCTTTCGTGACAACTTGCAAACTAGAAGCAAAAACAGAAGAGCACGTTAACCCCCCCACCGCAATCATTCCCCGCAACACGCTCCAGACCCAGACTGGATGGGGCGGCGTCCAGAGCGTGCGACACGGGGCTCATATGGGCCTCCTGAACCAGAGGGGAAAGAGACGGCTCAGGGAGGCCAAGGGAGGAAACGAAACCGACCAAACCAGGGAAGAAGTAAGAAGGTTAGGACTGAGATTCCACCCTCCTGGGAATGCGCCCGCGTCCCTGGGAAAGAGGCCCAGATGAAAGGAGGCGCAGCTGGGGGAAAACAGGCCGTGAGAACAGAAGGGCAATTGTTCGGGGACAGGCCAGGCGCTGCACCCGGAGCAGCCGGCCGGCACTGCCGCTTTGTGCGTTAATGTAATTAAGGGCCCGGTGGGGGCCAATGTTTGGAGTCCTTTTACTCCTCGCCATTCTCACAGAACAGCTGAGCCAGAGCGGGGAATGTAACGGGGGCAGCCTGGGTGTCTGGGCAGCTCAGCTGAAAGGGGTCGGCAAGGGGTAGGAGGGCCCCGGGGCAGCAGGAGGCGAAGCCCTCATTCCGGGCCTGAGAGGCACTTCCTCCGCCGCCTCCTCAGCACTGTCCCCAGGAGCTCCCTGAAGCCCTGCCACTGCCCTGACCCCAGTTAACACTCCCACTAATTGCTGGGGCTGCAGAGAGCCCAGGGAGCAAAAGAGCCAGAGTTAATTAAGGAGAGAAAAAAAAAGTCTGCTTCTCCATTCTTCATTTCGACTCCTCCCCAGCCTTCTGGGTTGGGCGTCTAGTTTCAGGGAAGCTCCCGAGGCAGGGATCTGCGCGCCTGCAGCCAAAACCAACAGCGCATGGCAATTACTGAACAGGAGCAGCTGGGGTTAGCGGGTTTCTAGGAGCCTTGCTCCAAAGCTCCCCAGCCCTTCAAATTTCCAAGAGGTACGGCAAGGGGTCTGTGCCACCCCCCCCCACCCCATCCACAGAAAAGCCTCATTTTCTCAGTCCAAATACTGGATGCTGTGAAAAAGGGGTTACGTGGGCTCTTGCTACCGACGTGGGACTCCTTCAGAAGGCAATGGGACATTCTGTAGGGGAAACAATAGTGCAATATGTACATTTGACAAATATTACCTGTTCTAATCTCACAACTACCCTACCGAGGTAGGCGCACTCTTATCCCCACTTTATCGATGGGAAAGCTGAGGCTTGGAAGACATAAGTAACTCGCCCAAGGTCAACAAGCTGGCAACTAGCAGAAGAATGATTGAGACCCCAGCACTCTGACTCCAAAGCCTGTGCATTTAACCCTTGTCCCATGCTGCGGGTCACTTAGATATTCTGGTACACGAGAAGCAAGCCTTGTGGAAGAGTCCTTGAGGGTTTGATGAGGTCCATGGACCCAACCCCACCAGTCCCCCAAAATCGAACATACAGTCTTGGTGTTTGTGTGTGCATTCACTGTTCAGGGTGGAAGGGAGTGTCAAAGTTCTCTTTAGATTATCCAAAGGGCCTGGGCCTCAAAAAGAGGCTAAGAACTGTATTCCAATGAGGTATTAGCCTTGCTAAGATGACTCTAGAACACAGATCTTCTGACTTGGGTCCTCTACATCTTCCCTTTACCTCTTTCCTCTGAAGAAATAGCCAAGAGGGCAGCCTAAATTTCCAGAAAGGAAGGATGTACTGGCAGTTTAGAATTAGGCAACTTGGCACTGAAAGTCCACCCAGGTAGAGGGAAGGGAAAGCTTTCAGAGCGAGGCCCTGCGGGACGATAGGGATTTCCTACAGTGCTTACTATTTCTTTCCATCACTTAAAAACAAGTTCCAACACTGTCTTAATTCTCATTTTGGGTTTCGCTTGGATCCATACAGAGGAAAATTCATTATCAGCAGCCCTAAACTACCAGAAGTTAGCAGGGGAAAAATGTTTCTGTCCCAAAGGAATTTGCTAGTTTTAAAGACCACTATATATCTAGAAACAAAGGCATCCTTTAACCAGCACTACTGTCTTCATTTTCAGATGTTCCAAGACATTAAACAATAACAGTAGTGCCATTGGACAGCCAATATCATTAAGTGTGCATTCTGTGCGCTGGGCTCTGTGCTTCCCTCATTTAATCCTCATCCCAATCCTATGAGGTAAGGACATTATCATCTCTGATTTACAGATGACAAAATGAAGGCTCAGAGAGGTCAAACAGTTGCCCAAGAAAACACAGCAAATAAGTGAGAGAGCCAAGGTTCAAACCTGGGTCTATCTGACCCTAAACACGGGGTTCTAGACCAGGACCACTGAAAGCAAGTCCACAGACCATCCACAAACTGTTAGTTATGGGTCCCTGGCAAGTTAAGTACAGGAAAAGAAAGTAGATTTAAAGACGTTTCTAGCAATTTGACATTGCCACAGCAACCCAGCAGGTGGTGGTGGACTTGCCTCTTAGAACAGGGAACACATACAGAGCCGTTCAGACACTGTCAGACTTGTGCAGACTGGTCATACTCATTGGGACCCCATACCCATCCCTGAATGAATGAAAACAACCCATCCTTCACCTCAGCTGGTTGAAGAAGCCCTGTTCTATTTTAAA
The DNA here is from genome assembly GCF_018350175.1 of Felis catus. Lineage (NCBI taxonomy): Eukaryota > Metazoa > Chordata > Mammalia > Carnivora > Felidae > Felis > Felis catus. Next base: position 28,865,442 of record NC_058381.1, on the reverse strand, counting down.
AACATTTTTTAATGTTTATTCATTTTTGAGACAGAGACAGAGAGCAAGCAGGGGAGGGCCAGAGAGAGAGGGAGACACACAATCCGAAGCAGGCTCCAGGCTGTGAGCTGTCAGCCCAGAACCCCATGAGGGGCTTGAACCCCATGAGGCCCTCATGAACCATGAGATCATGACCTGAGCCGAAGTCAGACGCTTAACCAACTGAGCCACCCAGGCGCCCCAAAGAAGCCCTGTTCTAAAGCACTCTGCAAAGACAGGGGCATATGTGTGCGAGCCTCCAGCCATCCCTTCAGTTGTCCACTCAGCATGCAGTCTTCTAGCATGGTGCTTCTCAGACTTGAACGTGCACATGAACCACCAGGGATCTTGGTAAAACGCACACTGACTCTGGCAGTCTGAGGTGGGGCCTGAGACTCCCCGTTTCTAATCAGGTGATGTGAGGCTGTCAGTCCGGAGTCTGGACTTTGAGCAGCAAGGTTCTAACTGCACAAGCACACCAGGGCAGATGAGGCAGGTGCCAGAAACTTCGCCTGACAAAGCCAGCCAGAGTCTAGCAAAGGGTCCAAGAAGAGGCTCACTACTCGGGCCTGGCTATGAGGAAGGTAGGATTGGGCTCAGCTCACAGGCAGCCCTTGAAACACACCCTTTACCACACCAGCCTGAGCCTGGGACATCCAGGGCCCTTTTCTCCAGAGTTGCACCAACAGAAGCCCTTTCTGTCCCAAGGGTTTGACTGAAGGCAGAGAAAAGCCAGCTCAGAAGCAGGAGCAGACATTCAGAGGAATGCTGCCTCTAAGCATACCCTAAGAGAGGGGGTGTTTTGGCTGAACTGTGCTCACGGCCTCGCTCTGCTCGTGCCAGAGTGCCAGCCTGTGGATGTCCAGCAGTGATGCCCCAGGAGAATTACTACACACGCGTGTTCGGACAGCACTTTTTACTCCTTATAAAAGGATATTCACGTCTACTTTAAGAGCTAAGAAATCTAATTAAAAGCTGGAAGCCTCAGAGGAGGGAACGTAATGTGGGTCACCCTGGGAGGGCAAAAATGGCCCCTCGGTGGCCAATCCTGCAGCCAGAAAAGGCCAGCTCTTCTCCAAAGAGGAACGGCCCCCACTTCCCTCAGGTGACCCTCCGGTTACGCATTCTACTCCCTGGAAATTCTTGACAATAGAGACCTTCCTCCTTATTGCCAATCTCAGCCTCTCCTATTACAACTTATGGCACAAGGACTGAAGGACTATGTACTTATAAAAGGGGCAGTTCACTGCGGAAGGCCCCGATCTGCCATTCATTCAAGGATTCATTCGTTTATTCAAAAACATGACAGACCTGGGGCGCCTGGGTGGCGCAGTCGGTTAAGCGTCCGACTTCAGCCAGGTCACGATCTCGCGGTCCGTGAGTTCGAGCCCCGCGTCGGGCTCTAGGCTGATGGCTCGGAGCCTGGAGCCTGTTTCCGATTCTGTGTCTCCCTCTCTCTCTGCCCCTCCCCCGTTCATGCTCTGTCTCTCTCTGTCCCAAAATAAATAAACGTTGAAAAAAAAAAAAAAAAAACATGACAGACCAACAGCCATGAGCCAGGACCATTAGGAAGTGGGCAGACAGCATGCACTCAGCAGACTTGGGCCTCTCCTCACCTTCCCTAAAAAGCAGGGAGGACACGAAAGAAGGGGCCACGCACGAAGCCATTAACTAAGGCAAACGGCACTGCCTGTTCCTGGAGCCAGAGGGATGGCGGGCAGCTTTCCCATATGCATGAGCTCAGGGAAAGCCAGCCCCAGAGTGGGACCGGACGGTACCTGACAGGGGCTCCTTCACTCACACAGAGCGGACAGAGGCCTACGAGTCACTGACATACACAGCCAACAGTCAGAAGGGCTTGATGTCCCAACCAAAAGTCCCTCCGACCTGATGCAAGCCCAACTCCAGGGGACACATGGCTGAAAACCTCCTTCTACGTCTCAGATGACTTTCATGCAACCACAAGCCTTTCTCCCTTTGCAAAAACCAAATCACATTCTCCTACCTCCAAACCCCGCCATGTGCTATCTCCCTGCACGATGCTCCCACCTGGCTCCTTTCCACCCGACCTCTGGTCCTTCCTGCTCTCAGACTTCTGCTCAACACAAATCTCCAGAAGGTCTGGTGCGGTCACAAGAGCAAGGTTTCTTAACATTGTCTTAACTTGACATTTGGGACCAGATCATTCTCTTTGAGGAGGTCTATCCTGTATATTGGAAGATGTGTAGTGGCATCCCTGGCCTCTACCCACAAATGCCAGTAACCCCAGGAATGCCAACCAAAAATATCTCCAGACACAACCAATGTCTTCTGGGAAACAGAACCATCCCCATTTGTGAACAGTGCCCTGGGACACTGGTGGCACATGAGGAACACCCAGGGAGCTTATAAAACTCACCCACACCAGGGCCCCATCCCACACCATTCTGATTGTGGCCCCAGATTCAACAAGCAAACAAGAATGTCTGTCACTTTACAAACCCTTAATGTTCTTTTCATGTGTTGGTTGGTTCATCCATTAGACCGGATCTCTCAAGAAGCATGAACTATATCTTCCTTTTTTCTCTCTCTCTCTCCACAAAGCTCCATGCAGTTCCCCCTATTTTGTGTTAATCAGAAAAGTTTGGAAAGTTATTGAGCCTCCTCCACTCCAACTTCAAATGAAGAAGCCGCTTCAAATAGCACCAGCTCCCCCAAATTCAGCAGCTAATGACAAAAAGAATTTAGACCCTTCCAAGCTTTGAGAGGAGGGGGCAGAAGACATAAGAGTCCATGAGAATCTAGCCACCTGCTTCTGCTCTCAGTGTCCAGCCTGTGACTGAGAACCCTTCATGCTCTCCCTTGGGTGTGAGGAAACTTGGCTGAGTGGCCAGGGCACCCACCTATGTTCACTCAACTTTGTGGATTCCCATCCCTCTTTTTTTTTTAATGTTTATTTATTTATCTTGAGAGAGCGAGCGAGAGAGAGAATGAGAAGGGGAGGGGCAGAGAGAGAGAAAGAGAGAGAGAATCCCAAGCAGGCTCCACAATGTCAGGGCAGAACTGGACATGGGGCTGGATCCCACCAACCTTTCACTCATGCCCTGGGCAAAAATCAAGATTCAGACGCTCAACCGACTGAGCCTCCCAGGTGCGCCCCGATTCCCACCCCTCTTGACCAGAACGTAAGGTGTGACGCTGGGGGTCGGTAGCAGTACCAGACAGGACCCTGTGGTCCTCAGACTGACAGTGACTTGAAAATAATATAAGCAGGCTCAGAACCCGCTGTCCGAATCTGAGCCTGAAAGGCTAGGGTCTTGTCTCACACATCCCTCAAGGAGCCCCAGTAGGATCAGAACTCACAGACAGAGGGCTGGCCAACCTTAACAGTTGAGAGAGCAGTCAGATCTGTGTTCTGCCTCCTCTCCTCCCCACACCTGCTGGCCGCGTCTTCACACAAGGCCAGAGAGGAGGGCAGCGTCAAGGGGAACGACTGGGTCACAACCCCACCTTCCCTAGTGGAAATGCATTCATCACTCATTTAGTAACCAACACACAGAAGATGCCTTATAAATGACGTGGATGTTTAGTGATCAGCCACGCATCCTTCCTGGTTTTACACCGGGGTTACCTTAAAGACAAAATGATGGGAGGGGAACCCAGGGCCAGGCTCCCCCAAAGACGGAGTCTATTCAAGCTCCAAAGATCAGCCTTCTCACAAAAATTCACCGGCTCATACATAAGCATACAAACTGCCCATGAGGTTACATCACACTTAGTGAATGATTCGACGTTTTCTGTGAGATTACACTCATTTGATATTCATTGCCAAAAGGATCTGCTTCCGGTGGCCCTGGCTAGCTTGCTGAAATCCGTCTGGGGACTGAGGGCTTCCGTTCTGAGGTGGCCAGAGGGAGAGTGATTTTTTTTTTTCAAGCTTCCTTCCCTCCCCTCAATTACACACACACACACACACACACACACACATACACACACACACACACACACACACCCTGTTGCCTGGAGACTGAACGAATTCCTGATGCTTACGCTTCTTTTCATTCCCCAGAAGCAGGAGCTCTGGAAACTGGGGCCTCCAGGAAACATTCCTAGGGCGGGGGGAGAGGGGGGGACGCGAGTGACACTTCCTCACCAGCACCAGCAGGCCCGCCCCTCCCCGCTGCCCTCCCTTTCCTCCCCAGGCCTGAAAAGCCCCAGCGGACTGGAACTGAAGGGCTCCCGCAGGGAACAAGGCCCCCTTTGAAAGCCCGTGTTTACGCAGCCCCGGGCAGGAGTTGCCATGGCCACGGTCCACCCCTGGCAGGACACAGCAGGCCTCAGCGCTGGGACACCCTCTCCGGGGCCCCGTAGCTGCTGGAGGCGCTGCTTTTCCTCAAGTCTTCGGCTCAAAACATAATCCTGAGCGAAACGACAGAGGATTAGGGCTTCCCCCCAGCAGCCTAGCGGCAGCCCCCCTCGGTGGCTCCCTGGAGGAGGGCGGGTGACCCGTCCACGCTGAGGGTGACACTGCCCGCCGGCCCCTAATGGGGTCACTTCTTTATGTAACTCATTATCGCCTCGCACCGGAGCCTAGCAGGACCCGGGAGGCCAGCCGGGGTCGCCGGGCTGCGGGAGGCCACCGCCGCGCTGACCCCAGGACAAAGGGGCAGCCCAGGCCGGGTCAGGGACCTTCGGCCCCAGCGGGTCCTACATTCCTCCCAACCCCCCCTTCCCCCAGGACCGGCCGGAGGGATAGCAGCCTCTAAATAATTCAGCCCTCAAATTGCTCTGCGCTCAGAAGGGTTTCTTCATTTATTTTTCAGCTCTCCGAGGTCTGCAGTTTCACAAGGGAAGCACTTTAATCCCAACCCTGAGCCCGCTTTTGCACCCAGAGCCTCCCAAACCTCCGCGCACCCACCCCCCAGGACTGAAAGGAAGGAGCCCCCCAAACCCCGAATTCAACAAATTGCTGGAAGCAGATGGGGCGTGGGAAGAATGGTGGGCAGGCAGGCACTCCAGGGGCTGTAAGCTTCACCTGGCACCTGGCACTGCTGGCAGAACTGAATGAATACAAGGACCTGAGCGTCAGCCTGCTAGACCTGCCTCTGTCAGCAGTCTCCCCAAGCTCCCTCCAGCCCCCTAGCCTCTCAGGACTTCTGGCTGCACCCGGCCCGCCACACCCCTATACAGCCCTCATGCTCATTCCAACGCAGAGGGTCTGCGGGCACAGAATTACCAGGTCACAGGTCCCTGCAAGTGGCCAGCTTTGGCTTCTGTTAATAGTATTAGCTGATATTTTATGGGGCACTCATTTCATGTAATCCCCACCATAACCATATGAGGAAGGTACCTCAAATACCATCATTTCACAAGTGAGGAAACCCAGACTCAAGGAGGTAAAGACATTTCCCCAGCTCATACAGCTTAGCAGAGTGAGAATAAGGACTCGGCCCCAGCTGTCTTAATTCCAGACTCCAGGCCTTAACCCCACCTTGCACAGACACACGCATATACTGCACTTCAGGATCTTCAGAGAACTCAGCCCAGAGAGGTGAAGTGACTCGTTCACAGTCACACAGCCAGCTGGGACAGTGCCAGACAAGAAACGAAGTGCCATAACCTGGGTTCAGTTCCTTTCCACATCACAGTTTCAGCTACAGAAGCATCCATATTTAGGCAGGTGAGAGCACAGTCAAGGTACTCTCTGTTTCACCATGTTAGGGTCTAATGGCCTGTGAACCTAGCTTGACCCTGGGCAATGCCCCAAGCCAGTCCTGTCCATTCCCTCCCATCCAGGGTCCAGGCTCCGTGACCTTCCCACACACAGCTCCTCTGCCTCTAGGAGAGTTTCATCTTTTGTTTTTGTTTCAAAATAGGCCCCTCGCTCACAAGATTACAACCTCTCCCATCCCCCTTTGGGGCAGTGCAATCTCCGAGATTCCTAATGAGAAATCGCACACCAACAGGCCAGCTCACGCTAACGCAGCACTCCAGATATTACCCAACCAACTCGCCAGTCCTTGAACCAGCTAAGCACAGGCCCCTTTCTGAGGACCGTCTCTACCCCCCTTCACAGGGTCACCCCCCAGGCCTTGGTGGTACTATACAGACCATGGCCTCCTGGCTCCAGCTGATGAGACCAACAGCAGACAGCTGACACGAGTGGGCCAACCGGCTCCTTTCACCAGGAATTTGAATCAAGGTTCTGAGCTGCTATTCAGCCCGATGGTTACTGGAACCAGAACCGGTCTAGTTGGAAGCTGAGGGCCCATGACCTCTGGCACACATACACGGAAGCAGTGGCGTCCTGCATTTGTAGGTACTTGGGAGGCCAGCCGTAGTCCCTGCCCTCCATCTTCCATTCCCCTGTGGTTTCGAGTAGCTCCAGCTAGGTTTCTGTTACTGGCTGTCAGTAGAGTCTGAACTAAGAGATGGGCTGCGCTATTATCCTCCTTTTACAAATGACGAAAGAGGCTCACAGAGGTGAAGTGACTCAATGGAAGTCACATGACCAACGTGTAGTAAAGGAGAGGTTACAATCGGTGCTGTGTGACTCTCCTTCGGTGCCATCTCGTGCCTCCTCCCCTTAAAGGATTAAAGGAAGTGGCAGGTAAAAAACAAAACAAAACGCGGATAACTGAGGATAAGTGATTAGGCCGGGGGCACTCCAATGGACTAAAGCCACGGGCAAGAAATACAAAATCCTCGCCTTTGAAACTGGGAAGACAGCCCTTTGCCCCGCTGTGTTTCCCAGCCTCGTTAGCCGTTAGGTTGAATCCATGGGACTAGTTCCCGCCAATGAAATGTGAATGGAAGTAGGGGGTGTCTGTTCCTTGCGAGGCGGCTAGAAGCCGGGGGCTGTCTCCATCTCTCTTCCACTCCTGTGATAACTTTAAAGGTCCCAGATTTCAGACGGTGTGGATAGGGGAGGACTGCTGAACGGCATCAGACTCTCCATGAGCACAAATGAAACCCAGATTGTGTCAAGCCCCCGGCACGTTAGGGTTTGATTATTACTACAGCCCAGGTCTAGCCTCTCCTGACTGAAGTTCACAAGTTATTCGACCTGTTGCGCCCTTCAGCACATTTGCCTGGTCTGCAGGATGCTACATTTGTTTGTTTTAACATTCATTTGCTTAACAAATATTTTTAGAGCACCAGAGCCAAATGCTGTAATGGGGAGAGCCAAAAGCACTGCACCAAAAAAAAAAAAAAAAAAAAAAAAAGACCCAGTCCCTCCCTCAAGAAGCTCCTCATCTGGTGACCCACATGCCCACTCTGGGGCTTTTTTAAAAAAGAACAGTTCCACAGGTGTGAAAGCAGCTCCCCCCTCCCCCCCTCAACCCTACCCCCCCGCCCCCCCCCCCCCCCCCCCCCCCCAGCCAGCGCCTGGCTACACTGAGCTCGGAGAAAAGGTAAGCTGCCAGGAGGGAAAGGCAGCTGGTCCCAGCAACTCCAGGACGGTGGCAGCCAAGAGTGAGTTCACAGCAGGTTTTCACACCCTGCTCCCTCCCAGCTCCCCTCCCACCGGCCTCATGGCCACACACAAGTGCTTCCCCTGCCCTGGGCACAGAACAGAAGAGGGAAGGCATCAGGGAGGAGTCACCAAGAGAGCAGGCGGCTGGTAGAGAGCAAGAGCAGCGGAAGACACAACTCCTCTGCCCGCACCCTCCTCTGTAGCAGAAGGACCTCCTCTGGGAATCACCCCCCCCACTTCATTTCTCTTAGCCCCCAAAGTCTCAAACGACTACGCTTTTCTCTCCTGACCCCACATAGCTGAGGACCAACCAGAGACATCATCATTGTCCAGAACTGGTATCTCGCTATTGTCCCCTTTCTTTATGCCAAAAGTTAGACGAGAAGTTAGCTGGTAGGGTTGCCATATACAGTTGTGTGAGCTGTTCACTTCACAAGGTGCCCATCCAAGGGGGGCAAATGGGGCTGGAATCTAGCCTATGCTCTGCTTACCAAGCTCGGTCCCCCGAGAAAGGGTCCTGTCTTCTAATTCACACGGCGGTACCTGCTGTATGCTGAACCCACAGAAGCACGGAGACAGTGCTTCTCCATAAATAAAGCTTGGAGAAGTCTGATGATGAGGATATGCGAATGTACTATCCTGGCCTCTCTACTTCTGTGTATATTTGAAAATTTTCACAATAAGGGGCGTCTGGGTGGCTCAGTGGGTTGAGCATCCAACTTTTGATTTCAGTTCAGGTCATGATCTCACAGTTCATGAGATCGAGCCCCGAGTCGGGGTCTACACTAACAGAGCTGAGCCTGCTTGAGATTCTCTCTCTCTCTCTCTCTCTCTCTCTCTCTCTCTGCCCCTCCCCTGCCTCTCTCTCTCAAAATAAAGAAACATTAAAGAAAAGAAAGAAAAGAAAAATTTCACAATACAAGTTTAAAACCAAAAAGCCATCCTACCTAGTAAATGGCTGCATTATTTGGACAAGTTACTTCACACCTTAGTCCTTAGTCGCAGCTCCTACTTCTAAACAGACAACAGTCCCGGGCTCACAGGGCTGATACAGGACTAAATTGAATTACTTAAGTGAAATGCTTGACACAGAGTAAGTCCTCTTATGAATGGGAGCTGTTAACAGTGGTGGCTGCTGATGGCTGGGGCAGGAAGGAAAACGAGGCAAAATGGGGACAGAGAGACATTGTTGAGAAAAGCCAACACTCTGGAAAATGTGTGCCATGAAGCCAGAGAGACTCTGAAAACGCGACCACCCTTTTAACATTCCAGGGGCTGGTGTGAGGAGCTTCCTTGCAACCCTCCCCACCGCCTCTCCCGGGCAGACTTCACATTCCCCTGGCGACCCCAGCCTCAGCTCAGAATCCAAATTAAGGTCCACAAAAAGGTCACAAAGAGTGGCTCAGAAAAGGATGTGTTCCCCAGCCTCTTGGCAAACTCAGAGAACAGGACGGCTTGCCGGTGGGGTTGGGCAGGCAGGATGTGCTCACACCTGGAAGCCTCCTGTCTGGAGTCCCGGAAGAGACCGAGAGATCCCCAAAGACGGTCCAAGGCATCAGGAATCAGCACAGGGAGGGCCCCCGCCACCTTCACAGGACGGGGTCAGAAGTAGCCATTCACATCCCCGAAGGTCAAAAGCTGTTTTTGAATTGTCTAGTTTTATGTCATGAATTTGTATGTTAATGTCTTCAAAATGATCACTGCTGTGTGTGAATTTCACCAGTGGTTTGTCATTTAAAAATGACCCTTACACCCCCTATTCATTTCCCCTTAAGGCCTGTTCATTCCCCAGAGCCTCACAGGGATGGCAAGGGCTGAGGGTGGCAGTGACAGGAAACTGGGAGCTCTTCCCAGAGCCCCTGGAGGGACCTCAGCCTTGGCTTGAACCTCAAGGCCCCTCGTGTCCGCCTGGCCTCTGTCTGGGGAGACTGCCACAGAAGGCTTCTGGTTTTGGTCAAATGCCATCCCACTCTCTTGCTCTCTCCTTTCTTTTTTCTTTTCCAGGATGATAGCTAATAGGATGATTCGGTCTCTTATTAAGTCGATTCATGAGAAAAAAGGAAGTCGCCCAAGTTTCCAATCTTCTCTTCATTGAACGCAAGCCACTCTATGGCTCATCCCCATAAGTCCTTGATAGAAATCTGGTAACGAGGAAGAAATTCACTAAAAAGCCCTTGCTTCACCTTTCCTTTCACGTCCCAAGAATTCACTATCCTTGGCTCGTTTTCTAAGTTTCTATAGCTGTCACAGCTGAGGGCTGAGTTGGGATTTAAAGACAGGCTTCCAGATAAAATGTGATAGAAGGGGAAAGAGGCACGTGGCTCTTAAATCCGTAGACGGTGCACTCCCTCATGGCAGAGAGTAAAAATCCACCCAGAAAACGTCCTTCTCTGTCCCTGCGGCTCTCCTCAACTCTGTCCCAAACTTAGAAGCAGCTGTTTCCCTATAACTCCAAAAAAAGCTCTCATATGCTCCGTCCCCTCATTCTTTCCAACACCGTGATCTGTACACTTAATCTACCTCCAGGCTCAGCTTATCCCTCCCTCGGCTCCTCAAATAAGAGGAGCAGTGAAAGAATAAAAAGGCCAACGCTACCACAGAAGAAAGCCCTCTTGTAAACACCATCTACAGACTCAGCAGCCTGGCTTTCTGGGTTCGCATCCCACTTCCTCAACTAACTAGCTGAAGGATCTCGGGCGAGTTGATTCAGCCCTCTGTGCCTCAGTAAAGTGGTGATAATACCATACTCGTATAGGGCTGAGTAAATAAATTAATGTGCTTAAGAAGGTGGCTGGCAGGCAACAGGCATGGAATAAATGCTAGCTGTTATTACTGGACCATCACAACGATCCTGCGCGATAGGGATTATTATTAACAGCTCTGTTTAGCAGATGTGTTCAATTGGCATTTGTTGTTGTGGGTATAACAATAGCTTAACCTCAAGAAAAGTACAAACCAAGAAGTTAGGTGATCTGCTCAGGACGACACGGTCCATTCGTGGCAGGGGTGAGACCGGACCTCTGGTCTTGGACTCCAAATGACACGCTGACGAGCTTCACACTTTCGCACGCTCCCTCCCTCGGGCACAGAAATTTAAGAAGTGCCATGGATCAGCATCAAAAACAGATTTCAGTTCCGTAGCCCCCAGAGAGTGGCAGTATCTCAAGGGAAGGGTGCAGGATTTGCCAAACAAAATCAATTTCCATTTGTTTTCATATTCCAAGAAAACACACCAAAGCAGCCTTAGGAGAAGGTGCCACCCCATCAGAGGTGTCAAAAGACCACTCACGGCGGAGGCTTGTACGGGCCTCAGTAATGTTTCAGACTAAAAGGGCTCCCTCGGGAGGCTCCTAGGCTGTCAGCGATTTGCAAAAAAGGTCAGTGCAAATCATTTGGGAGCACATTTATGCAGGCCTGGCCTAAGCCGTGTGGACTTCTGCCAAGCCCATAGTTTTTTTAAACACGCACTGTCTTCACCCTTGATAAATAGCAGCCAGGCTACAGAAATATTTCCATTACGCCCAAAGCCTCACTTGCCACCACAACTCATCGAAATGGAGGTTTCCAGTTTGAGAAGAACTCTTCCACAAAAACATCAAAAAACACACCAACCTTTCCAGCAGAGGTAACCAAGCTGGCATTTAGGGAACCTCCAAACACGAGTAAATGATACTTGTGGAAACAAATTATTTGGTAAGCATATGCTCCTGCCCAACTCTTAATTGTATCTAATAAATGGACTAAGCCCATCTCTTCTAGCTCTGTTATGAAGGCTCGTTACAAGATTTCTTCACACGCGCTTCCATGAATGCTCTTAAGGTCGTATATCAAGACTGATGAAGTCACCTTCTGGCCATGCTGGAGAGCTAGCAATGAAAAGTGTTTCACATGTAGCCCTGGCCCTACCACCAACTACCACGTCATTTCACGAAATGATGATACAAACAACAACTGGCACCAGCAACAGCAGCTAACGCTTACGTGTTAGCAAATATGCTAACTTGCAAATATGCTAAGCCTTGCGCTAAGGACTCAGTAAGTATTTGATTCACGGGGCACCTGGGTGGCTCAGTCCGTTAAGCGTCCGACTTCGGCTCAGGCCACCATCTCACGGTTCATGGGTTTGAGCCCCGCATCAGACCCTCTGCTGTCAGTACAGAGCCTGCTTGAGAGCCTCTGTCCCCCTCTCTCTCTGCTCCTCCCCCCACCCTTGTGCTCTCTCTCTCTCTCTCTCTCAAAAATAAAAATAAACTTTAAAAAAAAAGTTAAGGGGCGCCTGGGTGGTGCAGTCGGTTAAGCGTCCGACTTCAGCCAGGTCACGATCTCGCAGTCCGTGAGTTCGAGCCCCGCGTCAGGCTCTGGGCTGATGGCTCAGAGCCTGGAGCCTGTTTCCGATTCTGTGTCTCCCTCTCTCTCTGCCCCTCCCCCATTCATGCTCTGTCTCTCTCTGTCCCAAAAATAAATAAACGTTGGAAAAAAAAAATTTTTTTTTTAAAGTTTAAAAAACCGTTAAGTATTTGATTCTCATTAGCAGTTATTAGGGAACAGCGATACCCTCATTGTGTGGGTCAGGAAATCAAGATTCTGAGAGACTGAGTAACTTGCCCTAAAAACCCAACAGCGACTGCAGAGGTGGCGTTCAAACTCATGTTCTTAACCACATACCATAGGTCTTTCTGGGCTGCCTTAACAACCCAGGATCACAAATTCTTCCAGGAACGGGCTGGGCGAGCTTCGAAATCCTTTCTGGCTATAAAATTCAGTGATTCTCAAGGGCTACCTGGGTGGCTCAGTCAGTTAAGCCTCTTCGTTTCAGCTGAGGTCATGATCTTGTGGCTTCCGGTTCGAGCCCCACGTGGGGCTCTGGGCTGAGAGTGCACAGCCTGCTTGGGATTCTCTCTGCCCCTCCTCTGCTTGCTTGCTCTCTCTCAAAATAAATAAATAAACTTTACAAATAAACGAAATTCAGTAATTCTTATTTTTTTATTTTTAAAGATTTTTATTTGGGGGAGGTGTGTGGGTGGCTCAGTCGGTTAAGTATCCGACTCTTGATCTCGGCTTAGGTCATGATCTCATGGTTCATGAGTTCGAGCCCCGCATTCAGCTCTGTGATGACAGCACGAAGGCTGCTTGGGATTCTCTCTTTCTACCTTTCTCTTTCTGCTCCTCCCCTGCTCATGCTCTATCTCTCTCAAAATAAAGAAATAAACTTAAAAAAAAAAGGTTTTGGGGCACCTGGGTGGCTCAGGTGGTTAGGCATCTGACTTCGGCTCAGGTCATGATCTTGTGGTCCGTGAGTTCAAGCCCCTGCCTTCAGGCTCTGTGCTGACAGCTCAGAGCCTGGAGCCTGCTTCAGATTCTGTGTCTCCCTCTCTCTCTGCCCCTCCCCCGCTCATGCTCTGTCTCTCTCTGTCTCTCTCTCTCTCTCTCTCTCAAAAATAAATAAAACATTTAAAAAATTTTTTAAAAGATTTTATTTTTTTAAGTAATCATTACACCCCATGTGGGGCTCAAACCCACATCCCCAAGATCAAGAATCACATGCTCTACCGACTGAGCCAGCCAGGCACCCCAGTGATTCTCTCTTTCAGAAATAAAATGAATTCATGACTTGGAGAAATGCAATGATGCGGTGGGACTGCTACGATGGACTGAAACATCTGTGTGTGCCTTCCTCAGATCCCACCAGCGGAGGAGAACTCCTAGTTTTCCAGGACAATGATACCCTGTAAAACAACCAGACAGGCCCCACACCGTCTCTGGAAAAATGACAGCTTGACGTTCTTACAGGACACCCCAAACTTGCTAGGGTCTGCTAATTCTCAACTGTCAGCGCGCAAACCTTAATTTGACTTCTTCTTCTTTTTTCTTTTTTTTTTTTTTTTTTTTAGGGAAAGTCAAATGCAAGAAAATGTGCACAGTGGGGGCTAGTTTCAAGGATGTGAGTCCAAGGTGTGTGTGGGCCTTGTGGCATACTTACACCTGCTCTCCTCTCAGGTCTACACCTGCTCGTGGAAAACCCACCTGACGCAGGTAATGTGTTTCACAGCTTCCCTGTGACCGCCCAGCCCGGTGGCTCAGCAGTCAGGTAACTGCGCAACGTTGTGTCCTACATACTCCTGTTGATATCTTCATACACTCCCTTCCTCATCGCGCATCCCAGTCCCCAGACACACAGACCCTCCACGGCTTCCTAGCCCGACTCCGTCTCTGATTCAGCCTCTTCCTCTCCCTGCGCCACCCAGGGGCTCCCTGTCTGGCCACCTTACCACGGGCCCACACACGGCCAGCGGGGAGGCTCTCTCCCAGCTCACCCCTCCCGCCGCTCGCCCGAGCTCGCTGGCTCTCTCAGCTCCTGGCACAGCCTGAAACCGAAACTAATCTCAGACCTGAACAAAATGAAATCATTTCCTATGCCTGATCACCCTACATGACCACTGAAAATCTCCTCAACAGAGCTCCAAACCAGAGCTCTGGAGAATGGCCCCCTAGTACCTACTGCTTCCTTAACAGACAAGGGACAACAAGGTTAGAGGAGGAGGCAGAGTGATTTCTGTTGCTGCTTTGTTTTAATTTGCGTGAGTCCATTTAAACTGATCCCAGCAAGTGAAGCCCACCACCCAGTATTTCAAAGCCACTGTTCCGCATCTGTTCATATTTGGCTCATTCTTTATTTTTTTTTTAATTTATTTATTTTGACAGAGAGAGCATAAGTTATGGAGGGGCAGAGAGAGAGAGGGAGGGAGAGAATCCCAAGCAGGCTCTGCACTGCCAGTGCAGGGCTCGATGCAGGGCTCGAACTCACAAACCGTGATATCACGACTTGAGCCGAAGTTGGACGCTTAACCGACTGAGCCACCCGGGCGCCTGTTGGCTCATTCTTAATCAGATTCCCTTCTGAGAGCAAGTCTTGTTTCTCTTCAGAGATCTCTGTGGCCCTCTTGCTGAATGCAGTTTAGATCACTATATCCTTCTGCTTTTCCTCAATTTGGAAAATTCAGCCTTTACTTTTATGCTGGGAACAATGACAAACCCAAAACAAACGAAAAAAGCAGGTCATTATAAATGAACATAACGTCAGCCCTTGATGTTCTTTTAAAGAACTGTACGTTTTGAGGAAGATCCTAAACTGTGTTGTGTCAATTCCCCTCGCCCCAGCACGCTTTGGGACACCTTTCTCTGCGCCTGGGGGGATTAGACAATGATTCTACTGTCGGCCTATGCTACACAGAAGTGCAAGGACAAGGGTGCTGGCCCAACAGGTGTATGGCAAAAGAGTAATAACTTCTGCTATTTCCTTTTCATTCGGCAAGGTTCGCCAAAGGCGCCAAGTGCGCACCCAAAGCTCTTCTGGGTGCCAGGCCAGCAGGGTGACCTGGATGACCCAGTAGCTCCAGCAGGGAACAGGCATCCTCAGAAGCATCTGAGCACAGCTGATGCTTTTCTCTAGTGCCAACAGCCCAAAGGTCAACTCCTTGGGGGTTTCCTGCAGGCCTCGTCACAAGGCTTGGACCCCACCCCGTGGGCTCTCCCGGTAAGCATCCCCTCTGACTGGGATCAGCGCAGGGCAAGACCCCAGCTGTTGGGCAGATGTGCTTCGTGTCCCGGCTCACTGACTAATGGATGAGCCGCTCCGTGTTACGGCAAAATGAGGACCTAGGCCAGATTTGAGCCATCTTCTAGCTCAGAAATTCCAGCTCCTTTCACCCTCCTATCGCTGAGCTGACACAGACCTCTAGGGGCCTCTACTTCATCTTCCTGTCTCCAGATGAAATCTCTGAAACCACCAAGACAAATGAAACTCGTTCCCATTTCTAAAGACCTTCAGGGGAGGCCATTCCCCTCCGCTCCTATGAGTCACTTGTTCTCACATCTCACATCCTATCTGCAAGGAACGTTTTCCTCATCCCTTACTCGAGTCCTTCCTCCGCAGCTTACGTTCATTTGCCTCTGGTTCTGCTTCTAAGTTCGGAGAGACAGGAGTGAATCACTGTGCTCTGAGCAGTAACTCTATTTTTTTTTTTTTAAAGTAATCCCTACACCCAACGTGGGGCTCAAACTTACAACCCCGAGATCACGAGTCGCATGCTCCAGCGGCACCCGGGTGGCTCGGTGGGCTAAGCATCCAACTCTTGATTCCTGCTCAGGTCATGATCTCACAGTTCATGAGCTCAAGCCCCACATCCGGCTTCGCATAGTGCTGACAAAGCAGAACCTGCTTGGGAATCTCTCTCTCTCTTTTATCTCTCTCCCCCTCTCCTGCTCTCTCTCTCTCTCTCTCTCTCTCTCATTAAATAAACTTAAAAAGAGAAAAGAGTTGCATGCTCCACCGACTGAGCCAGCCAGGTGCCCCTCTGGGCAGTAACTCTTAGAAGATTTCTATTTCTTCTTCAGCAAGTTCACTGCAAGCATTACAGGAGGTGACTCTTAAAAACCACAAAGACATCAAGGAAGCCAACTGCACTTCCCAGTTCCTGCCTCACCCCAGCCAGGGTGTTGCAGGATCCAGAAAATTTGACCCTCAGTTCTAATCAAAGTTCACAGAGTGGGAGAGTGATGTCCCGGAGACAGCGGCCACCTTTGCTCTCACTCAGCTCAAGTGCCCTCTCTTGCAGGCAGCCTTCCCCACCCCAGCTCTTCTGGACGGTAGAGCGTCCCCTCTGCAGTGCTTTGTCTCACAGCAGTGCTTGCCGTGGAGTTCTGGGCTAACCTGTCTCCCCTACAAGACCACAGGCATCTTGCAGGCAGGGGCCTCAATGACTTTGTACGGGGGGTCAGCCCCAGCAGAGTGCCTGGCACTTGGCCAGCGGTTCTCGGCAGACTGAACACTCCAGGCACCTTCTGGTGACGTCTGAATGTGGCCTGGGCTGCCCTTCCAGCAGAGCACGAAGCCCTTTAGCCCCAGCCCCACCGTCCTCGCCTCTCTCCACCCCTAGCCCAGAATTTCTTTAAGGATGTAAGCTCTACAGAGACAGGCCCCTTGGATTCAAATCCTGGCTCTACCACCTTCTAGACATGTGATCTTGGGCAAGTTATTTAACCTCTTTACGTCTCTGTTTCTTAACTGAAAAACAGATCTGACATCTCACAGAGTCTTGTGAGAATTAAATGAGCTGATCCGTGAGAAGCACCTGGAACAGGCTTTGAGCCATAGCAAGTGCTCAGGGAGTGCTGGAATTATATCATTCAGCAGATCTATTCCTTCCCGAAACCCCCTCCACCTTGCAGCTTTCACTCTTGACTGCATAGGGGGCCTGCCCCCCACCCCCGCTACACTCCCTTTCTCCAGAACCAATGTTAGCATCAACATAAAAGTCATGCAACTCTCCTACCTTATTATGACCCTTTCCCAACTCCCTTACTCTCATCAGCTTATTCTCTTACCCCAAAAGAAGGGAGAAGAGTCAGTTCCACAGCAGGGCTACAGATGCTGAGTCATTCTGTACCCAACTACGCTTCTCTATCATCACCCCTGACATTTCAGGCTCCCATCTCCCCACCATGCAGAGCCCTTTGCTCATGATTTAAAAGCCTGAACACACTTCATCCTGCTCCTCCTAAAGCCAGCTTCCACCTCTACAGTCTTTAGACTGTAAAATCTTTACCAAAGATTTTCCTTAACAACAAGGAGCCTCAGAACATTAGCACCCATGCGCAGAAATAATAATAGTAATAATAGGGGCACTTGGGTGGCTCAGTCCGTTGAGCGTTGGACTTTGGCTCAGGTCATGATCTTGTGGTTTGTGAGTTCGAGCCCCACATGGGGTAGCTGCTGTCAGTGTAGAGACCCCTCGGGATCCTCTCCTCTCCCCCTCCCCCACTGCTGCACACCCTCTCTCAAAAATAAATAAACATTAAAAAAAAGTTAACAAGGGGCGCCTGGGTGGCGCAGTCGGTTAAGCGTCCGACTTCAGCCAGGTCACGATCTCGCGGTCCGTGAGTTCGAGCCCCACGTCGGGCTCTGGGCTGATGGCTCAGAGCCTGGAGCCTGTTTCCGATTCTGTGTCTCCCTCTCTCTCTCTGCCCCTCCCCCGTTCATGCTCTGTCTCTCTCTGTCCCAAAAATAAATAAACGTTGAAAAAAAATTGTTTAAAAAATAAAATAAAATAAAAATTTAAAAAAGTTAACAAAAATAATAGTACTAATAGCTTCCACACTAAAGAACATTTATTCTTTGGCATACACATTAGCTCTCCTTCCACGCTTTCTAAAGCTGAGAGACTGAGGCACTTATAAAATCAGAGAGGAAGAGAGAGGGCTGGGACTCTAACTTCGGATCCTACGCTCTAAACCACTGAGCTGGGGGTGGGGGAGGGCACCAAAGGGCCCCAACTGCCTCTGGGGGAAGGAGGTCAGAGGGAGCTGGAACTTCTTTATCCCACCAATCATTCCTCAGAGACACTTGGTGCCACCATAACAGAAACGGAAAGGCCACATTTTACAAGGGAGTTTCTGTTTACAGGCATTGTTATAGCATTTGCCATCTATGACCTGTTTTAAAAATAATAAGAGAGGCCCCTGTGGGTGGCTCAGTCAGTTGAGCGTCCGATTCTTGGTTTCCGCTCAGGTCATGATCTTTGAGTCGTGGGATCAAGCCCCGTGTCCGGCTCCACACTGAGCGTGGAGCCTGCATGAGAGTCTCCCCCGCTCCTCGGTCCCTCCCCCACTCATGTGCACTCTCTAAAGAAAACAAAAAACCAAAAATTAAAAATAAGCGTAATAGCCGCGTTATTACGAGCCCCCTATAACTGCTCTGACAGATCAGACGTGCTCACTGGGAGGCTGAAGGCAGAGATCAGAGAAGCACTGAGTGAGCCACCACAACCAGCATCCTCAGCTCGCCAGTGCTATCCAGGGCAGCAGCAGTGAATGTGAAATTTTAGACACTGCCACAGGACCCTGACATCTCACCAAGACAACTTCCAAGTCCCAAATTCGGGGACTTGGACTATGGCGTCTCCAAGGCCTCCTGTGGCTCAATGAAATGGAGGCATCTCCTCCTCCGGGCCATTTTGCCTAGTTAGAGGTGACCCCTGCCTGACTCCAGCTTCCTGCCCCCAAGGCTTTAGAATACTCCTGAGGAAATGTTGGAAGCTCTGAAGGAGGGAACAAGTGCGGGTACTGCTGTACCCCAAACACTGCGCTGGCTACTTAAATAAAGCAAAATGCCCATGAGCTACCACTGTCTCGGGGCACTTGAGCCTCAGAAGTGCTTCTCAACACCCAAGCAGAGAAGTCAGAGATGGAAGCCCCTACTAAAGGCCCTTCCAGATCCGACAGCAAGCGTAGGCGCCACGAACACCTGAGCAGCCAAAGTAGGGCACTTTGGTTAAGAAACCAAAGGCAGGCCACACCTCCTGGGGTGCACTGGGGTCAGTGACATCTGTCTCCTCTGGGCCCCCCACTGTCGTTTAAAGTCCAAAGGAACCTACAGTACCTGGATCCTGGCCTTGGACAACGGTGCCCCAAAACTCCTCAAGAGGGGCAGTGTTTTCACACTTGCACTCTCCACTGAAGCTCCTCCCTCCACCTGAAGCCCTCTTCCCCAAGAATAAGCTGGGGCTCTTAAAGCGCCTGGCTCCATACCCAGTGAAATTATACTTGCCTCTAATCCGATAGAACTGTGGCCCCCACGCAGCGCCTAGAGCCTTCTCGCCACACAGGCAGCCCCTGGAGAAGCCCCCTGCCCCAGCCATCTGCCCCCATCCTCTGGCTGACCGTAGGGAGCTGGGCTCTGGTCCAGAGTTTCCAGGTCACCGTGGCCACACGCCCAAAGTTGCATGAGAAGGTCATGAGAAACGACCTCCTGAGAAGTCTACTCTTCGCACACTGGGATTATTCACTGACTGGCCACAAAGGAGAGAACCGTTCTGAATGGACTTTGCTGGACCAAGACTGTAGATCAGGGGTCTTCCAAGGGGTTCCAGTTCCAAAGGGTATGGTAACATCGTGATAGCGTATACAAAATGTGTCCCTGCACACGTGCACTTTGGAGACAGCAGGAGCTGGGGCTTTCACCAGATTCTCAAAGGGGCCCATGACCCCAGCCTCTGGCCCCAAGTCCCCCCCTAGTCATGTTACCACTGCTGGGCCATCCTAGTCGTCCAAGGTCTCTCTCCTGTTGAAGGATGTGCCCAGGCCTGACGCACCACTCCTGTTCCCTTGTCTCCTGCTCCTTCCAGCAGCAGAAAGGGGACAGGCGGATTTCAAACCCAACCTTCCTGCACACACCCTTCAGCCTCCTGGTGACGTGGCCCAGGTTTCTCTCTCCATCCCAGAGATGCCACCCTCCATTCAAAATAGAGGTCCCAATGGCATCGACCCCTGACAACAGAGAGGGCCCGGTTTCACACTTGATTCCACAAAGGGGCCAAATCTCATGGTAAGGTGACCTCCTCCATGAGAATTCCCTGTGTCCCTCACTTCTTCAGGCATACATGGCTAACTCCACCAGGCGGTAAAGATGAGCATGCCTGCCAGAGAAAGAGCATGAGAAGCCCAGAACATCTCCCTGCGTCCTTTCTGCAGGACCAGGTGGCTCAGGATGCTCAGAATAACCAACAGGCAAGGTTATTCCCCATGTGGGGTGGTGTTCCTGCCTCAGGGCCAGGTGGGGAGTGAGATGGTCTCCTTGCATCCGGTACCACCTCTAGGACATCTTACATCTAAACTCCCAGTCATTCCCCTCACTGTCACCAAAATACATACATACGTGTGTGTGTGTGTGAATGTACACACACACACACACACACACACACACACACACACACATATAATAAAATTAATAAAATAAAGGAAAATCTAAAACCTCCTTTCCCCTAAAACAAGTCCCTCTCCAGGAACTTAATTTCAGTAAAAATTTCCTGCAGCCAAAACTTCTTTTAAGGAGAAAAGAAAAGGCCAAGCCAGTGCCGGGTGTAAGGCAACAATGCAAGGAGAAACTGAAGAGGAAAGAATGAATAAACGCCAACACCAACCCCCTGGAGCTTAGAGCCGGGGGCATACCGAGCCGGAGGGGCGGGGGAGCAGGGGCGGGGACAGTGCGTTCTGAACTTTCCCTAGCGAGCCACCGGGAGATGCAGCTCCCAGGGGACCGGGTGGGACCAGAAAAGGCTGAGCCGACCTGTGACATCGGCGGGGACGGGAAGCCAGGCTCCCCTCCTCCTAGGAGGAGCTCTGCCCTCAGCAGGCGCCCCCCGCCAGCCAGCGCCCCCAGGCCCGGGCAGCGCTGCGAGGGGCGCCCACACAAAAGGGGGAGCGGCCGGGGCAGGGGCTCAGGGCGGCGCCGGCTCGGGGAGGCCTCGCAGCCCATCCCGGCGCCGCCCGCTCGCCCGCGACCACCCCTCGAGCCCGGAGCCCCGAGCCCCGCTCCCCGCCCCCCCCGGTGCCCGCCCGCCTCGCGCGCCCACGGCCTGGGTGAGGAGGGGGCTCGGGGAGGAGGCGAGGGCCGCGACCCGGCGCACGCGGCTGGGGCGGCGCGGGCTCCCGGGAAGCCGCGGCGGCAGCGCCGGGAATCAAACTCGCGCCGGCCCG
The DNA here is from genome assembly GCF_018350175.1 of Felis catus. NCBI lineage: Eukaryota > Metazoa > Chordata > Mammalia > Carnivora > Felidae > Felis > Felis catus. The sequence goes on along the minus strand of NC_058381.1, from coordinate 28,844,435 downwards.
GCCCTCCCGGCGGCGCCGCGGCGATCGGCGCCCGAGAAGGTGGGGCCGCCGGGCCGGGCCGGAGCCGGCTCGCGCGGGGGAGCGAAGGGAGGGTCTTACCGAGCAGCCGCCACGCGCGTCCGCTGCCCCGCGGGCCCGAGGGGCCGGCGGGCGGGGGAGGGGCCGCGATCCCGCGCCGGCGGCGGTGGCGGCGGTGGCGGCGGCGGGCCCGGCGCGGCGGCGCGGCTGGGGCGCGGGAGGCGGAGAATGCGAGGCGAGGCCAGCTTCCTAGCGGCGGGCGGCGAGAAATGCAGCTGTCCCTGCGCGGCCGCCGGCGGGGCCACAAGTGGGGCCGCGCGGGGAGGAGCGGGACCGCGGGCGGGGCGCCGGCCAGGCCGCGGCGCCCCCAGACCCGCTCGGAGGCCCGACCCCCTCCGAGAGAGGAGGGAAGCCGGAATGGGGGGGGGGGAAGCGGCACAGTCGCGGGGCTGGGGGGCTCCGGGGGACGGTTGGCGGGGTCTCCCCTGCGTCGCCCCCGCACCAGCCGCCGTGAGCCCCCACCGGCGGGCCGGAGGGCGTGAGCTAGGAGCCTCGGTCTCCCCCGGCTAGTGGGGTGCGGGGCGTCCTGCCCCTCCCTGCTCGGGGACCGGCGCCGGGAAGGCGCTCCCGGAGACGGGCCGGGGTGGGGCGGGGACCCGAGCGCGTGGCTCGGAGGGCCACCTAAGAGCAGAGCTGCCTGGGCGGGTGCAGAGGGTGGACGACGCACATCTGGACCTGGGACAGCTGCGGTGTGGGGGAAGGGTGGCCCCTGGGAAGCTAGGGCTCCGGGAAGGAAACAAAATGCCGAGGTCGGAGGAGATGGTGAGGAGGGGGTCAGGAGATCAAAGCTGTTATCCATCACATCACATCACATCATCAGATACCTCCTGCCATCTCCCCATCTCCCAGCATCCCCGGTCACTTTTGGGGGCTTCTGAGCCCTGAGAAGATTTTCCACAGAAGAACTTGTCCAATAAATGGGAGATCAGATTTGACTATTCTTTTTCATGTGGTTTGGCTTCAAACTCCAATGTGGGGCCGGGGGGAGGGGGGGCAGGTGGCGACAGCCCAGTATTCTGCGTTGAAGAGGAGCTACATAGGAGGTCTGAGGAGGGTGCAGTTCCAGCCCCGCCCCCGACAGCTTGCGCAGGGTCTGCACCCTCCTCTTCCACAGCCTGCCTTGGAGGCCCACTTCCCATGTGGGCCCAGACTCCAGGGAATAGCCCCTCTCCCCTCTTCCTCTGAGGGCTTCCCCCTAGCTCTGCTGAGACAAGTCAACCTGCTCAGCCACAGAGACATCTGATGGTAAAAACCACAAACCAGAGTGCCCCAGACACCATGTGTTTCCATCATTTGCATGTCAAGGGAAGGTTTCTTTAGCAAGTTGGGAACCTGTGAGGAGGAGAAACCTCAGAACCACACCCTCCTTGGGGAGGTCCAACATCAGGTTAGCATTTGGAGTACAGCTCCAGGGTGGGGTGCCCAGACCCTCTGAGGATCTCCTCTCCACCCCACCCCCCACCTCATGCTCCTTCACTTGGTGGTACATGCCCTTGCGGGTGGGGGGGGGGTGCTTGAAACCTCAGGAGGTAGTCCTAGACCCCAGATCAAAGATCCTTAATCTAGACCAACTGCCTCCTGCCTCCCTGCTGACTCCTGGCTCCTGTCCTGAAGTTGTAACTGGGAGCTTGGAATTGATCCTCTTTGCCGGTCTTCTAAATTATGTCATCATGAGTGTTACCTTATTCCAGCCCACAGTGCGGTTCACTTTTCTGCCTACTTGCAAGATGCTTCTGCAGTTCCTCCCTGTCACCTGCAGAGCCCGGAAAACGCATCCGCAGACTTGGAGATACCGCTATTTGCATTTGCCCCTGAGTGTTCATAAAATCTTTTAATATGCTATTAATACAGTCATCAAATGAAATCAGTCACTCGAATGGACGCTCTTCATTGAAGGACACTTCTTGGGCATTGCTACCTTATCCTTCCTTTCAGGGCTGTCCTTCTGGAAGCTTTTCCTCAGACCCCTCCCCTGCCTCTGATACCCACCCTGGGTAACTTCCCTCACTCCTACCACTGCCTCTGAGCCATAAGGGCCCAGAGGCTCCCAGGCCAGGCCTGCAGGTCCCTCGGACACCTCACAGGCAAGGAGGCTAAAATCGAACTCCGAGCCTTTGCCTGTCCAATCCTCCTCCTCATCCTCTTTGGCAGCTGGAAACCTCAGATCTCAAGTGTCCCTTGCCCTATATTCTATTGGTTACCAAGTCCTGTTCCTTCCTCCTCCACCCCCACCCCCACCTTATTCCCCCAGCTTCTGCCCTGGGTTGGGCCCCTGTTGTCCCTGCTCAGCTCAGAGGATGACATATGCTCTCAGGCACAACCCCCACGCTCCAGGAGGCTCCATCGGTTCTTTCTCCCCTTCTCTGCTTCATACCTTCAAACCTGAGAGATGCCCCCCTTTTTAAGAAGCCTGTAACCCTGCCCTGCCCTCCGGCCATTGCCCTGGTTCTCTCTTGCCCATTCCTCAATAGCTCAATAAACTTCTCCAAAAAGAAACCAGACATGCTGTCTAATCCCTCAATCCCCATTGGATCCTGCAGTTGAGACCCTGCCCCCAGCATTCCAGGGGCAGTTAACACCCTGAAATGACTCCCACCCGGTGGCTTCCCACCTTCTTTGTTTTCCTACCAGCTCCTTCCTTTCTTCAGCCCTGCCTGCCCCAGGAGCTTCTCCAGGGTACAGTCCTCTGGCCTTTTCCTTAAATCCCACAACTCCCAAGATGTTCTCCCAGTGGGGCTAGAGTGGAGCAGGTACCAAGCCCCGATTGCCCCCACTTGCGTGCTGCATGACTTTAGGGCAGTAACTGAACTTTCTCTGGGCCTGTTTTCCTCACCTGAATTTGGAGCTCACAACAGTGCCTTACCTCCAAAGATCGGGGTGAGGTTTACACAAATCCACGCATGTGAAGCGCCCAGACCGCTGCCTGGCACATCAAAATGTTCAGTGACGGCTAGCATCGTTACTGATGAGAGTAGCACTGCGTCTGCCGCCAGCTGTCTGGGGTGATGACCCATTCTGGGGTCCCCACTCCCTCTCCTGAGCTCCTGCCTGGAATGTGTAACTGCCATTGGACAGGCTGGCGCAGAACCACCTCACCTTCAGCGTGGCAAGCCTGGAAGCCGTGAACTCCACATCCTCCTTCGCCAGAACTCTCTGTCCTGAAGAAGGGCACCTCCCATTCATCTGAGCTACCAAGTCCACATGCTGCGAATTCAGGGCTTTCTACTTCCTGAATGTCTCTGGAATGTGCCCCCTCTGCATTCCCATGGCTCTGCCCTTGTTCTGCTGGTGCCACCAGGGCTCCTGACTTTCAATCCGTCCTTCTCGATGCTAGCAGGTTATTTTATTTTTTTTTTAATTTTTTTTAACGTTTATTTATTTTTGAGACAGAGAGAGACAGAGCATGAACGGGGGAGGGGCAGAGAGAGAGGGAGACACAGAATCTGAAACAGGCTCCCGGCTCTGAGCTGTCAGCACAGAGCCCGACGCGGGGCTTGAACTCACGGACCGTGAGATCATGACCTGAGCCGAAGTCGGACGCTTAACCGACCAAGCCTCCCAGGTGCCCAGCAGGTTATTTTCTAAAGCTTAGACTGGTGATGTCTCTGTCTTGTTGAAAAGATACGAATGACAACCCATTGCTTGGAGAATAAAATTTGAACTCCTTCGAGAGGCCCTTCCCAGCCTGCCCTTCGCCTACACTCCGGTCCCTCCCCTTTCCTGTCCTTGCCCCTTACCCCCATGCTAGGACAGTCAAGACCACTTGCTGTTCCCACTGAGCAAATGGGAAGGTGAGGAAAGCTTCTTGCCAAGTCTGTGGCTATATTAAGCACAGATAAGTGGGAGCATATCCGCTGTGTCCCACCTCTGCAATGAGGCTGAGGCTGAGCTGTGGGGCTCAGGCTTGGAAAGAGCGGGTTCCAACTGGACCCCAGGGAAAACCAGACATTGCCCTTCTGGGATTTCCGCAGCCCCAGACAAATGCTGGGGCACAAATCGTGGACAAGAACACGTGGCTGCGGCTTGGGAAACAGCCCATTCTCTTGCCCTAACGAGAAGCCTTCTAGCATCACTGAAGCTTAGTCAGGTCCAAGGTGGAAAAGAAAGTGGCGCGAACATCCAGATAATTGGGGTAATCCTATCCCTTTCTCCAGCTTCACCGATCTGAGCAGGAAACTCAGAGGACGCCAAGTAATTGGCAGTAACACGTGGGGGTTTTGAAAGAACACATGAGAGAAACACGGAAACACGGGAAACATTTTTTACTCAAAATGAATGAGTACGCACCTCCCCTCCCGGGATGGTAACTAGATGGAAACCTGTGGGATTGCCAACCTGACTTCCAACTGAGAGAAGGATTCCCAGGCCCCTCACCCCTTTCCCGGGGCACCAATGCCAATGTCATGCCTGTAGCACTTTCTGCGAACTCTCCTTCTCTTGAGTAGCCCGCTGCTCCCCAGCGGTCCCTCTGTCCGTCCTGCCTACATATAGCTCAGGGTAAGGTAGTAGCTCTCCGCATGAGCTCCTGGGAGACAGGGGGTGTCCTCTGTCTCAGTGCTGGCACCACCCAGCCTGGCAGCGCCATGAGTGAGTACAAATCTCCCTCAACTTACAGTAGTTACGTCCCGACAAACGCATCATAAATTGAAAGTGTCATAAGTCAAAAACACATCGAATACATCTAACCTGCTGCACATCACAGCTTCGCCCAGGCTGCCTGACCTGTGCTAGGAACACTTAACATTAGCCTACAGGTAGGCAAAATCATCTACCACAGGGCCCATTTTATAATAAGGTGCTGACTGTCTCATGTCACGTATTGAATACTGTACTGAAAGTGAGGGACAGAACAGTTGTATGGGTACAGAATGGTTATCAGTGTATGGGTTGTGACCCTCCTGATCTTGGGGCTGACTAGAAGCTTCGTCCTGCCACCGACATCACGGGAGAGCCTCGTATATCACGAGCCCGGGAAAAGATTCAAATTCACATTTCAAGGTAAAAGATCCAAATTCACAATTCGAAGTAGAGTTTCTACTGAGTGTGTATGTGCTTCGCACCATCATAAAGTCGAAAAATCACAAACTGGACCACTGAAAGGCAAGGACTATCTGTAACTATTTGCCAAAGGACTGACTTCTGACAGGTGGGTGAGACGCGTCTGGTTTGCCCTTACAAAAACCACATGTCCTCCCTTCACGGGTAAGTTTGTAAGGCTGCAGGGGTCCTGACCTCCTGTACAAAGTCTGCCAGCTTGTCCTCTACAAGGCAGTGGGGTGGAGATCAGGCGTATATAAATGGAATTTCAGGTAACCTTTATCCAGGGGCCTCAGGGGGCTCAGTTGGTCAAACATCCGACTTCAGCTCAGGTCATGATCTCGTGGTTTGTGAGTTCGAGTCTGGGTTGCTGCTGTCAGCACAGAGCCCGCTTTGGCTCCTCTGTCCCCTCTCTTTGCCCCTCCCCTGCTTGCACTCTCCCCCAAATAAACAAATAATAACAAACGAACAAAAAGGACATTTAATGTCTACAAAAATGTTCACAATGTGTTTGGAAAAGGGAGGCTATGAAACAGCTTATGCATTATGAGCCCGTTTATTTATTTTCATTTATTTAGTTATAAGCATAGAAGAAAATTTGCCAACATATTAACAAATTGTTGAATGAGAGTTTCATAGATAACTTTTATTTTATCTTTTTTTTTTAAGTTTATTTATTTTGAGAGAGAGAGAGAGCAGTCAAACACATTTGGGGCTCAAACCCATGAACTATGAGATCATGACCTGAGCTGAAATCAAGAGTCGGGCACTTACCCAACTGAGCCACCCAGGCACCCCAGATAACTTTTGTTTTATTAATAATTATTATTAATTAATACTTTTCTGGACTTGCCAAATTTCCTACGTTGAATGTACATTCCTTTGTAATCATATATATGTATATGTCTGTGTTAGTTTTCAGGGTCACCTTGATTGGAAGGAGGAAAGTTAAACATAAATACCTTTCCCTCTGTAATTACATTTAACTTAGGCAATTTCAAGCCAGTTCTAGGACCTTTTTCGCCCGCTTCCCATACCGAGACCCCCAAAATGAACAAGGTCTAGCCCTTCCTCACCTCACCTCCCAAGTCTAAGGGGAAGGTAGATGTGGAGCAGCTGGCAAACAAGACAAGGCAGAGTGTGACACGAAGGTCAAGGTGTAAGCAGATCTAGGGAGGAAGGGGTTCATTGTCACGGGGGAGAGATCAGAGAGGGCGCCTTTGACGAAGTGGCTTTTGAGCCTGCACAAATATTTCCCGAGGCTAGACGTTCAATCCTGGCTCGGAGCAGCAGATTCCTTCTTCCTCGTAAGCTCCCTCTAAACCTGCTCCGTCCGCATAGTGTGGTGACCAAGACCTTGGCGCCAGCCAGACCAGGGCACAAGTAAATCCCTGCTGTACTACTTACTGGCGAGGTACTTAGCCTGAATCTCAGTTTTCTCATCTCTAAAACGACAGTAAGAATATCACTGTCTTCCTCACTAGATTAAAAATAATAATGGTATGGGGCGCCTGGATGGCTCAGTCGGGAGAGCATACGACTCTTGATCTTGGGGTTGTGAGTTTGAGCCCCACATTGGGCGTAGAGATTACTTAAAAATAAAAAGAGTGAAATAAAAATAATAATAGTCAATAACAAAGTTTTTTGAACAATTTACAATGTGTCTGACCCTGTTTTAAGCACTTTGGCACATTTTACCTCATTTAATCCAGAAACACCCTAAGAGGCAAGCATTGTTTTTCACTCCTATTTCACAGATGTGGAAACTGAGGCAGAGGGAGGCCAAAAGCTTTGCCCAAATTCCAACCGTAAGTGGGAGAACCATGGTACAAACCCAGCCTGTGACTCCAGAGTCCGTATCCTTCACTACACTCCTAGAGTTAACAATTACAATTATTATAAAAGCAAACACATGATGCTTACTATGTGCCAGTTAACCTTTACATTATTTTTAAAAAAGTCTTTTTATTAATTAATTAATTTATTTTAATGTTTATTTTTGAGAGAGACAGAGCACGAGCGGGGGAGGGGCAGAGAGAGGGGGAGACACAGAATCTGAAGCAGGCTCCGGGCTCCGAGCTGTCAGCACAGAGCCTGAAGCAGGGCTTGAACCCACAAGCTCTGAGATCATGACCTGAGCCGAAGTCGGATACTTAACCAACTGAGCCACCCAGGCGCTCCTATTTTTATTATTTTTAAACTCTACCCCCAGGGCTCCTGGTGGCTCAGTCGGTTGAGCCACTGACTTTTGATTTTCTCTCAGGTCATGATCCCAGGGTCCTGGGATCGAGTCCATGCTGAGTGTGGAGCCTGCTTGAGATTCTCTCTCTCTGCCCCTCTCCCCCACACTCTCTCTCTCTAAAATTAAAACAAAATTTTTTTAGGGGCTCCTGGGCGACGCAGTCGGTTAAGTGTCTGACTCTTGATCTCGGCTCAGGTCACGATCTCACCGTTCTTGAGTTCAAGCCCCGCATCCGGCTCTGTGCTGATGGTGCAGAGCCTGCTTGGGATTCTGTCTCTCAAATAAAAAAAAAAATTAAAAAAAAATTTTTTTTAAACGTTTAAACTCTATGCCCAATCTGGGGCTTGAACTCAGGACTCTGAGATCAAGAGTTGCACGCTCTACTGCCTGAGCCAGCCAGGCTCCCCAACACTCACATTCTTACCTCATTTACTCCTCAACAGCCCTCAGGTAGGTACTACCATTAGGCCTTGTTCACAGATGAGGAAACTGAGGCACAGAGAGATTAAGTAACTTGTGCACATTTGTTTTGCAGAGCTGGGATCAGGAGGAGGTGGTCTGGCTGCAGTGTCCGTTCCTCATCACTGTAATACACTTAGACAATGATGCCTGTTTTGCTTACTGTCATTCTTATAATTCTAAGAGGCCTGCCCGAAATCAAATTAGTCTAAGACGTTAGATCTGGTCCGTCCCAGCAATAATGATTCATGGAGGGGGTTGGGGATGGGGCAAGATGACTATTCCTGAGTCGGATTTGGGAAGCAGAGCCACAGGTAAAGGAGCATCTGGGGAGGACCCCTCGGGCGGGCCGGTAAATGGCCAAGGAAGGAAAGAGAAGAAGCTGGCGCTACATCATCGGTCCCTGAGTGAGGCTCTGGGCACTCGTGGAAAGGCAGGAATGTCTTCTTCTTTGGCAGAAGAGCTTCCCTGGGGTTGTACCACGGCCAGTTCCAAGGTGGTGGGCAGGGGACCCTCCCTAGAGGGCTGAGTGATATCTTTTTTTTTTTTTAAGTTTTTTTTTTCAACGTTTTTTATTTATTTTTGGGACAGAGAGAGACAGAGCATGAACGGGGGAGGGGCAGAGAGAGAGGGAGACACAGAATCGGAAACAGGCTCCAGGCTCTGAGCCATCAGCCCAGAGCCCGACGCGGGGCTCGAACTCACGGACCGTGAGATCGTGACCTGGCTGAAGTCGGACGCTTAACCGACTGCGCCACCCAGGCGCCCCCTGAGTGATATCTTTGAGGGAGATTCCACTTACTGGGTGTCTCTTTTATTTTTTAAGTTTTTATTTATTTATTTATTTATTTATTTATTTATTTATTTATTTATTTAGAGTGAATGAGCAGGGGAGGGGCAGTGAGAGAGGGAGAGAGAGAATCCCAAGCAGGCTCCACGCTGTCAGTGCAAAGCCCAACGTGGGGCTCGATCCCACAAACCGGGAGATCATGACCTGAGCAGAAATCAAGAGTTGGATGCTCAACTGACCGAGCCGCCCCTACTGGGTGTCTCTTTAAAAGGGAAAATAGAGCCCTCTGGCAGAGCTGAACCCTTGGGACAAGGGGACCCTGAGGCTGTGACAGGACTGAGTTTCCAGGGTCCAAGACCCTCAGCTCCAGGTCCCATACCTGATCCTGCAGGGCCTGCTTCCCTTGGGCAGGAGGAGATAGAGGCCAGGGCTCAATTCAGCTCTGTTTCCTAATTAGGAAAGTGTCACATGATGGTGGCAGGTCAGAGGAGAGGCACAGCAATATAGTAGCATAGAGGGGCATAGCTACCACTGCACGGTGGGGTCACTGGAAGCCCAAACTGAGATTTATGCTCTGGGTTTTTTTTTTTTTTAATGTTTATTTATTTTTGAGAGAAAGAGCACAAGGAGGGGAGACACGGGGGGGGGGGGGGAAGACACAGAATCCAAAGCAGGTTCCAGGCTCTGAGCTGTCAGCACAGAGCCCAACGTGGGGCTCAAACTCACAAACTGTGAGATCATGACCTGAGCTGAAGTCGGATGCTCAACAGACTGAGCCACCCCAGGCTTGGTTTACTGTGGGTTCATGGATTATTACTTTCCTTCAATGTTATAATTTATTATCATTATTTATTTCAATGCTTAGATTGTTCCAGATTTTGGCCATTTCCTTGCTCCTGTGTTCTTTCAGTATGTTCCCATTTTATCTGATACATTCCCATCTCTACAAACTTGTGCAAAGAGATGTTTACACCACCATGGTAAACCTGAATTAGACCATCAATGGATGCTAAATCTAGGGGGAAATTTTGATGAGGAGGATATTTGAATGGTCTTAAAGTGTTTTCCCATAGACTACTTATTAGTTGCAAGGGGGAGAAAAGTAATCATAAGTGGAGAAACTGGGCAACACCTTGACTGGGCGATCTAAATTAACATCATCTATGGGGGACAGAGGGACATCATGTGCCTCCAGATAGGATATCCTGAGGACACATTGCCTCAGCAGTATTCCTGCTGAGAATGCATTATCTCAATTTAACCATGGGAAAACATCAGATAAACACAAAACGAGGAATGTTCTATTTTTTAAAATGTCTTCTCGTTTTTTAATGTTTATGTATTTATTTTGAGAGAGAGATAGAGAGCGAGCAGGTGAGGGGTAGAGAGAGAGGGAGACAGAGAATCAGAGGCAGGCTTCGTGCTGTCAGTGCAGAGCCCCATGCGGGCCTCGAACTCATGAACTGTGAGATCATGACCTGAGCAAAACCAAGAGTTGGACGCTTAAACGACTGAGTCACCCAGGCACCCAGAGGAACGTTCTATTAACAACAACAACAACAACAACAACAACAACAACAACAAAAAGCAGGGGTCTGTAATTTAAAAAATAATAGAATAAATAAAGGTAGTCATATAAATGTTCCAGTTTTAAGGAGTCTAAAGAAACACAACAACTAAACACAATACCTGACCCTAGACTAGACCTTATACTGGGTGCCGTCAAGGATATAATTAGACCATCTGATGAAATTGTAATATGGATAGTAGATTAAATGAAAGTATTATACAGATGTAAGTGTATAAAGTTAATAAGAGTATAAGAGTGTAAGAGCATTATCTATGTTTAGGAAATGCATACAGAAGTATTTAGGGATAAGGGCCGTGATGTATGAAACCCTGTAATAGTTTTTAAAAAATTAGAGATAGAGAGAGAGCCTATATGTAATTAAACACGGAATAAAATGTTAGCAATAGGTGAATCTGGGTAAAGGGTATACAGGTGTTTCTTGTACTATTTTCATTTTTGCAACTTTTTGTAATTTTGAAATTATTTCCAAATAAAAAGTGTTTGAAAAATATTTCAAGCTGACTTTACGTTTTCTGTGCCCAAGCCCTGCAGTCAGGGTTTTCTCTGGAGGATCCTGGTGAGCAGGAATATTTAACCACATTTGAAAAAAAAAAAAAAAAAAGTGAGTGAGAAAAGCATTCCTAGCATATGGAACAACATGACAGAAGGCAATGAAATGTGAAATGTAAGCGTAGGCGGAAGAACGGACTGGTTTCTAGCAATAGCGAGTCTTCTGAAAGGCCACCCCAGCAAAGGGCATCCCAGGATGAACGGCGGCCTTCCCAAGGGCTGCAAAACGCAGTCCCCCCCAGCTTCCCACAAGCCTCTCCCGATTCGCCGCACCTGTGTGATTTGGGTGCTGGCTACAACAAAATGACAGCTCCGGCCATCCTTCAGGGGCCAACGCTATTCGGCGGCACTTCACCTGCGGAAGCGTAGAGCTGCACTGTACCTATTTACATAGAAAACGTACAACTACCGTGCGGGGAGAAGAAAGTGAAGCAGCACTGGAGAAACTTCTGCAGGAGGACTGCTCGGCGTGAATGAACACCCTGACTCGACCAATCAGAACGCAGGAGATTTCAACCAATCCCGGCTCGGCGGTGCTCCGGTGGGGGCGGGCCGTCACGCCCCGGGTTGGTGGCTCGCAGCTGCTCCCCCGCAGCCCCGCGGTAACTCTGGCCGGCCCGGGGGCGGGATCGCGGAGGGGAGGCCGGCAAAGTAGATCGGGCCTAACGGTGGAGGGCACCGGACACTAGGCATGGCAGTTTGGGCACCACGGGAGCTTGACCGATGCGGCCCTGGCAAAACCCACGTTTGCCGCGCTCTCTGCTGGGGGGCCCCCCTCTCCGAGCGCGTGAGCCCCGGGACGCCTTCTTTCGGGAGAGCAGGTGGAGCCGACTGGGACTGACTCGGGAGCGAGCAGGTGTGAGGAGGCTGTTAGGCTTCTCTCCCCCCATCCTGCCTGGGCAGGAGGCGGCGCTTCCTTTCCTCTTGAGAAGGCAGGAGGGCAGGCCCGAGCCAGACTTGCAGTCCACTGTAAGAACTCACTCTCTGGTCAGGAGGTGGGACCGCGGATCTTGTGTGGATGTAGTGCGTGCGGGGGCAGGAAGCGAGATGGAAAGACTTCTTTGAAGCAGGATGCACCGTCCCCAGCTGGGCACATGTCATGACCACTTTTCCAGGTCTCCCAGCCCGGTGGTTCTTCCCTGGGTCTAACCTGAGCCCTGTCTGCCACAGCTCCATCAGTTAGCGGCTTTTCCGAAGATGCGTCTTCCATCTAACTGTCTCATTCTTGCATGAGGCTCTGGTTCCTATGCTGGATGCCAGTCCTCAGAATCTGAGAGTCTGAGGTGGGGAAGCCATGCAGGAAAGCACTCGGCTCCTTTGTAGGTCTTAGGGAGAATGCAGTTAGTGTCTCTGAGCAAAGTGATGTTGCTGGTCCTGGGATAGGAAAATAGGAGGACCAGGTGGGGGGGGGGGTCCATTCTTACTGTCATTCTACAGCTGAGGAAAGGGAGGCCAGAGAGGTTATGTATCTTGCTCAAGATCACACAGCTCCAGGTGGCACAGCCTGGATTTACACCCAGGCCTGTCAGATTCCAACTGCTTTTGATTGCAACCCTGTATTTCAGGGACGGTCTGCCAGGTCTCACCCTCCACTGGATCCTCTGGGGGCCACACTTACCTGTTGCTGTTGTTTCTGGTCTCGGCACTTGGTTCTTTGCTGTGTTTCAGGCTTCCCGGACACTGGGACTCATCGATACAGGGCAAAGTCAGTAAAACCACAGGCTGTCACAGCCCCACTAATTTGGAACCAGAGATTTAGGGGATGTGGAACCCACAGTCGGACTTAGAAACCAGAGGGTGCTGGCCTACCTCTACTTTATTTGGGTATCTGCCAACTTCTCCTGTCACACTGAGGAGGAATGAGCCAACCACCTAAAGTTACAGGGGAGGTTTCAGAGGGAGCCACATTTGCATTGGTTTTGCAAGACCTCTAGGGGTTCACAATGGAGGAAATGGGAAAGTTGCTTGTGGGGAGGCCGTTCTAGGCCTAGGGAACAGCATATAGAAAGGCTCTGCCTCCTTTGACTCTCCTTCCCCATCTCCAGCCTTGCCCCATTCTCCCTCAGCGATCCTTGATGGCCACAGAGCTCCTGGTGTTGACAAAGTGGCAGAACTTCTCTTGTGTTGGACAGGCCACCGTGAGTCAGGGCCTGCTCTCCTGGGATGACGCTGTGGCATTCCGGGAAGGATGCCCACCTCTTCAGCTAGAAGTGGCTCATGGACCCCCACCGTAGGGGGATTCCATACTAATCACTTGAATCTTGCCTGTTTCTTCAGCTACTGATTTCATCCTTTTTATGGCTGAAGACACATCTTTTCTGCCCCTTGACTGAAGCTGAAATGATCACAGCTGGCTTGGACTAGCAGCCTGTCTCTGAGGCCTTGGAGTCATCATGTCCAACCCAGGGCAGATGAGTGGAGAGGGGAGGGGACCGGGGTGAGGGTTACACCACAGGAAGCACAAGGACATTTTCTCCAAAATCTCTCTCCCCGCCCTGGGCCTCTTCCTAACCTCCAAGTCTCCCATTTCCCTCCTCCCTCTCCCCTTCCCCCCACTAAGCAAAGTTGATGTCTCTCTGGCTCTTTTCCCCGCTAACAAAGCGAGGATTCCTTGGCTCCTGAGCAAGGGCCTTGGGGATCCAGGCTCCAAGTCAGATCTCTGACTGGATTAAGCAGACTCTGTAAAGACTGTGCCTTTGGTGGCCCCTGACTGCCCCTAAGATTGACAGAGATTTAAATTTGCATCCCAGTCTCTGAGGCTGGCTCCTCTCTCCATGAGTAGCCTCTAGAATTGGTACATCTGCTCCCAGTCTTGGACCTGGCACTGACTTTCAGACAGAGCTGATGGGCATGATGGGCAGCATGTCCCTTCCATTCCCCCTTGGTCTCCTTGTCCTCTCCATTTGCTTCTGCACCGCCCCCCCCCTCCCCCATGCCAAAGGAATAGTTCACTGGCAGAACACAATGTTGTCCTCAAATGTCCCTCTTTAGCCTGCTAGTTCTTGCTCCAGGCCCTTTCTAGATGTGTTTAGGGAAAAGTGACATACAGGTAACAAGGCCGATGCAGCCAAATGCATATGAACCTCACTTCTGAGAAAAACCCATAAAGAATATAAATTTACAAAATACTCCAGAGAATTCCTCCTGCATGGTTGGCAGGTACACACTCAGAAAGGATTCATTCCCATAAGAAGAGTGATTTTAAATTCTTATTTTACGTCCTCTTCAAAGAGATATTTAGGATTGGGAAGGAGATGGGATGGCAATTTAAGATAATCAAGGATGAAGAAAATCTCTGAAATTATGATGCAAGTCAGGGGTGATACAGACTCTTAAGTGTGAAAATCCCTTCTCTTCCCATGACATGGCAGTTTTTGTAAAGTGAAGTATACTTGACCCTCATGGTCCAGGGCCAAGATCTGGGTCAAGTGCCTGTTTTGGGAAGGGAAAATCTAACGAGCCAACCCCTGATGGGTTGCCTCAAGGAGAGGGCTAGATTACAGAAAAATCCAACAAAGCAAAGCCCTTGACCCTTCTCCATTCCTTCCTTGGGAACCACATGGGTCTGACTGCCCCAAAGTGGGCAACCAAGAGAAGCTGGTGTCCAGATCAACGCACAGTCAGCCAGTCAGTCAGTACTGAGCCCTGAACCATTACATTGACCTGCCGCCCACCCCCCGCCATTTTTACAAGACCAGGGGGAGATTATCCAGTAATCTGTCAAGGTCAGACCAGCTGTGGGGGAGATTTATAGGCCCAAATGGGGACAAATGGCATTTGTTCAGGCTACGAGACTCCTTAAGGAGGAAATGCAAAGACTGCAGGACTGAGGGCCAGATTTATTAGAGCAGGGAGGGGAAAGTGATTACATCCCATGAGCACACTGGACTTTTAGTCCAGTGATCCTTGAGGACACTTCAGGGAAAACCTTCACTATCCCCTCTCCATCCCGCACCCAGGTCTCTTCGGAGAGGACTAAACTGCAGAGTCCCTCAAGAAGAGCAGAGAGACCTGTACACCCAGGACTGTAAAGATTAGCAACTCAGTGAAATAACACTTCCTGTTTCCGGACAAAAACACCAGGAACACTTTTCCTCCAGCTGTTTTCACGGAGTCCATAGAGACTAAAGCAATCGTCAGAAAAAGTTTGAAAAGCCTCAATTCTATATAAAACAGGTGTAGGTACCCAAAACTTTTTCATTAAATGAAGCGTCAGGTTCATCTTGATTTGCTATCTGGTGATACTGTCACTGGAGTACTTGTCATGTCTCTTAACAGCCTCCTTCGAGGTGGCAACCACGTGTGAACCACCTTTACTGTCCTTTAGTGCCGGATGGTGTCTGGCACATTGTTGGCACCTAACGGACATCTGATGGATCTGGTTGAACACAAACGGGCCTAAGACCCTTTACAAGTAAAGACATTGGCTTCTAGAGCAAGAGAAATGTTCTAAATCCATTTTCTCTTTTGGGTGGAACAGGGGCCTAAGCCTGGGCCACTGCCCCAAGGCCTGGCTGCCTAGACTTTCCTCAGGCGGACTGGCAGTACTGTGGGGTCAGTCTGGTGCATTTCCACCCTCCTTTCTCTGCAGGAGCTCGGTACCAACCAGCTGGACATCAGTCCCTCCCCGTTCCTCCAGCCCCGTGCTGATGGGTACTACCTGGAGAAGCAAGTGCTTTCAACATTGCTGTACCATCACGGTGAACCGGTGAAGCTTCTGAGATATTAAGCAATCCATAACATTTGTGACCGGTTAACTTTAATTTGTCAAAATAAATCTGCAGTATTTTGCATGTTAGTAATACAGTGCTGGTATTGACAGGAAAAATCATCATCTGCTTACATAGAAACCTTCGTTTAGGAGCACACCTTAGGAGGGAAATGGATATACAATAAAAGGCAAATGCAGGCCAAGCAGCGAGCCCTAGAGCATAACAGGCTGATGTCAGATTTGAGGATTATCTAATACAACTGTTTAGCTGCCAATCTGATAAAGGGAAGCTCTCAACCAGGTTACAACCAGAAGGGAAAAATAAACTCTGCTTTTCTCGTAGCGCGGTGGCCGTCGTGCCTTCAACACTTGGTTGAATCAGTTCATCAGCATCAAAACTCAATTCCAGTTCCAAGACACAGGAGAATCTTACCACACAACCTATCGCCACCCCCCCTTCAGTGGCCCGCCGCCACCCCCTTCCTGCCAACTCTCTCCCTCCCAAAAGAAGACACGACGTGGCTTTATTATTGCAGACAAGCTTCTTAAGTGAATAAAGAATGCATACAAAATAGCATTTTAACTGAACTCATACAATGAAGTCTCACTCCTGTTTATTATACAATGAATTGATAAAACAATCATTTCTAGTATATATCTTTTTTTTTTTTTTTTTTTTTTTTTTTTTTTAAGAACTAATACTTTCAGGGTTCTGACGACCACACTCTAGCCTGGGGGTAGGGTCCACACCTGCCCCCACTGAGGACTGCTCCTTGGGCCACTGTGGAGAAAGCCTGGGCTGTCTGAATCACGGTGGACGGTGATTGCCAGCCCAGCCAAAGAGATGACAGGTCCCAGCAGGCAGAGCCAGAACCCAGTCCTGGGGCTGCATGCCAGGAAATTGGGCTTCCTCCAAATGTGGCCACTACCTGCCCAATCCAGGCCTCAGCAGGGCCACGTATGGGCCTTCCCTACACAAGTCCTTCCAGTAGTCCACACATAATGCTCTACAGATTAAAAACAAACCATCTTTGTACTGTGGATAGAACAGTTGTAACAAAGTCATAGCTACATATTTTTCTCTACATTTTGTTTATTGAGACAAACTAATTAAAAGGCACAAACATAGGGCATGTTTACATGGACATTATAACAAACATATACATTAAAAGTGTAGGAATGTGTTGCCTTCCTGCTAAACAGAAAGTTCCTAAGCTTTTATATATACAAAAGTTGTACAATTTAATGTCCTAAAGTACAAAAGATCATTTATAAAATTATTTTACACTAAGTACTATTTTATTTTTTACTACGTAGTTCAACCCCCTCGAACTGTTTTGTATAATGACACACAGATACCTGTCCCTGATGTAGGAAGTCTGCCTCAGATGTAAGGTGTTTGATGCTTGAACTGACACAGTGGGGTATAAACGGAAGTCATCCAGTTTGATAGTCAGTCCTGCAAACACTCTGCAAGATTAATACAACTAAATTCCACTTCTCTTAACTGCAAGATTAAAAAAGAAAAAAAAAAAAAACCCAAAACATATTGCAACTTAAAAAAATCACAGCGTCTTGGTTTTAGTAACTTTTTTTTTTTTTTAAACACAATGCTTTAAAAACATGTGTGGCATGATGGTGTAAAGAGTATCTGTTTCCCTAACTTTTGGTTTCTACTTTATGTACAGAGATAAAACATCCTGCTAAGAAATAAAAAGCACATGTCTTAACGTGCACAATCATTGCTGGGTTTCTACAGGGAGTACAGATAGCTGTCTCCCTGAAAACACCACAAAGCTGATACAAGTGTTTTTTCAAAGAAAAAAAAAGTGATGTCCATATTTACAAAGTTGAACAAATCTGCACAATACTTGATTAAGAAACGGAAGGAGAAATTAAAAAAAAAAAAAGATACACTCTGCTGTTCTGAAGGGGCATACTACCTAGTTAGTGGTTAGAATAAAAACTGTATACAATTTAATATAAGACATAAACTCTAGTGAGCAACTAACACATCTTTCCCTGTTGTAACATCAACAGGCTCTGATTGGGAGAGAGAGGGGCATATCACATCCCAGTGCCTCCAGCATCTTCCAATTTAAAGCAATATATTTTAACTGTTCCAAAGTACTCCTTGGCTCCTGAAAGGAGTCCCACTGGCCTCTGTTTGTTAGGAGTCTGCCTGTCCACACACTTGACTTCTCCGCTGTCAGTTGAGGCCTTTTCTTACCAAAACACAATTTGTATATTTTGGTTGTTGTTGTTGTTGTTTTTTTAATTTTTTTTTTTTTTTTAAAAAGTCAACTACAATGCTATATTCCATCAGGATTAATATGCTGAGCAATATTTACATCTCCAAATATCAGGTCACAATCCCTATTATATGTTGAAGTTAGAATGATAAATTATCATATGCTTTGCATATCAGAGCTGGTATCACCTTTCCCATAGGGAATGCTGCCTGAAATTAACATATTCCCAAAGGTAAAATGCATATTCTCTGAAATGCATTTTATTATGACAATGCATGTATTTACTCATAAAAACAATAAACACAGACAATTCTACACTAGCTCTCTATCTGTGGATTTAGGACTTCAGGTTAAAATCAGCCATCCACCCATCCACTTTATATGGGGAGAAGAGTTTTGCTAGTGTTTAGAATAAAATGATTTCTTGGGATTAGAAACAATAATGCTGTTTTTTTATTTTGAAATGGGTTTTGCTTTTTTATGATTGGTTTTAATTCTGGCATTTTATCTTGCCAACTACTATCCTGTTTAAGCAATGCTGTCAGCTAAAAGGAATTTCTGATTAGACTAAAGTGGTCCAGTGATAAGTTACATACGCACCCTACTTTGAATAATCCCAGCCAAATTGGAGAAAAATGCTACTACACTATTATTAACTAATGTAATAAAATCTCCCGATTTCATGGTTTACTGTTTGCTTTAATAAACTAAAAGTAAGTTGCTGGTAAATATTTACTTTAACCCATATTTTGATTTTATAATACTGTTTACCAAGGTGGCGATGTAGGCAAAGCTTGGGGTAAGAAAGGCATGCTCTCTACAGGCCTCATTGCTATATTGAGAGGGGCAGCTAACGTCATAGGTGTGGGCAGGTTCATTGGAGATGTGATCGTGACAGGGTGTGCTATATTCACGGGAGCAGTGACAGGGGTGGGAAGGTTGACTGGGGTAGTGAGTGTTAAAGGAGAGGTCATGGATAACGGACTGGTTATAGTTACAGGGTGCCCTATGTTCATTGGGCTGGTTATGTTAACTGCACTTGAAACATTTACTGGACTTCTCATGCTCATTGCAGCTGCCACCGTGACTGGGTTTGACATCGTCCCAGACGACACAGAGGACGTTATATTGAATGGAGTAGTGAGAGTCACAGGTGTCGTAGCAGCCGTGGAGGTTTGGCACAGGTTAGCAGCTTCTAAAATAAGAAGACAAAATGGCCTTTAGACTCCCAAAGCAATGAACAAAATGCACAGTTTCTGAATCAACTTTTTTTTAATTAAAAGGACAAACATTTTATGAATGAAAATACAGTTTTCTACCAAGTGGTTATCAGGAAGGGAGGCTCTCTGAACACAGAACTGGGGGGGTGGGGTGCATGAATCTCTTTTCTGATGCTGTACCTCCCACAAGGACTTGGGCAACCTGTTCAGCCTGGTGCTTTTGGTTTCAAGTTTAGATTTATGTACCTACCTCACAGTGATGCTGGGAAGATCAGTTAATTTCTGCAAGGCACTCTGGGGGGCAGAGATAGCAAGCAGGGCTTAGTATTCTCACTACAGCTTCATGCAGGCAGAGCCAACCATCGGCAGGCCAGGAGAAAGAGCCTGTTTTACACAGCGCTGGGCCAATGGTCACACAAGAACAGGTAATCAGAAAAATCTTCTGGTAAGGCACACTGTAACTAGCGGAGAGAGTTGTGCATCCTCATTGCTATGAACTCTAAAGATTCAGAGGTGAAGCTACATTCTGTTAAGGTTTTAAAAATCTGTAAGTAGGACTGGTAAAAAGGCTATTTTAATATCATGTTTATTTCAGTCTTAGAAAAATTGTTTAGTCAAATAATCCTGTTTCCGGTTAGGTTTCCTAACTATGTTAAGACAAAATATCTCTCAATGGGTTTATATTCTCCTTCCCAAACTCCCATTTCTTGTGTTTCTGATGCTGACACAATTTTATGCCTAGTGTCATTTAATTGCCTATACACACACACACACACACACATATAAAATCAACCATATCAAGGAGGAATAATTAATCAAGGAGCCCTTGCAGTGATTTGGGGGACCCTGGTCCTTGTTATCCAGCAGTGCCTGGTCATTTCTTAAAATCTGCCTCAGAGGTGACCCCCCACCCCACCCCTCAACAAAATTCAGCACCACCTGCTGGTGTGTCAGAAAACAGCAGTAAGAAGACGGGTGGGCTAGCTGTGTATAACCTGGCTGTCAAAATGGAGAAATACATTTGAGACTAAAGATGGAGGTCTGCATACTCCCACACGGAACCTGGGGTCAACATGCAGCCCTTCCTTGATCAATATGATGGAACTCCATACTCTCTGTCAGGAATTCCCAAACCTGGCTGATGATCAAAATCATTTATCTAGGGAGCTTGAAGGAAAAAAAGAAAAAAAAAGGCCTCCCAGGAAATTCAATAGTGAGATTTACATGAATCTTGGAAATCTGGGTTGTTTTTTTTTGTTTTGTTTTGTTTTTTAATGTTTATTTGAGGGAGAGTGCACACACACACAAATGTGTGTGCAGGGGAGGGGCAGAGAGAGATGGAGAGAGAGTATCCCAAGCAGGCTCTGCAATGTCAGCACAGAGCCCGACATGGGGCTCAGTTCCACTAACCTCAAGATCATGACCTGAGCCGAAATCAAGAGTCCAGACGCTTAACCCACTGAGCCACCCAGGCGACCCGGATATCTGTATTTTTAAAAAATTCCCAAGATGGTGATCTGATTGTCACTCAGGTTTGGGAACTTAACATTATCTTATTTAAAAAAGAGACACGTTGATTCAAGTTTAGATTTTCAGGGCAGGAGTCTCCTCTGCCCCCAAATGTGACATTTTACTAACATGAATATAGAAGTTTCTAACATCAGTGGTGGTTTCCAGAGATATTCATGCTACAAATGGGACTACAATAGCATTTTGTTTCATGGAGGTCAGAAGATGAGCTAAACAATCAAGTCTTATTGTGCAAGCAAACTGAAATACAACACCAAATGGAAGAGTGCAGAAAGAAAGAGAAAACCAACTCACTTTTGAGGTGATGGTAGCACTGCTAAGGATATTCTTGTTTATACCAAAGAGGGAGCTTTCACCCTCACATGCGCCACCTTCCCAACCCTGCACATTTTCCTTTCAGTCTGACATCATCCTTTTCCAGGACTTCAACAATTTTACTCTCAACTCCTTTAAGTAAAACATCCTCCGTAACATGCTTTCTTTCACTCACTGGGCAATTGTCATGGCACGTATACATTCCCCCCACCCCCCCCCCCCCAACCCCTTCTCCTAACCATATAGCATTTTATTAGAACAATGACAAATTTTCATTTTCAAGAGAGGAGCAAGCGGCAGCTGAGGAAGGGTGGAAAGCCTATCTGGCTGCGATGCCAGTACATGTATGAGAAAGGAGGCTATTCCTTTTATCTTTATCCAAGTACAGGGTGTTTAGAAGGGATCTGTGCAAGGCAACAGCCGTACTACATGAAAGCGAAAGAGGGAAAAAAACCACACAGCAAAGGATTACAAGAAGCCTACATCCAGGGGATTCCTTATGAATTTAAAATAAAACAGGAATAAGACATGGTCGGGGTCAGGAAGGAAAGAAGGAATTTCGGGAATCTCTCCCGTGGCTGATGGTACATAGACAAAAAGATTGATTTGAAATGGCTGCACAACAGTCTAGAAGCCAAAAGCTATAGGTATGAAGTTAAAAAGCTATGTTGAAAAGTGATGCTCTGATTCTTTAGAAGATACACGAAAGGAAAGGGAACCATTCTCAATTTTAGTAACAACTAAAGTTCCTGACAGCTTGGTACACATATATTAAGCTAATGCCAGCCCCAGTGACAGACTGAATGAGATTAAGGATAAAGACCAAGAGAAAAGATTATCAGCACTATAAAGCCGGAAACACGTAATGAATAATACAACACAGAAAGAACACTACAAAGCAGAAAATAGCAAAGCTTTAAGAAAATAAACTACAGGACGAAAACACTTCTTTAGCCACACTTTGAGCACTGACTGCCTCATCTTACCTTTCTTTCTTGCTTTGACAGCTTCTTCCCACAGTCTCAGTGTCTCCACCTGCTTCCCTGGCCAGCTCGTCACATGTTGCTGCTGCTGCTGCTGCTGCTGTTGCTGCTGCTGCTTCTGGTTGCTGGTCTCTTCACTCATGCATGCTACTCCAAAGATAAACCAGAAACGCTGCATTTACCTTGAAAAAGTGCAGCCATTTTTTTCAAAACCCCAAACTTGGATACTTAGACTCCTCATGCTTCTCTGACCTTTATCATTGGACTTGATAGTTTTTACTACAGAGCATCTTCTTTTGCTGCTTCTGTCTATATTGGTCAAAATAGATAAATTAAGAAAAGAATCTAGAAAACTAGGGAAAATCAATATAAAAGGAAAAAAGAATTCTTTGCTATATTGAAAAGCAAGTGTCTTTTGGAAGGGAACTTCCTTAACATTAGAATGGACAAATTCACACTCACCAAAATATCTAATATAGTTGGTTACTTGACCACAACAATATACACTAGAAGTAAGTTTTTGTAAAGTTAACAGAGTGTGACATGCTAGATAATAAACCCAATGTACTTACAAAGAAGGAAAATGGATGAGATTAAAACACAATAAACATTCTTTCCCACTCACTTTTGGCCACCTATTCTGAGAACTTAATGTTTCTGCCGCACAAAGTACATATATAATAGGATACGGAATGAGAAATATACTTCCTCCTGGTGGTTAGGGCAATCTCAAAGAAAAAGCCTGGGTAGATGCAAGTATCAAGTTTTATCCACAATTCCCTGAAAGAGTCCATTTTCAATTCTGAATTTAAGGTGGGCAAAGCACTTAACACCTTCAAATGGATAGGATATCCTGTCTCTACAGATCTGGGTCTGAAAAGCAAACTTAATAACACTCCTTTCATCTTTAAGGTTATTAAGGGCATGTTATTAACTCAATCAGTAGTTAGGAGACATTGATGCTTGAGAATCTTCCTAACACTGAATAAAAACAATCAAAACTGCCCAGCATAAGATGCAACTTCCTAGTGTGGCTTCTGCTGCCGCAATTCTAAAACACTAGAGCCTTTTAGTCAAACTCCATAGAAGAAGGGACGCATTGAAAAACAGCTACGGGAAAATTATGCTTTTCTAACTTGGGTGTCGTTAGTAGACAAGCACAGGACTGAAAGCAAAATTAGCGGAGGGCTTGTCAGTGCTGTCTGTATACACACAGGTGAGGTCTGTTTCTAACATCAGTATCTACTCTCCATTGATGTGTGTTTACGCGCTTTGGTGATGGGAGGAAACATGTAAGATGAACGTGAATGTACTGACAGCACAGTGAAAATACCTTCAATACATTATCAAAACACTCAGATTTCACCAATCTCAAATGCGACAGAAATATAATTTGAAGTGTCACCTACTTTTACTGATGCCTTGTTTACATGTATTACAGTTGATACTTTGGCTCTGCCCGTGTGTCTTTAAGTGGCTGGTGATGTACGCTGCACTCAGAAGCTTCCCAC
Organism: Felis catus; assembly: GCF_018350175.1. NCBI lineage: Eukaryota > Metazoa > Chordata > Mammalia > Carnivora > Felidae > Felis > Felis catus. Next base: position 28,821,167 of record NC_058381.1, on the reverse strand, counting down.
AGATGTTACACGATACCTTGCCTTCGTGGCGCACCATGTGTGTCCGCAGTCTGTCTTTGGTGGCAAAGGCAGCAGTGCACGTCTGCATGAGGGAGGAAAACTTTTTTTAAATATAGACTATCCTGTTCTACTCATTTTAAAGTACGTTATATTCTAGGCATTACCCTATCCATGTCCGCAAGCAGACTGAGTTGAATCTGAACTGCATGTGTTACCTAGAATCGCCATCATGACAAAACACTCGATGAATTTTAGACCCTTACGTTTTGAGGGAAGAAAAAATATCAACACAGAGTAAGTACTGAAAAGATGTGAGCCGTAGAGTCAGTTAAACCTGGATTTAAATCCAGCTCCTTGATTCACGACAAGGTAACACTGAGCAAATTAGTTAACCTATCTGAATGTGTTTCTTCATCTGTAAAATGAAGGTAAATAATACCTACCTCACAAATTTATTGGTGGGATTAAGAGACTGGCCCGAGGCCTCGCACATAGCAGGCACTCATTCAAATGACACTAGCTTCCTTCCTCGAATTGGATTTTTCTTACAGTTCAAATCATTTACTTAATAAAGTCAGTCATTAACACATTTAACTGAAAGGAGCACAAAAAGACTTCCAACAACAAACTAAAATCACTGAGGTCTAAAAAAGTCATTTGATTTAGCAAGATTCCTAACCTTTTCATTATCACAACTTATGTGAAATAAAATCAACAGATTTTCAAACAACTAGAAAATACCCCAATTTGGCAGACAGACATCCAGTAAGTGATAACATTTGGGAGAAAATTCCTAGTTTTCTTCTATTACAGTTAAAACAACCTCAATCATCAACCCAGCAAATAATTTAAAGCATTTCATTCATTTATTTCATTCATTTCAAACACATAATGACCTTTGCCAGACTATAAATTTTTTTCTTATAACAATAAATACTGTTGCCTAAGGAAAGGGAAATGTAGCTTAACAAAAACAACACATTTACATTTTTAAATGCTCTTGCCTCACAGAAATAGAAGCTGTCATTTATCTCGTATAAAACCAGAATTCAAATGGACCACATTTACTCAAGTCAGTGATTTTAAGACTATTCAAGAACGGTGAGATTTGATTGGCTCAGACCTTTTGGATAATGTGCATTAAGTGCTACACTAAGGATAAGTCATTTTAACTCTTACTTGGCATTTGAAGGGTCTTTCTGTTGAATGGACATGTTTTACGTGACAGCTTAAGTGGTCAGGCCTGTGAAAGAGAGAGTTTCAACAGAAGATGTAATGGAACACACATTGAGAAATGCTACTCACTGTGATGTTTACATGCTTGGCAGCTTTGGGTGGGGGGCATTTTAAAGAAAGCTAGCCGAATTACCAACTCCCCCTCCCCCCAGCGCAAGCCTCCTTACCTCTCTTACCACAAACAAAAGTCTTAGTCCTTTACCTGTTAATTTTTCTCTCCTAGTCAACATCAAATCATGTTAGGTCTTGGTTCTTTAAATTATAAAATACCCAAAGTTTTAGTCCTAACACTTGCCAAAGACAGCTACTACTCTATTAATTTTAAAAGCCTTGAAAATGAAAATTAGTGAAATGTTAGTAACCACAGATAAACGGAAAACGTCCTCCTACAACTTTTACTAAGAGTATCCAAGGTCATCCCAACTTCCAGAAAATAAGTTTCTTTGATTTGCACAGTGAACCTCGTATCTAGTCACCCGACTGAATTGGAAACTGGTGGTTTTGCAGTGACCAGAATTACTGATGTGCCAAATGAAGACCCCAGTCCACCAAGGCACTTCTCAGCTGAAATATTAAGCTAATCACTGTGTCATCACTTGCCAACCACACCACACTGAAATGAGACCTGGAGGTGTAATACTTTATCTATCACCAATCTCCTCTAATAACACAGGCCTGCCCACAGCTATTCTCACATAAACCTTCTAGATCGCAAAGAGACAAAACTGAAGTTCACTGATACCATAATGAAAGCAAAGCAAAGCAAAGCAAAGCAAAATGCAGTACCTCGAGAAGCCTTTCCCACAAACACTGCAAGTATAGGGTTTGGTGATGCCTCCTTCGTGAGACCTCACATGGTAAGTCATCCGGTCCTTCCTCTTGAAGCGCTGATTACAAACAGGACACTCGAAGGGCTTTTCGTCCGAATGGGAGAGCTTGTGCCGGTTGAGGTGGTACACGTCTCGGAAGGCCTTCCCACACATCTCGCAGGCATGGTTCTTCTTGACAGGCTTACTGGGTTTCTTGACAGACTGGGTCACGGGCATAGCTGTGGTGCTGGCACTGCTGCTGGGGTTGGTGCCCGAGGAAGATGTAGTGACTGTTGATAAGATGCCAGCAATGGTTGAGACCAACGAAGTTCTGCTGCTGTCCCCAGCGATGGTGGAGATGAGGGGAACCACCGTAGTGGGAGTTTTCTTTGACCGGGACACCAACTTGATCCCTGTGTGGCAGGACTCGTGGCGCCTCAGGTGATAGCTGTCCCTGAAAGCTTTACTGCAATAAGTGCACACAAATGAAGTTTTGGGTTTTTCTTTTTTAATCCCAATGGCATCCTTTAATGTTTCTGGTGCTGCTTGAGGTTTCTGAGTTATTGGTATTGGAAGCAATGGTTTCTGATCAGGGGGTTCCACAGCAGAGCTCAGGAGGGGCAGCAAGCTGTTCTGTGCTGCCTGCTGTTGGTGATGGGAGGCTTCATGGGCCTAAAACCAAACATTTACACTTCAGAAACTCAGCCTCTCACAATGGCCTTCAAAATTCAACATGTCCCACAGACAACAGAGACCAGAAGAAACAATCAGAGAGCCTGTAAGCTACTCCCTGCAGCAGTGATCCAGCAACCACCTAGAGACCCTTAGAGCTTCCAGTACAAAGCATTAAAATCACTGTGCAGACACAAAACTTTTAGGACCAAGTTGCTGACAGTGATCTTGCTTTCAAACAGCTGACTACACACCACCCTGGTTCATAAGGGACATACCAGCGGATGGAATCAGTTTGCATTAGTCTGTCAGTGCTGAAACCAAGTTTAAATAACTTGTCCAAAAAAAAAAAAAAAAGGTCACACTCCAGACTAAGTATCTGCGAGTACCTTACTGCAGTAACACACACACTACACATTCATATACATACACATGTATACACATAATCATCTATTTGTCTATTTTACCTAGGAAAAGAAAGGCACTGTCTCTCCCTTTCCATCAGAAAACTTAGTGCTGGAGGAAGGAGGCTGTTGCTAAGAGATAACAGGAATCTAGCTCTCTGAATACAAACGCGGTTTGGTAAGTTTCCTTTTAAAGTTTTTACTTTACTTTATTACTAAAAGATTGACTGAAATTAAACCTGCTATTAATCAGCCTGGAAGGCATGTGTGAAGGTAGCCCACAGCAAAACACCTGTCAGTTGTTTCCCAGTTCATTTACTCTTACGCTGGAAATCTGCATCCTTTAACAACACTAGTTGTTCAAACCTGAAACTCTCAAAGACAGACTAGCAAGAGAACACAAACCGTAAATAATTAAAATTCCTTTCATTTTCATCTTCTTCCAGCACTTGGATGTTTCGTTAAAGTATTAGACATTTGCTGTTATAATGTGCTTCTCCACTCCAGAACTGGACGCTGTCTAGAAATTTTCTTTAGCTGCACTGAAACCAAAATTTTGTCGTGGATCATGTTCTTGGTATTTATGAGTAGTTACTCTCTTGGTTTTGCTTCTTTTAAAATTCTCCATACTGATAAACAATTAGGAAATGATGGGGAAAATTCCTGAAATAGTTCTTCCTGATACGTTGTACTTTTTACCACCATTATTTTTGCAACTTTTGATAGTGGGCTCAAGCCCCTATGCTTGAGTTTTGTAATCCTAAAAGGATACATGCATTCGAAGGCAAGAGTTCCAAATATTTTAAGCATACAACATCCTAGGAGGGCCCATCCCATCATCTTAGACACCCTAGCCACTTATTTACCCTTCTCACTCTATAATCACAAATCCTACAGTTAACTTGATTAAGAAGAAAATAACAAGGAGACAGACACACATGCTCAGAGCTTCTCCCCTGATGGATAAGAGTGTCTATCTCACATAGCTGTAATATTTACGTGACGGCAGCACAGCAGCTAAGCCTGGAACCAGTCTCCCCAAATCATTAGGAAGTGTGGTATCCACAGCTACCAGTTTCAATTTAACAATTTTGGTTGAATCACCCTTTCAGTCCTGGAAATACAGAAATTGTGTGCTTACTTATGAGTATGTTTCTGGACTCAGGGATCATACTGAATTACAGTCCACTTTTAATTTAATTTATGGAGCTACTGTAAATGTCAGTGTCTGCCCAGGAGACATTAGTAGAAACTTCACAGAATTTGGATGCAAATCTTACCCCCTTTCCAACCTGTATACCCAAGTTTCCATACAGTATACAAACAGTTAATAGCTGAAGATAGCTCACGATATACAATTTCAAAGGCTAACAGATCAGATAATAGGGAATGCAAATCTTCTGGCCAAAGTTCAGACTTATAGTGTTTAGAGGCATTTTTCAATTCTGAACAACCATTAGTTCGATGGAGTACTAAAAGCACTTACTGCCATTTTACCAATTCAGATGTCTGTGGCAACATAAAGTATTTTTACAGCATTGCTGAAGCTCACTCTCACACGAGGGTCACACCAGGTCCCTGCTTCTTGGGTGAAATGCTGTAGAATGCCTCGACCACTATGGGAATCACTCTCTGAGGATTCCTAGGATCCCCACACTTCTACGTGAAGCCTTCTAAGAGGGGAACTGGATTTCCCCAACTTGTTCACTGAGGGAGAGACAGAGTAAAATAACCACCATGGCCTGCCTTCAGTTAAGTGATTAAAGAAAAAAAAAAATTCTGGGTAGACTTTTATTTGACTAGTATCATCAAACCGAAGCTTTCATTTTATCTCCCATCTCTTTCAACTTGAAGGCTTTTTTAACCCTGCCCAAGCCTTCCTTTTTCTGGGGTTGGCAAAAAACAAAACAGAAATGTTATTTCATCACCCAGGGTGGTAGGATATAGCACCATGAAATCTCCAGTGCCAGAGGGCAAAAGATTTTGTACTGAAACAAATTAGCATCAGTGAGTCATATCTTGAATGTCCTGTTAGGAGAATCATCCATCAAACATCTTAACAGCTATGGCTTTCACTTTCCACCAGGTTATCTGGAAAGCAAGCAGGTATTAAACTGTTTTAAAATATAAATTCCACAGTATGCTCTAGGAAACAAACGAGAGAGTTTAACTCTCCCATTTCCCCAGGGAAAATTACTTAAAACTGAAACTGAATAAGTCTATTCATACCTTTCTATAGAAAAGACTGAAATATTCTCTGAACCCATTCCACTGTCTTTGGCTCTAAATTATTTTTCCAACAATTTTCACTGCACACATTGCCAAGCCCAGGATCAAATATTAGCTTTCACACTTCTCCATCAGGTGGAGAAAAAGATTTTAATTGCTGAAAAAAAAATTCAATAATATAAAGTCTAATTAACAAGTTGATCAATAAATGATTGGCATTTGTCTTATCCAGGAAAAGAATAAAAGTGAATTCCAAAAAAATGTTCAACTAGCTTTCCAAAAATTAGTTATAGGTTTTTCCTTTACATAAAGAACTCTCCTTTTTTTTCCAATCACCATTACGTTTACATACAGCAGATTTAATATGGTAAATCTAAAGCATTCTTCAAATGAAAATCACTTAGGTGGCCCATTAATCCCATGTTTTAAAAAGACCATTTGAAAGCGTTTTCTAGAGAGGGCATTTGCCACCTTTACACCAATCTGGATGCCAGGTAGTTATACATCATATCTTCCCCAATGCATTTTTTAGGTAGACTTAAAGCATGATAAAACAATACTAGATCAGAATGAGAAAAGAAGTTTGACAGATTTTGTGTATCTTCAATTTTAAGAAGCCCGAAGATATTTCAATAACTACTTAAAAATCAAATTTACTCACATTTGAAAGAAAATATGTTTGAAAACAATATACCAGCTCTACACAATAGGTAATGTCTGAATTATCCAATTCCCTATATTATCTCCACTGGGATGGGTCCAGTGGCTGGGAGGATTTTTTGAGAATTCTGCATCCATTCCTGGTTAGTTTCAAAGGTCTCCAGCGCCCAAGCAAGGCGTTTGGGATTTCACAAAGTTATTCAAAGAAGGAAAATAACCCAGAGAGGCGGGAAGAACGCATTTAAAGTGACAAGCTTCTTAACCTCCTCCGGTTCCGAAGTTTTCCCGTGAGCTCATCACTACTGCCCACTAAGTGATTCGTTTGCAAATAGAAATGAGGCAGGGAAAAAAATAAGTTCCAGCCTAGGTCTTCCCAACAGGGGTCCCCCACCTAAAACAGGCGGGCAAGAGGAGTGCCAACGTATCGGCTACAGTCACTTTTAAGTTTCTTGCAGAAAGTGTAGACCAACACCCCAACGAATGACTCATCTGGGGGCTTTGTAAGCGGACTTTGTTTGCTGTCTCCACTTTCCGTCTCCCCCACTTGGTAGGAGGAAACGTTCGAGGTGGGACGAGAGGGAAAAGCGCTCCGGGAGAAGGTCGGGCCTCCTGGAGTCCCGGCCCCCACCGCTCCCCCCGCCCCGGCCCGGCTGGGGGATTCCCCGGGCTGAATGGGACGGCGGGAGAGCTGGACAGAGGGAGAGGGTGTCAGCTGCCAAGGTTCGGCAAAGGCTTGCGAGAGAAAAAATGTAATCCAGTGAAAAAGTTTGGGGAGGGGAGACTCACTCAGAACACCCCCCAACAGGGTAAACACGGGGGGGGGGCGGGAAGGGGGAGTGGCGGGGAACCCAGGGATACCCGCTATTCGCGGGGATGGGGGGGGTCAGAAAGTCAACACACACACAAAAAGAGGAGAGGGAGGTTAAACGGCAGGAGGGCGAAAGATGGATGAAGTGTGTGTGTGTGGGGGGGTGTCTCAGAGTAGGACCTGGGGACCCCCCCTCACCCCACGGTGCGGGCCCGGGCCGAGCGCGCGGTGGCCAAGCGGCCCGCGCTATCCAGCGGCCCGGCGCCCTCCTTTCTCTGGGCCGCGGGTGGTGACAGCGACCGGCCTCCTCCCTTCCCCTTCAGGGCGGGAGGGAAGGGTGTGTGCGTGTGCGTGAGTGTGTTAGGGGGGGCCCGGGGTTCACCCCGAGGCCTGCTCTCTCCCCCGCACCCCGTGAGGCCGCCTCCTTTCACCTCAGCAGCCCCGCTCCGCCGGGGCGGGCGGGCGGAAAAACAAAGGGGGATTAAGGCCGGGCCGGAGAGCGGAGCCGGGAGGGAGGGGAGGAGGAGCGCCCGCCCGCCCGCCAGCCCGGGGCCCGGCCCCCCTGTCCCCCCCGTGCCCCCCCCGGGGGGGCCCCCAGTACCTGGAACAGGAACGCGGTCCAGTTGGCCTCCATGGCTGCGGCGGCCGACCCCCCTCCTCCCCACTCCCCCCGCTCGGGGAGCCTCCTCAGCCGGAGGAGGCGACAACAAAGCGGCGGCGGCGGCGGCGGCGGCAGCGGCAGCGGCGGCTCCTCAACATGGCAGCGCCGAGCGCGGCCACTTCCGGTAACCTCCGGGACGCACCACCGCCGCGGCGAGCGCGGGCGGGGGGGGAGCCCCGACCCGGCCGCCGCCGCCCCCAGCCGCCCGGACCCCTTCTGGGCGTCCCCGCCGCAGACTCGCCGCCTCGGAGCTCAGCCAGCGCCCGCCGGCGGTGGGGTCAGGGCCTCCGCGGGGGGGCTGGGGTGGGGCCGGGGGCGGGGATGGGGCGCGGCGTCCCCCCCCGCGGGGGTGTGTGGTGCTGCGGTCCGCGGCTCAGGCAGCCGGAGCAGGGGGAGCGCAGGAGAGAAGATGGAGGACGCCAGGGTCTGGCGCGGACTCGCTGGGCACTGCGGCGCCGTCTCCCGGGACTCCAACGCGGTGCCCAGCAGCGTCGCGTCCCTGTCAGACCCTCGGCGGCAGGCGCAGGCCACGGCGGTCACCTGGCTCTTCAGTCCCGTATGCGCCGCGCTACCGTGCCTCCAAATTGGGGGAAGCCCCCAGGACTCGGAGTGTGTCTCCCGTCTGGTATTTCATCCCCAGCCAGCTAACCCCTCCGCACTCCTGCTTACGATGTGCATCTACCTCGGAGCGGCCCTCCAGCTCTAGCAAGGAATCCCACTGGGGTGCAGCCTCAGATCCTCCCAGCTGAGGGAAACACTTCCCACGCGTAGAGATGTCATTACTGGCTTATTCTTGGGCGAAGGGCTGAGCTTTCCCATCCTCCCCTTAACGCCAGAGAGGATAGGAAATTTTGCCCGAACATCCCCCTCTCCCGCCAAAAAAATAAACAAAAACAAGTGAGAAAGTATAGATAAGAAATTATTTTTGTCTTTTAGTACAGTCTTTCTCGCCCCACAGAACAAAAATCGAACTTGTGGTTGGACGGCGTCAGATGTCACGGAGGTGACCCCAGCCTCTGTTTGCAGTTCCAAGTCTTCCGTGTAGGCGTCACTGCTACTGGAACTTTGTAGGATGATGTCCTGAACGTTTGCTATCCTCTCCTCAGAGAGGTGGCTACTGGGAATATCAGAGACAAGCTATTATTAAACAAATGTCTCCAGTCCAAGAAGTCTCCTGTGGCGGGCAGTGAGGGGGCAGGCTGTATTGGTGATATTTTTATAAACTCTGGCTTAAAAAAATTCCTCAGATGGTCACAGTATTTCAGGACTTCAACATCTTTCATAACCAACGGTCTCTTATCTCACACACTCCATTTATTCCTCTCCAGACATGTTCTAATCAAGGTCACCATCTTGAACTTCCCCTATATTTACACAATAGTGATAGTATGGTTGCAGAATTCTATTCTAAAAGAAACTGAAGAGATACAGTAATTTGACAGTCTGTTTCCCTTCCACCCACTACACATGTATACCCCCTCCCATTCTTTCCTTCCCTCAGTCACCACAATGAAAGGGCTGCACACCTTTTTGGTCTGGTCTGGTCTGGTTCCTTTTAGAGTCGATTCCCTATTGGACATTGCCTGGAGGCCTTGGGGATGAATGAGAAGTCTGCAGTATGGGTCGGTAGCAGAAGCAGGTAGCACATCAAGGGACAGATCAGCCTAAGACAGGAGGGGACAGAAAATGAACAGTTTCTCATACGTTCCTCAGCTAAGCTGCTGCAGTGGCCCCTATGTCTCCTATAAAATTAGTCTTATTTGGGGAGAAGAATAAAATGGCTCAGTAAGCCTAAGTTTATATGCACATGCAAGATAAGGAGGGAACTAAGATGTAAATCTAAGGAATTAATTAGGTAAACTAAAACCTTTCAGTTCTGACCGTAGACACTGCCTGTTCTTTCATGTTCATTCAGTGACTCCACGTCTCTGCTTCTTGAGCACAGATTCACCTCAAGGTCTATGTAATTTATCTACTAAGTTTTCCTCCTCCCCAGTTTAGCCTTTCCTACTTTACAGCCTTTCAAAGGGTGTTAAGAATGAAGCTTTAGGATCATGAAAACTAGTGCTTATGAAGACCATTATTCTAATGACAATATTGCCAGACTCTTGAACTTATTCTGAGATCTAGAAACCCTTCTCCAGCAATCTTTCTCACAGCACCTCTGTTTCCCACCAACAGGAAGTAGAGGTCAAGTGAAAACAGTCCAGTTCTCATTAACGAAGAACTGGGATTCAGAAGTATCACTTTTCTTGAGGAAAATGGCTAATTTTATCTCTATCCATGAGAGGAAACCCAAATTCCTGATTGCTCCCCAAACCCTCCCTTAAAAAGAAAATTTAACAACTTTTTAAATTCAGATGAAATTTTAAACCTTAGGATATTTTCCGGAGGGAAAATATCCAAAATTTTGGAACAATTACTCAAAAACAACCAGGTCCAAATGTTTTGAGGAATATAAGGAGGTTAACCAATAAGATTAAAGACTCCATCCCTAGAAGGGGCATTTCTACCGATAGGACAGATAATATCCTTAACCACAAACAAATGAGCCTCTCCTCAAACCAGCTTCCACAGACAGTACTGGAGAAAGTGAAAAGACTAAGGATGTCTAAAGACAGTAAATTCATCCTGATTACTGTGAACAACTTTCAGTGGGTGAATCAGTGGTGTTACCTTCGAATATGATAACTGAAATGTTTGGTGTCTAAGCAAAAAAAGAAAAAAAAAGTGTGCCTACATCCACCCAAACAAAACTCAAGATCCCCTCCTCCTCATCTTATTCAGGCTCTTCTTTCCCACTTCCTCTGCCCCAGCTTATATAACCTGTCATTTAACCTTCCAGGGATTTATTTCCTCATCTGGAAAATGAGGACAAAATAAATACGTTATCTCACAGTGATGACTTAGGAATTAAATGAGAAATGTATGTAAAATGCTTAGAACATTTCCTGTAATATAAGAAGTCCTAAGTAAATATTTTTATTGGTGCTATTAGTTGGTTCTAGATTAATTTTGGGGCTGTGAACTCTGCAAAAACAGTTAATTATTCCTCTCACTTTCTTTCAAAGTAACAGGTTTTTCACCATGCCTCATCCCTCTCTCTTTTTAAGAGCTCTAATGTAAGTTGAGGGGCGCCTGGGTGGCGCAGTCGGTTAAGCGTCCGACTTCAGCCAGGTCACAATCTCGCGGTCCGGGAGTTCGAGCCCCGCGTCAGGCTCTGGGCTGATGGCTCAGAGCCTGGAGCCTGTTTCCGATTCTGTGTCTCCCTCTCTCTCTGCCCCTCCCCCGTTCATGCTCTGTCTCTCTCTGTCCCAAAAAATAAATAAACGTTGAAAAAAAAAATTAAAAAAAAAAAAAGAGCTCTAATGTAAGTTGACAAAAGGCTAATGACACATGACAAAGGAAGATACCTATTAAGATCAGCTTTTCTAGGGGGCGCCTGGCTGGTTCAGTTGGAGGAGCATGTGACTCTTGATGTGGGGGCCATGGGTTTGAGCCCCACGTTGGGGGTAGAGATTACTTGAAAACTTAGATCAGCTTTTCTAAAGACAACTTTTAGCAAACATTAGAAAGTAACAGGATATTTCCTTCCTATTTCGGAGAGAATTTTAAAATCCTGTGAGTACATTGGGGTTATAATTAGATTTAGAATCCTAGGAATAGGAAACATCTCTGCTGTTGTCAATTACCTGTCCCCAAGTAAGACTTCTCAGCAAATTGAAAACAAATCAAATCCAAAACTTTCAGTAGGGAATATCTACTCCAAAGAAGTTAGAAGAGGCTTCAAATCTGTCAAGTTAATGGACTTATTCTTCATGCAAAAAAGCTAGAACTGACAACAAATCTAGGAAAAGCCAAGAATGGAATATTTGCAAATACCAAAAGAACATTGGCCAGAGAGAAGTGTTTACCCTTCATTACCAGCCTCCATGCAATCAAGGAGGAAAGGAAGAACATTTTACCAAAGGAAGCACCCCGCCCCCCTCCTCCAAACCAAACCAAAACAACAACACCCAGCCAAGCTTCTCAGGGGGAAAGCAGAAGTAATCTCCCCACCCCCTTCCAGTCCACCCCAACTTCATAACCACACTAAGGACTTAAGCCAATTGCCTGTGGCCCATGTGGTCAGAAGCTGGGTTTGTGTTTCAATTCTACCACCTAAAGTGTCATCACTAGTTATTTCTGCTTTAACTGGTAAGGTGAGGAAGGGGAAACAAGGGAGAATTTTTTTCTCTGAATACCTATTTAAGTTCCTTGACAGCTAGACAATCACAGAGAACAAAGGCAAAGGAAATAAATCCACTCATTTTCCTGGTAGACATTTAGTTCAGCTAGTAGTTGAGGGTTCTAAAACACTTGTTTCTAAGAAGGGTCACATCCCCAAGATGCCAAAAACAAGTCTAAAGCCATAGAAACACATTTATCAGTTTAACTCTTCTAGAAAGAAGCTACAAGAAATCAATGTTAAACCTATCAGTTCCATCCACAAAGCATTTAAGTAGAAAAGCTAACTTCCGTTTCACAACTCCTAAATGACAGAGAACATCTAACAAATAGCCAACAAAATAGCATAGCACATAAGAAGGAAAGAAAGTAAGACAGGTCAAAAATACACCAAGTAAGAAATTCAATACAACTGGAAAACATACTCTCAGGCACCAAACATTTCTCCTTTGGCCACCTGTTCCTCCCTGCCCTCAGATGCCCCGAGCCCCGGGTAATGGCTCAGCTTGGAAAAAAAGTTGATACCTAACAAGTCACACAAACTTGGTGGGCCTAAACCCAACTAAAAGCTTAGCTCAGTTACATCATCATGCTAATAGTCAAAAACATAAATTAAATCCTTACATGAAGCTATTCTGGTACAGAGGTAAAACTCTTTTCAGTGGCTTTAGCCTCCACCCCACACACATTCCACTAGTTAAAAGATGGATGTAATGAAACTGAACAGCATTGTGCTGTTTCATCTGCATTACCAGAAAAACACTATTCATTTGCAACAAGAGATCACTACTTATTAATACCTGTCCAAATGTCGTGAAGAGTAGGGGCAGAGCAAAAACAGATAAATCAAATGAATATTCTTTAACCCGAACCCTGATAGACACACCTCATTGATAATTTCTTCACACCAGATTTAGTAGTCCAGAATCCAGGAAGGATTGTGTTTCTCAGAAATCTCCAAAGAGTTAGCATATTAATTAATACAGGCGGATCTTATGGTTCCCTCTTTCTGAGTCCGTAGTCCTTCCTCTCCCTTTCATGGACCTAGAATTAAGCAAAAGCCTCATCGGGTCAATTTGATGTTCTGCTGTGGATCCCTCCATTCCTGGTAAAAAAGGGAACAGGGAATAATGAAACAGGTGTTGAGGAACTGATGTATTATGCTCCCTGCATGAGGGAAGTGAGCAGTGGTGACCTAAGACACTGATGCGGCATCACAACACTAGCTAGACTAAGCTTTAGGAAGTCTGCTCCACTCTAGAAAGTAAGCCAAGAGATGGCAACACAAGGCCACGACAGCATAACATCTGGCTAAGGAGGGAATTCACTCCTTTAAAGATGTTTCTTGACCCTGAGCAGTCCCTGAACTAGACACTGCCTAAAGCTCAGTCATTGGGTCCAGGCCTACAAGCAGGTGCAGGAACCTGGCAAGCTGTTAAAGCTCAACATAGGGACAACAGCTGTCCTCCACAGTTGCTCCTTAAGCTGTGAATAAAACATCAAGCTTACAGCTATCCACAAATACTACTCGAAACATTGTATCCTTGATTGCCTGAGCAGAGACAACAAGCTCTTTGCTAGAATTGAAGAGGACCAGAATTCCTAGAAGACAGTGTAGGTTGACTTGAACAATTTACTCTGGTAAACAGGGAAGATGGGAGAATCTAGATTTTTCTCCTGAAGTTATCTTTTCAACAAAGCATACAAATCTCTACTAGTTGACAGAATTAGCTCTCTAGCCCCAAGGCCTGACCCTGTCCTCTTCTTTTTGTTTTACTGACCTTACATAAGTACCCGCCCCCCCCCCCCCTTCAGCTCCCAGCTATTTCCTCGTTTTTCCAGCTTACTCTGCCTGCCCCACCTCTCCTTTCACTTTCTCTCACCTTTCATGCAACACTTAATCACAAATAGTCAATCTAAGCCGGTGAAAAAGCTTCTGGGAGCATCAGGTAGGTATAAAGTAATCCCAGAAACAGGCATTCTGGGGGTTAGGATACACATTTCTGCCTTTTGGTAGTTTGCACTTTAGATAGGAAAGGCAATATACTTACTCTTCATATATGGAAGTGCATCTTCAGAACAATCTATTAATGCATTTATAGATTTATAATTAAGGGATAAAAAAAATCCTTTAGTGATGCTTCTCAGGAACACTGGAACTAGTAACTTTTATTCCTAATTATTCATCCAGTCCCCTACACAGTACACTCAGAAAAACTCATGAAGCTTGAGGAAGCCCCCATATGTTTGATATGTTAATTTAGCTCAGTTATTCTGATCACTTAGGCAAAGCAGACAGAAGGGTCCAAATTGGTACAGTAATCTGTGATTAGCCTCTCACCAAAGACATGAGAAAACTGAAAAGGGTGCAGTACTACTACAGATAGGTTTAGGATTTATTCCAGTGATTTCCTTAAAACCACAAGAATTTGGGGATGGGGACACACTGGGAAGACAGGCAGCAGTAAGGGAAAAGGGCACTACCAACCCAACATCTGCCATCAGTAATGTTTAACTTAGTAAGCCTATCCTGGTAGCTCTAAGAGCCCTGGTGAACACCTAATCTTAGAGATACTGCATGGTTAAGGTCAAATTCAGGCTGTGCTAATTTCTACCCAGAATGACATATTTCATTCATATTTTGAAAGGCCACCCAGGACCTCTCAGGGACTACTTTCCAACTTCAAAAGGGTTCTAATCAGCTTAAAGACAAATCAAAGTGCTCACTAACTCTCTCTTTAGAGAAACGGCTCATGTATCACCATCCCATAGCTATTATGGAAGTTTTGCTATTTCAATATATAAGTATTAATTGAGCACCTATTAAATGTCTGGAACTGTACTAGTCACTGGGCATACTTTTATGGAGCTCCTCCCAGTAGAGAAATTAAAACTTGAAAAGAATCATAGACATTTGTATGAAGTGCTTAAAAAGGATTGGAAGGAAAAAAAAATTTAAAGCAGGCATTTGATTTCTTTACTACTAGACTTCACCTCATTAGTTCTCACATAAATTATAGCTTTAACACCAAAGATCATCATAAAGGATTGTTAAATATCAACACGGATGCCTAAGAAGTTGTATACATACTCAGGGCTAAGTGTAATGCAGACTATTACTGAAGTCACCATACATTGGCTTTTAAAATTCATCTACCTCGAGTAGTAAAGCAATTCCATCTTTCTGTAGTGGATCTCTTTCACTAATACAAATTTGTGTTAAGTGTATATTCAGCTACTAGAACAAATGCATGTTTGTGGACATTTACCCATTCACAGGGTCTTTTCTCTCTTACTGTCCTTTGTGGCCTGCCCCCAGTTAGGAGTGGCTAGCCAAGCCCTGGTTGTGCCCTGAGGCCAGCCTGACTAGTAGGAAAAGAGGGCAAGGGCATTTCTGATGCTGGCTTTGCACTGCATACTAGAAAGTCAGGGATCACCTGACCTTCCTGCTGCTGAGCTCTGGGCCACAGCCACTAAGACTAAAACATGGATCAAAGACAGCACCATGGGACACCCTGGTGGCGTCAGGTGGGTATGACAGGTGATTTTCACTTAAGCCCCTAGAAACCACCACACTGAAAAAGGCAGGCTGGCTTAAAAAAAAAAAAAGCAATGTGGTAGTAAAATGAACAAATTTGTCTGTCACAAGATCCAAGTTCTGGGCCTGTCACTTTTAGTATCTTTCAGCCTATTATCTCAACTGCAAACTGAGGCTAATGCCACTCCAAGATTAAAATGAATCAAAGTATTTAATGGAATAGTTAACTACTACCATTGAGAATAAGGTATTTAATGCCTTTGCATTTTCCCTTTAAAAAAGGTAGCAAGGGCATGAACCCTTGAAGTCACTACTTTGGAAATAAGCCCAATCTGATTAGAGGACCATACTACTTAAGCCATGCAGTGCACCTGTATAGGATTTTATGAACAGATTTATTCATAAACATTAAGGTATTAGCATATGAGCATCTTGGAAGTGTCAAAAAGTTAACAGTGCTTGCTCAGTTTACTATGTAGCCAGGGGAAATATATGTACACAAAACAATTATACAACAGATTAAAAGCAACATGCAAGCTCATACATCATATGCAACAATATATAAATGTGAAGAAAAGCAAAGCAGAATTATAGTGCATTAGTCCAAGAATGCTTAAAGTCTTTAGCTGATCATGAAGGGGTGGTTGAATTAGAGGCAAAAGGAACGGGGATGCTGGTAGTGAAGAAGAGGTTTGTTGAGTCTCTTGGCTTTGAGACAATTAACCAGGGCAGGGTCCCGGAGTCATGTTAAGATTCTCCCAAACCAAGGAAATATATTACCCATTTCCTAAATCCTATATAAATCTTCACATATGAATGCATTTTTGGATAAATAACCACCAAAAGAATCCAACCCAAAGGGAAATCTGCAGGAATTCTCATTGAGGTATGACCACAAAGTCTGGAAGTAATTTAAAGCTTCTTCTGTTAAAAATCGTGACTAAGAATGATGTAAAAAGGAGACACAGGAAGAAGCACCAGGAGGGAACCATTCTACCCTTAGGGAGACAACAGCATCAATTCTTGATGATCTATTCTCAGAGTGTGCACAGCTTACCAAAAACAAAAAAAAAAAACAAAAACAACTTTCTTCTGGACTTTGTAAGACTGATCTTGGGGCAACATTATAATGGGAAAAGTTACTTGGATTAGGTTAGAATTTAAATTTGAATTTCCTAGTTTCACATCTGAGGAGCCATTCATTATTTGATGCAGTGTTAAGAACACAATAGTTTTCTCAATCCAACCAGTTAACCCAAGCTTGTGAAATAGACTTCTATAGTGTGTTGCTTCTAAGGAATAAAAGTTCTTTCAGCACTGCATTTGGCTGAATGGGAGATACAAATACTTCTACAGAAACCTCACTGGGTACTAAAAAACCACAAAACTTCCAAGAGTAATAAAATAAATTTGTGAGATTAAATGCATCACAGAGAAGAAATGTGAAGTTTATAGTTTCAGGAATGAAGTTTAACAGAGGATGATCAGGACTTGAAGCTTCAGGGTGACTAATGGGGAGGGAAGGAGAAAGGTCTACAAACACACAAAAGTAAAAGCAAGCATGGTCCGTTATTTACCAAATCAACCAGAGCAAGGGAAGATGTGATTGAGAATAGTGATAAATTGGAAAGGTAGACCTATTGTTGATTCGTATTAAGGGAGTTGACATGAAATCAGCTATAACACTTCAGTAATGAATTTGGGTGTATAGATAAGGATGCTGGTATGGCAAATGGAGATGGAACACAAACTGAACAGCATTTTGAACTGTATCTGGCAAATAAGCTCTAGTTCAAGTTGTAGATACAATGGTACTGGGCTAAAAACTGGTTACACAGAAAGTGGTATGCAATTTTACTACCTAGTTTTAGAGGACAAAGGAACCATTTTCAGTTGTCTTTGTTTTAGTGCCAGCCAACATTTCACGCCTTAAAACGTGGATGTCACTTTTGGTTTATTTTATAACTCAAAAAAAAAAAAAAAAAAAAAGTCTCCAAAAATAATTAGAAACACTCCAGGAGGTCACAGAATGGAAAATGATATTTTAATGTTACATACAAATATTTAGCTTCTACTACTACACAATCAATAACAAAGATTTATTCCCAACTTAGACACAGAAAAAATATAGACCTATATTTACTGATTACTTATTCAAGATACTCAGAATGGGAAATAATTCAAATTTCTAGGTTTCTCTTCCAAAGCAATTGAATGATTATCTTGAGTGTCTATTCAGTGCATAGCTATTTTGTGCTATACCTGGAAGGGGGAGGAAGAAAGGTTATGACCTGTTAGAAAAGACAGATACATAAACAACTCACTGATAATCAAGACAGAATGGCAAAAGTTAAGATACAGTAGAAATACTCTGTGGGAACAGGGGAAGGACCAATAGTGCTCATTCAAATAAGTTTATTTAGTGACTATCGTGCCAGACACCACCTTGGTTCCTCAGGAAATTAAAATTCATGAAACAAGGAAGTTGAAGTAGATGGCTGGATAGTGCAAGCAAGCTAGGTGACCTAGCTATACTCGAGGTACACACACACAAGTCTGTGTCCACACACAAAGGAATGATTCTGTCCGTATGATGGGCATTAAGTTTCCAGGAGGTGATTTTTGACATATTATCCAATGTTAAATCTCTCTAAATGAAGAGATGGAAGGCACTGCAGGAGAAAAAAAACACTAGGACCAAATGCAAGAAATGCTGGGGAACGCCACGTCCTGGGATATGGAGCGTATCAGGGGGAGGGCTAGAGATGAAGCTATAAAGGTAGGCTGGGGGCTAGGTTACCAAGGGCCTCAGGTGCCTTATTTTTCTAAGACTAACCTCCAAGCAATGAGATTTCAAAATACTCTAGTAGGGAGTGACAGGATAAATTTTTCATTAAAAAAAAAAAAAAAAAAAAAAATCACCCTACCAACAGTGGCTGGTGGACAGTTGGGGCTTGCGGTGAAGATACTAATGAAATTCTAACCACACTTAAAATTGACCGACCATACAGTAGATGTTGTTAACTCAAATTTCCAAGTAAGCCACTTTAAGGGCAGGAGAGATTCAGCCCCGTACTTCCAAGTCCTATTTAAAGGCTGTCGGTTGTCTTTTGACTGATACAGCAGTCCATTCCTAAGTTTTACACCTTAATCGTTGCCACAACTTGAAAACTTATCCCAAACTTTGTGTGTTAAGGCTTCCCTAATAGCACCTCAGGACATAATTCTATGCCTCTGGCAATTTACAATCTCCAAGTTCAGCTTTTTTCTTTTACAAAGTCAATTCTGGAGTTCCAATTGTACAATTTTGGTTTTAGAGTGCTTCTTCACAAGTTCGGCTAAGGAGACCCCATAGCTAACACTGCTAAGATTAAAGACACAGGCATAATCAACCTAGAGTCCTCTCAATCCAACCTGCACCAAGCCTGCTAGTCAGCAACCACCTTCTGTGGCTGCACTTGCCACATAAAATGTTAGTTAAGCAGGCAACCTCTGTGTAAACTTGATTCTGCTCTCTCTTGGAAAAATACTTTTATTTGCTCTTTTAGAATCTTATTCTTCAAAGCATACAAGTTTCTAACATCAATGTTTTAAGGTGTGTGCTCCCATACCCATTTTCTTGAGTAAACTGTATCATCGACTGGACCTAAAAATTTTTAACAGTATTTTTATAGTGAATTTAAACAAGAGTTAAGTTTGTGTCCTTTGAGTTTTTTTGCAATATAAGGTTATAGACAGGGGAATGATGGGAATGACGAATGCTGAAATTTAAGCTTTCTTAAAAAAAATGGCATTAAGTAAACATGACAAGAGAACTATGTGTACAGACGTTATGGTCACAAGATACTGTGTGTCTAGTTAAGCAAAGCCTAGAGAACAGACAAATGTAAACAGTTAACCTGATGAATAAGTAGGATTTTAAGACAAACTAATACTAAGTCTTTCAGTAATGCTACGAAAGAAGATTCCAGAAACCTGTTTCACGCCATATAAACAAGCAACAAAGGTCCCAGAATACATATTTGTTTTTCCTAGTATAGGACTGATTTTATGCCTAGATTGCTTTGTGTAACACATCTACTCCTGTATCCAATTCTTATACTTCTGGCCTTACTGATCTATACCTGTAGGTGTACAAGGGAAACAGGGAAACAAGCAAATTCACATCTACAGCGTTTTTTCCTAAGTCCCCAAACCTAGACATATTTGTCTTTATAGGTTCGTTCAGTACTAGTAAATCTCTATTCAAGACCTAAATGGATTCCTACTCAACAGATGGGAAGGCAAAGGTAAAGTTATAGTAAGGAAACTTACTCAGAAAACCCCACTTAACTTTGAAGCTAATAGGATTAAGGCAGTTGCTTTCCACCTTGCTTTAGGGATGTTTTACAGTAGAGATAATTTCCTGGTTGATTTTGTGTAATAGCCCCCTCTAGTGGCCATATGGTTTTCCCTAGCATTTATTCAAACAGGAGTGGAATATTAAAAAAAAGAAAGAAAATTAGACATCTGGCATCCCTACAAGTGGTTTTGTTCATATTTGGTGAAGATGAATATAGCATTCTATAGAGGCTCTCAATTTCCACTATCTTCACACCGATAGTTCTATCAATAGTTGACAGATTACAGTCCTAAATTACAGGAGTTAAGACATTTAACTTTGTTGAGCGTTAACTCCTTTGTGCTTAAGAGATAAAGACAAACACCCAGGATCTGCAGAACTCAAGATCTTAAGTATTGTTTCATCTATCTGTTTTGCACACCTACCTACAACTGCAACCACCTTATGCAAAAGTATGCGTTAAGTGTAAATTTTCTCTCCCCAATTACCCAGCTGCAGAACTTATTAGAATGTTTATTATGAGGTTATTTCTGCCTAAATTAACTTCTACATGACAAAGACTAATTTATTCAATTTATTTTTTCAGAAGCATCAAGTGCTTTTTGTAACAAAAATTCGATTCTTACAAAATCACAACCACCTTTAATGTAAGCCTGTCAGGTATAGCTTTTGAAGTTAATCAAGAAGCATCCCCAAAGTCCTCAATCACAGGAATAAGTCTAACTTCCTGGGCCTCTTTTTAAAGTTTTTGCCAGGATTGCTATTTGTTCAATAGGCAATCAAAATGAACACAATGAACAGATGCTTCCTTATAATCTCATTACTTCATGCCAATCCCAGCTTCTCATATAGGATCAGACTGATCAATGTAAAGTCCTGTAAAGTACTGAAAAAAAGTACCCCCCAAGAATAAAATGTACCACTACATACACTAGGATGGCAGAATTTCCTTCAGTGGAGTACAATTGTTGAGTCCACAACAGCGACAGAATATAAAGAAATGTGGGTCATACCTTTTTTCTCGTGGCTGCTTCAGCCTAAAAAGATGGGGAACTTACATCTCAATAAAGGATCCACACTTAACAGGTTTTTCACTCACAAGCCCAAAGTTATACAGGTTTAGCTCTTCATTCTATTAGTTCTACAATCTCTTACCCAAACTTGAGGAGGCAAATGTATTTGAAATTTAGACTCATTTTCACTTTATAACATTAAAATATATGGTATATAGCCCCTGTATCATGTAACACCCTCAGCAAAGCCTATGGTAACTGTGTAACAAAACACCAATATTTCTGCAGAAGACCGCGTAGCCCCAGAAAGTGCAAAATGAAGGCATCAATTCTGGTCAGGTTTTACATTCAACAAATTTTGTTTTCAGAGTTTTTTGGATAAGAGATTGTGAACCTGTTTTCTGCCTTTGCACTCTATACCAGGATAAAACTAAGTGAAACCAAAGGATGGTTATGTAACAACAGAACTTCACCCTAACAGCTTTTACTACTACTTATGATAAATACATACATATAACTTAATTTGTAATTTCAGCGCTTCATATACAAAGTGAAAAGACGCAGTTCATCTACACAGAAAACTTGAAAAAAAACAAAAAAACCCCACGTCAGCCCTAATGAGCAAGATGTTTCAAAGATAAAACTGAGAAAGCTGAAATTCTAAATCAATCTTATTCAACTTAAACACTACAATGAGTGTCCATGGGAACACTCAAAATTTATAAAAGTATAAAACTT
This sequence comes from Felis catus, assembly GCF_018350175.1. Lineage (NCBI taxonomy): Eukaryota > Metazoa > Chordata > Mammalia > Carnivora > Felidae > Felis > Felis catus. The sequence continues at coordinate 28,799,830 of NC_058381.1, read as the reverse complement.
AGGAGAAAAAACATTTTAAATGAGGAAAATCTGTTATACAAAATTTAAAAAAAATTATTAAACAAAATTTTAAAATAAAATTCAGATCCCAAACAATTACAAATCAGAAAATGGGTTTCTTACCTTTTGTTTCCAGAAGGATGTGGGCTGAACAGCAAGGTGGGTTATTCAATCTGATGTTATGAAAAATAATTGCTTCTTAGAAAGACTTAGAGGAGTTTTTCCTTGGTTAGAAAATAACAAACTAATTATAGGTTCCCTACACTATTCTAAGGAGACACAAATAGGGAGAGAAAAGGGGAACAATACAGGGCAGCTTTTTTAGTTCTAAAACAATGTGACTGACTTTTTTCTAGTAGCTGCCAAAACAGGAGAGGTTTAGGACTCATTTCCTAAGACTGGAAAAAACAAAACAAAACAAAAACAACAAAGCCTACATCTCCCCTCACAGCTTCCAGCGGTCTGGACCCGCACCCCTCTATCTTTCATAAATATGCAGTCAAGTTCTCTCATCTTCAGACAGCCTATTTATGACACATTTCCCATCTCACTTCAATTCTGAGGTAGGAACTACTATGATTTTTAGTAGAGTACATCTTTCAACTTAGGTTTAATGCACTCAATCTTGAGTGAAGGCATTTTCATCTTGGTCTGATTTCCAACACATTCAATGAACACAGGCTTAAGCCTAGCTCACATTAACCTTCCCAAAATTAGTTGTTTAAAATACTTATGTTCTACACATAAAACAGAACTTGTCAGTTTTAATAGTAAAAATCTTTCCACTTCTTGAACATTGGATTTTGAATTCTTGCATAAGAACTAGTAATTTTCTTAGTCTATACCAAGTTCTTTACTTAAAGAATCTGTTTTGAACTTAAGATCCCTTCCCTTCCTCCCTACATTCCACAAGGTTCATCTACATGTTTTGGTTAGGTGCCCTTATGCAAATCTCTCTCGGGGCCCATTTCCTCTACCACCAAGATCAGGTCTAGTTTTTTCTAGGTTTGAAATTATGTCACCTGCATAGCGGTCTTAAATTCAGCTTCCAACTCTGATTAGCATCCAAGGCAAATGTTAAGATTTAGTTATTTCTTTTGGGTGCAAAAAATGTGTTTTGATGGTTTTTGACTAGCTATGAGGAAATCAAAAGAAAAAGATTAGGGATTTTAACTAAAAATCTACTTCCCCAATTCACTGAAAATTTAGCACCAAGGGGCTGTCAAGTAAAAAGATACAAGAACTAGCAGACTAAGCTATAAATCACTGCTTTGGTAGGCTTTGGATACAGAATAATCTTATGATTGACAAGGGTTCACAGGCAAAATTTTAAAGCCCAGCTTTTTATTAACAATAATTCACTCAAATATAAGCAGTTAATATTCTAGTGTAGTATTCACATTTCAAAACAAAGTAATTTGTTTCTAATCTGTGAATTGAACATTTAATACTTACCAATTTTTGAGAAGAGCTTGACAATCTCCAACACTATCCCCAAGTTAACATTAACTAGTCACTACCCAAATTTCGCACAAAAACCTATGCTGTCTAGATTATCACCAAAAAATAAACATCTATAAATTTCTAATCATTTTTGTCAAAGTACGGGAAACTTATCTTTCAGAAACTAGATCATCCCATTTACCATATTATATACACCAAATTCCTTATCTCCCTGAAGACTTTTACAATTAACATTAAGAGATGGCTAATACCATTTATTAGAGATTACCTTTCAAGAAGCTTTAATTTACTAATACATAACACAAGAATCAGTATTATTAACGGATAGTCACCCACTTAAAATTTTACATGAAGAGGAAAAAGGACAACCATGCATAGTTTTTTAAAAAATGTTTATTTTTTTTTCAAAGAAAAACGGCAATAGCCAATTGGAAACCTACTTATTCTTCAACTCCAATTTTGTTCTTTAAATTTAGAAGTGACTTACTGATTTACTATTTTAAACAAACCCCCCCTTTCCCCTTTAAATGTTTACCATCTACTCGTGCTGAATCCTTCCAAGGAGATTGCTCCAGCGTATTATCTCCAGGTCCTCGCTTTGCTCCTTTTACCAAAAAATGCAAAACACAATTCCATCGTGCATCTTAAGGGCTCCAATCGTCAAAAATAGGAAAAAAAAAATCTTTGGAATAGCCAATTAAGTTGAATAAAAAAAAAAAAAAATCCACACGAATGCGGTTTGGTTGGGGCAGGAATCCACTCCTATGTTCCTGGTAATCTGATCCCGCTCCATGAATCCTTGTAATTCATCCTCCCTATCCTATCCACATTATGATTTGAATCCAATGATCCAGCTCCAAGGATTGGGATCCAGTGAGCCCTCTCCAATCCAAACCTTTATAACCAGCAAAACCAAAAAAGAGGAGGCAAAATGTTAGATACTGTAATCAAAAAAGGTTTCTGGGGAATGATGAGTTATGTCTGTCATCAGTTTAACAGATGTACATCAATAACTATCAAATTCCCCAAAACAAGTTTCTGAATGGTGTTCAGATAAATTTTAGAAACTTAATCATCATAGAGACTAATTGGAAGAAGCATTTTATATTTACAGTTCAACTGATAATGCCAACACTTGTTACTGTACAGCGTATTACAGGTTTTGTGGTTGCAAAAAGTTATGTAGTTGAAAAGTTTACTGGTATTGCTACCCACCCTAAGTCTAAACTAAACCTAATGCTCCCATCTGCAATTTAATTTGTAAATTAAAGTGTTTTAAACGAGTCAATTATGAATATTAGTTAAAAGGGGAAGGTGAGACTTAAAAAGTATTCCCAACTAGATTATCTACACCAATACATTGGAATTCTCTATTTTGCTTTCATTTTGTCTTAAAAAAATGAAATAGCAACGCTATATCAGTCACACAGAGGACATGCAGATTTAGCAGTATTGATATTATACTCTATCTGGTTGGAATTAAAGACACCCTGTACCCACATGTACACCAACAGCAGGTCACACATTAACAGTTGTAACTAAGCACTGTGACAAATTAGCCAGTTCTTCCCACATTAGTCCCTATTAAAACAAAAAAGGGGGGAAGGGAGCAAAATAAATTGTTACAAAATGGGCAATGTAACATTTGCCACAATTGCCAAGGTTTAAAGAGCAAAGCAATTGTAGCTAAAGATAACTGCATAAGATGTTTGCAAGTGTTTTAAGGTAGATGTATATAATCACTTTAAACCCTTGCCTTTTAGTATAAGGTCAATACTGCCAATTTCATCTGTGACAATAGCACTTGGAGTCATACCATTGCCTCCATTATTGATCTGATCCTCCTCAATCCTCCTTTTGACAATCCTAAAATGATTGAAATGTGCTCCACAATCCTTAATCCAAAGCATTCTTAATCCATCTCTTCAGATATGTCTACAGAAAGACACATGAAAAGCAAGATAAACATAAGAACTTCCCCAGGTAAGATAACCACAAACACCCCCCAACATCCCCAGTTCACACAAACCAGAGCAGAATAGACATTTACACAATATCACAGTCTGAAGAGCATGGAGAGTTAACTAAATTTAAACAATCCTGTCTATGACATCACTTAAAATACATTTTATCAGACATGAGGGGAATGTAGATGTTAGGAGCAAGGGGATATTACACAAGAATGCAATTCAACACTTTAGCCCATTCTGAACAAAACAGTTTGAATTAAAAAATGAAAAGATTGTACTGAGTAAAGGAAAACTGTATACAACATGGGTTCTACAAAAAGTGTCACCAATCATCTTATGTACGAGAGCGAGATCTGCTATGACGGGGAGAATAGCGTGGTGATCCTCTGCTTCTCCTTGGGGAATAACTGCGACTCCTGCTGTTGCTTCTGCTACGGCTTCTGCTACGACTACGGCTTCGAGATCGTGATCTTCCATAACTTGGACTTCTGGGCCCATCAACTTTAACCCGGATGTAGGCAGTTTCTCCCTATTGAATAGACAGAACTTTCGATTGAAAGATCTAAGCTTTCACCTGTCTTCAGGCATGCTGAACGAATACAATGTAACTAAAACCAGAAATCTGGTACTTTACTTGGACACCCTTGCCTGAATCTTACCTTCAAATTCCATTGTTAAGACCACTGTATCCAATTCTGGCCAAAGAAAAGAGTAAGTGTAAAAAACCTACCTCATGGGATCTAAACTTAGTGTTATCCAGTTTTCGAACTGCATAGGTCATATCTTCTTTCCGTACAAACTCCACGACACCAGTGCCATCTCGGTAAACATCAGCATAACATACATCACCTGCTTCACGCATGTGATCCTTCAGATCCTGCCAGCTTCCACTTGGAGGCAGTCCTAAAAAGGTATTTTTTCAACACCACTCACTCTATATTTCACATTAAACTTGAAATTTACACTAGAACAAAAACTACTTTAAAATTAATTAGACTCAAGATCCTAGGTTAAGAGCTGCTAAGATCCTGGAATCCAGAGAATCCAGAGTCCAAACTTACTTGCAAAGCAAAGATCTTCATATTCTAGGTACTCAACCTAATAGTAAATAACTACGTGGTAACAGGTATATCTCCACTACAGCGTTCCTTGTTACTAAATTTACCCGAGCAACTAATTTAAGACCTATCACAAAAACTTGCATTTGTCAACACTGCTCACGCAAGGAAAAACTTAAAAGTGGTTTCTGTCCCTTCTCAACAACCCACACGAACAGTAAACTCACCAGAGACAACCACTCTGTTTTCAGAACGCCTGGATGGGGGGCCATAGCGGCCTCGGGGAGCCCCGCCACCTCCACCCCCGCCGCCGCCTCGGCCGGTGCCACGGCCGCTTCGAGGAAACTCCACCCGCAGACGGTATCCATCGTAATCATAGCCGTCGCGACCATATACCGCGTCTTCCGCGTCTCTGCGTGATCATAGAAAGCAAAAGGCGTAAGAAAAAGGACCGGGAGGGGCAGCTAACTCAGTCGGGAACTAGCGGCCCCCCGCACATGCGCACCCAGCATGGAAGAGCCCACATGCGCTGCATAATAGGAATGGCCCCTCCCCCACCCAGAAGCACGCCAGGTTCCCGACCACTACACCAGCCCTCAGCGCCTCAGTTTCCCGCTCCGAGACCGAAAGTCCGCTCTGGGGACGTCCGTGGGCCCAGTCACCAGAGAAGCCACAGCGACTCGGCTCCTTACTCGACTCCTGCATGGGCGACATCGTCTTACCCCCAACCTAAGAGCCCACCTCCCCATTCTTTGTATCAAGGCCTTTCCCAACTACTCCCAACTTATTGCCTCAAGGCCGCAAGCCCCGGGCCGCCTCACCGAGGGTCCTCGAACTCAACGAAGGCGAAGGGCGGTCCTCCGCGGCGATTCTTGAGATCGATGTCACGGATAGCACCGTATTTGTAGAACACGTCCTCAATGTCCTTGGTTCGGATGTCTGGAGGTAAGTTACCCACGTAGATGCGGCAATCGTTGTTCCCTGCCGGGCCACGAATCACACCACCTCCCGACATGGCGGCGACGAAAAGCGCGGACTCGAGAACAGGCCTTCCCACCAAGCCTAGCGCACGGCAGAGCGAGCCCGCAGCGACACCACGTCTCCCGCGGCCCCTCCAAAATGGCGCCTTTATCAGCTCGGCGCACGGATATGGGGGGAGGGAGGAAGAGAAGCGGGAGGAAGCAGCTATTCGATCTCAGTACGCACGCGCAAGAGCGTAACGGGCACTGCGATAGGTACGCTCACGCACGTGCGACGTCACCCTCCGCGCGAAGGGAGAAAAAAGTTCCCCGCGTTCCGATTTGCGGAGTGGCTTGCCAGTGAAGTGACCAGTCGTTTGGTAAGAATTAAACACAGATCCATCGGTAAACGGGCTACTAATCCCTGACGAGTCTTAAAGGATAGTCAACCTTCCCAGGAACGAGTCCCTTTTAAAAACAAGTCCGCGCCTTGAAAGCCTTTGGTGAAACCTAGCCTTGAGCTGTGTCCCACAATGCTCTGCGGCGTTAACGGCCTTTGGCGGGAAAGACTGCCGGGGGCGGAGTTAAAGGGGAAGGGACCTGGCCGTTGCTCCGGAAACGCGGACATTCTCGGAGAGTGCTGCTAGTCCAGGAGTTCCGCCGCTTGTGATTCAGGCTTGTGATTCAATCAGGAGCCGAGGTTTGACTTTGTATTCCCGCCCCTTCTCCTGCGTTCAGGCGGTGAGCTGCTTAGATAAGGGTCTAATTTAGGGCAACCCAGCTTAGACTCCTTGGTAAATACTTTGCACCAAGTACCGTTCCACCGTCGGTTTAAAACTTAATTTTGTATGGCTCAATTCAACACACCTTGATGTAGTGGCGGTGGTTTGAGCTGTATTCAGTCAGCCAGGACTCAGACCTCAGCTTCTCTTTAATTGCCTAGCCCTACCGCAGAGGAGAGGTCCAGTGAAGGCTTGAAGAGTGACGTGCCTGTTATGTATCCAGCCCTTTGAAAGAACGAGAAAAGCGTGTGTGTGTGTGCAAAATCTTGAAGTTTGTTCCCTTTTATGAACCCCTTCCGGGCCTCTCAGGTAATATAAACGAGCAAAATGGATGTGTGAGAACTGTGACCACTGGAGACCACTGTTGCTGCTCAGGACTGAGCCCTCTTGCCTGCTGACCCAGGGAGTTAGGAACTTGTTTAGAGAGACCTCTGAAGTCTGGAATTTTTTTTTTTTTTAATTTTTTTCAACGTGTTTTTTTTTTTTTTTTTTTAATTTATTTTTGGGACAGAGAGAGACAGAGCATGAACGGGGGAGGGGCAGAGAGAGAGGGAGACACAGAATCGGAAACAGGCTCCAGGCTCCGAGCCATCAGCCCAGAGCCTGACGCGGGGCTCGAACTCACGGACCGCGAGATCGTGACCTGGCTGAAGTCGGACGCTTAACCGACTGCGCCACCCAGGCGCCCCTGAAGTCTGGATTTTTATGTGAAGTGTTGGGATTTTAAAATATTAGTAATGAGTTCAATTTTTAAGAAAACTCTGCAATCATAAATATGCTAAAACATCTGCACCCTGTGTTTAAGGATGATTTTCTTCATATTCTGTATTTGTTTGCAACAGTCCCCAAGGATGTGTGTGCGGCAATTTACGGAGATACCATAAAACATTGTTAGAACTGGACCAAGAACTCAGGGCGAATGGGAAAATAAGCAGGGAGGGATTAAGGTGAAATCAGGGTGAGGTTACTACACAAAATGCCAGCAGTAATATCCTGATCGGTTCCTAAAGATGCACAGCAAGTCTCACTCCGCTCATTCCGGAGGTCATGGTAAAGAAGGGAACACAAGTATATTCAAAAGTCTAAATGCCTTTGAAATTAGAAAATAAATAGGTTGTTTAGGAGAATGGCATGTTTTCTTAGTTCTAAAAGTTGACAGTGCATTATACAAACGTCTGAGTGATCCCAAAATACAAATTCAATTTGATCCTCAATGGACCCATAGAGGATCTCTGGTTGTGTTTGAACTCTCTGTGATGGTTTCCAAAATTATGTGTATATGTGCATGTACTTTTTCTTCAAAGAGGATTTGAAATTGTAATCAGATTCTTAAAGGGGTGTCTAGATTCTCACAGGGGGAAAAAATCTCTGAAAATGTTAGAGGGAAGGACAGATTATCTTTCAGACCATCCTTCACTGAGTATCCTTCAATGATATTTTTTTGACAGTGAGCTTTTAATAAAAACAAAAGAACCTGATCATTTTTAAGATGAGAAGCTGACCAAAAAAAGACACTATTTCGACAAATTGATTCAGTTTCTAGCCCTGTCCTATTCAGTTAGTAGCAGAAGAGATGAGAGTTTTTTAAAAAGTTGCAGGCATATCATGTATTGATTGGTTCATTCAATAGTTATTTAGTTAGCACACTTTGTTATTTTATACCTCCACTTAAGAGTTATTCAAGTTCATCTGTTGAATAATGTTAATGATAACTGAAGTGATTTAAACATAGTTGCTTTTAATTTCAAGACATTTTTGTCCCAGAAAAATAAGAAAATTGTGAATTGGCTTTGATTTATTCTTGTCCAATTTAATGCAGTCATTTCTGATGTTGTTCAGTTCAGAGGAATACAAGTAGAAATTTTTTTTAATTGAAAAAAATTTTATTTATTTTTGAGAGACACGGAGTGTGAGTGGGGGAGGGGCAGACAGAGAGGGAGACACAGAATCCGAAGCAGGCTCCAAGCTCCGAGCTGTCAGCACAGAGCCCAACGCGGGGCTGAACCCACAAACGGTGCGCCCAGCCGAACATGACCCTGACACTTAACCAACTGAGCCAACCCAGGCGCCCCAAGTAGAATTTAATATAGAGTGAATAAGACATTCTTGTTCCTCTGTTGGCTCCTTTTATTGTATTTGAACGTAACCAAATTATAGGCTCTGGGGTCCATGATGAGTTCAGGATGTAGCAGGAAAAGTCTGGCCATTTATCGAGATTTCCCAGGATGACATTAGTTTGGTGATTATTACAGTTCCAGGTGTGATAGTAATATCAATGTCCCAGAGTTGATTAACATATTTTAGTCCACAAGAGCAAAAACTAAGAAAATAAACCAAGTCATTTGTTCATTTGTTGGGGACAGATTAATTTTTGGTAGCCAGGATGCTCAAATTATACAAACTAAAGATAACTATTTAGGCGGGTCTGGAAAGCATATCAGACAGTTGCTTAGTAAATGAGGAATCAAAGCAAAATGAGGCGAATTGTTTTGAGAGATTTCATTGAGACAATGGCGAGGCCTGAAAAAATGATCCCTGCCCCATCTCAGAGTATACCTCTTCAAAGACAGGAAAACTCATACCCCCATGGGTTTTGTGGGTCTGTTCCCTGGACAATGCTGGGTAAAGATTGGCAATTCTCTTTCTGTAGGCTAATCTGCACATAAACTTTGTCTAAACAGTATACTAGACAATTGATTAGATTTCTGCGGACCAAATTACAGCCACTTCCACCTTGCCTCCTGAGATTATATCCTCATCTTTTTTGTTTGTTTGTTTGTTTGTTTTCAAGTAGGCTTCATGCCCAGCGCAGAGCCCAGTGTGGGGCTTGAACTCAGGACCCTGAGATCATGGCCTGAGCTAAGATCAAGAGTTGGGCCACCCAGGCACCCCCATCTTCATCTTAATTAAGGATTCAGAGTGTTTGTAAACTCCTCACTTACACATTCACTGGCAGTTTTATGGATTGCTCCCACAACCAACTAATCTACTAAGTATAGATTTTACTAGCTTAATTCTCAGAAACTGCCTTATTTTCAGCACTGTCGCTATTTATGAGAACTTCCTCAAAAAATTTTCAAGCCTTTTGATTCAATTTAGTAAGTATATACTAGTGTCAGCACTATATTTTATCCTGGAAATAATTACTTGAAAAAAAAAAATTCAAAGAGTTAATTACCATGAAAGTTGAAATTACAAGACGCAGGTTTTCAGTGATTTGCCAAACACTTAAATCTCTATACCTGTGGTGATAGTTATGAAACTCTGTAAACATACTAGAAATAATTGAATTGTACACAAAGCGAATGAATTGTATAGTATGTAAATTATAACTCAATAAAATTGTGTTTTTTTAATACCATTTTTAGTTTTTTAGTACCATTTCTCTAAGGGCATTGGGGATTAGGAGTGTTCTAGAGTAATTTGCACTGAAATACGTCTTTCCAAATCTGGAACTCCTGTTTTCCATACACACGTGTCAATCCCTACTGTCTTCCTTGGGGATAACTGTTATTTTTCTGGGCGAAGAGACCCAAAGATTAGGAGCACTTGATTCTGCTGTGTATAGGAGTTCCCTCCAGGAACAGTTCATTTGCATGACTCTATTTCTTTGTTCCGCTTGTTTCAGTGATAAAAATATTCTCTGAAAAAGGAAGAAATAGCATGTATCTTTTTATTTCATTTATATTTGTCTCCTCTTTAATAAACTATATTGAGGACAGATTTCTACTATAACTTCCTACCAGTAAAATCTCTGTTAAAATGAATATTACTGACCATTTGCTGACTGCTTTTTGAAAGAGGTGGGGCATTAGATGAGCAGAATTAGATGAGAAGGTTTCTATGGAAACCTCGTCGTGTTGCTACCAGTGGGTAGACACAATGGGTACAAGCATTATTTTTCATTTCACAGCATAATAATGATGGCCACTTTACAGGCCCAAATAAGTCATCTAATAATACAGTCTTGGTAATCTTATTTTTTAAAAAAATTGTTTATTTTTTATTATTTTTGAGAGACAGAGACAGAATGCAAGCTGGGGAGGAGCAAAGAGAGAGGGAGAACAGAATCTGAAGGAGGCTCCAGGCTCTGAGCTGTCAGCACAGAGCCCAACACGGGGCTTCAACTCATGAGCCGTCAGATCTTGACCTGAGCCGAAGTCTGATGCTTAACTGATTGAGCCACCCAGGTGCCCCTTGGTAATCTTATTTTAGGACTGGCTTCCCTTATTCTTTGATTCTTCTTGTTTTGTTTTTGGCTAATTCTTCCCATCTTTAAGGTCCCATGATTAATAACAATAGAATATGATTTTGCCAGAAAACAGCTCTTAAAATTGTGTTACAAAGATATATTTTCACCACGTCTTCTTCCTGTTACTATCATTACTCCCTCTTCCTGCTTAGTTCTTTCTCTTAAAAGTTAAAACTCTATTCATATTGTACATTCCCTAATTGGGGTAATTGGCTCTTTAAGGAATTTTGTTAAAAAAATATGGCAGACGGGCACCTGGCTTGCTCAGTTGGTAGAGCACACAATTCTTGATTTGGGGGTTGTGAGTTTGAGCCCCATGTTGGATATAGAGATTACTTAAAAATAAAATCTTCAGGGGCACCTGGGTGGCTCAATCGGTTACGCGTCCACCTCTTGATTTCAGCTCAGGTCACGATCTCATGGTTCATGGGTTCAAGCCCCACATCTGTGCGGATGGGGTTGAGCCTGCTTAGGATTCTCTCTCCCTCTCTCTCTCCCCCTCCCCCTGCTCACTCACTCTCAAAATAAATAAACATAAAAAAATCTTTTAAAAAATAGCAGATATGCTTTATTTGCTAGAAATGCTACCCTTTTTTGACAAACAGTGTGAGTCCTATGTAAATATTAGCTATGATTATTAGTAGTAATAGTAGTATTATATGTTAATGCTACCATGTATTGGAAATAATTTCTTTTTAAAATTTCTTTTTAATTATTTTTGAGAGAGAGAGAGAAACAGACAGAGTGGGAGCTGGGGAGGGGCAGAGAGAGAGGGAGACACAGAATCCGAAGCAGGCTCCAGGGTCTGAGCTGTCAACAAGACCCAGTGTGGGGCTCAAACTCACAAACCCTGAGATCATGACCTGAGCCAAAGTTGGACGTTTAACTGAGCCACCCAGGTGCCCCAAAATGTATCTTTTTAAAAAATGTGTATTTATTTATTTTTGAGAGAACACCAGTGGGAGAGGGGGAGAGAGAGAGAGAGAGAGAGAGAGAGAGAGAGAGAGAGAGAGACATAGAATCTGAAGGTGGGCTCCAGGCTCTGAGATGTCGGCATAGAACCTGACCCACGAACCATGAGATCATGACCTGGGCTGAAGTTGGACGCTTACCAGATGAAGCCACCGAGGCGCCCCGAGATAATTTCAATAAAATTTTTTATTTGAAGTTTTGAGAGTATGACTATTTTTTCTTTATTGTTTTAAAAGGTATTCCAGGTTAGCTGAAAACTCTTAGAATTACTTTTCTAGACTTACTTGCAGAGTGGAGTAGTTGCAACATAGACTCCGTGGCCCACAAGCCTAAAATATTTACCATGTGGCTCTTTACAGAAAAAGTTTGCCAACCTCTGACTGAGAGGAAAAATAACCTGCTTTTGTTATTTTTTTAATACTTAAACCTAATTCAAAAATTCAGTTTTGTCATGGTCTCTCTCTCTCTCCCTCTCTCTGTAGTGTTTTTGTCATGGGTAATATCTTACTTACATTGCTAATATTTGTAAACATAAGTAGTACGCTTTTCAAGTGACTCATTGTTTACTCACGCTTCATCAGCCATTACTGCAGTTTAGGGGTAGGGTACCAAGACCTGCTGGCAACCAACTGCCCTGCCATTTGGACCAGCTTTGAAGAGCTGTTGCTCTGCTTCTTTGGGCTACATTCTTTTGTAGTCTAGTGGACTCAGAATTGCCAGTGCAAGAGTGCAGGTCTTTGGAACCATTCTTGCATGGAAGTAATGTGACCTGCAAAGAGTTCATAACAGGCTTTGGTCTAAGGAAGTATCTGTTCATGTCCACTCACTGTGGGGTTTGCAGATAAAATTTCTAAAAGTTGCAGATCGTCTTCTACAGTTCTAGGATCCCACTGGCTTTTAGGCTAGTGTTGGTACCATCATGCTGGACCTCTGGGTAGTCGATAATCTAGACCCATGCCCATGAGGTTCTTCCTTGTCTGGCTCACACCTGCTTGCATGTGTCCAGGAGCCACTCTGCCTCACCAGCTGCGATTTCTTCCAAGTTACTGTCTACTCTCCGTAGAATCTAGACTCCAGGGGAGAAAAATTCTTTCCCTTGGCTCAGAGTCTGCATTTCCTGTCTTGGAATCTGTCTTTATATAAGATGATTGAGAATGAGAATGTTTGCCTTTAGAGGAACTTCCTCTCTTTTCTGCAGAAATATAACCTCTCCCTCCAACTCCACCAGAACAATTTCATCAGGTCATAATGGGCTGACATTGATGTATTTTCTGAAGTCTGGATTGTTCCCAATTTAAACCACATGTAGGACACTCTCAGTACATAGGCAAGGATGAACCTTGCCAGCCCAACATAGTCCAGTACATTTTTCCTTTTCCGGTTCCTCTAATAAGAGCTGAAAAACAGGTCTCAATAGCCTTTATGTAACCTTTTGGATCTCAGTTTGGACAGTGCAAGCAACAGCTTAAACAAGCCATCCCCACAAAAACATATCTACATTAGTAATGAGGTAAGAAGTATTTCTATCCATACGTTCCTAAGCCTCTATAATAATTTTATAGAGGCATGGCACGAATTCACCGAAAACAATTTATATGCCCAAGCAGTATTTTCAGCTTCTCAGTCTAAAATATCTGCATTTAGAAAAAAAGCTTTCTTTATAGTTTTTCTCAAAATGAGCAAGTGGGTGTTGCTTTAAATTGGTGCAACTAGAAAGCCCCATTAGGTAGGCTTCTTAACATAAAAGAAACAGTCTAAAAGATTACTCAGATCTTTCACCTTTTTGGATACAATAACTGGTTATCACTCTAACGTGGTTTTTTAAGCCTCAACCAAATCCAGGTTTTAAAAAAATTATAGAAATTTCTTTAAAAAAAAAAAAAAGTTTATTTCTAAGGAATTTCTACACCCAGCATGGAGCTTGAACTTTAACCCTGAGATCAAGAGTCTTATGCTCTACTGACTGAGCCACCCAGGTGCCCCTAGGCATTTCTTCTAATAATGTTTTCTCAAGTCACAGTTCCAGAAAGTTTCTTATAAACTCTTAGTTTGCAAGTACACATAGGACTATTTGGGGCTCCAGTTACAATTCCATGTGACAATGTATTCTTCAAATACTCTAATTGCCCTTAAAACAATTTATTTATCTAGAGTTGATGCAGCAATTTATATTCAACTATTTGAATGCCAAAGCCATACTGCCACAGATTCAGTCTTCTTCCCTGTGGAGTGCCGATCATTTTTGAACCTTGCTCCTAAATCAAAGGAGATACTTGGGGATAGTATAGAGTAATAGAGGCTCTCACTAAGCGTGATTTGCACAGTACCAAGTTATTAAATCAGTTTCCAAAGTTTACACCACTATAAACAGTAAATAAACATGCTTCAACCAACTTCTGTTTGGTAAGGCTGCAGTAATACAACGGTCCCAGAAATTTCAATGGCTTAACAAAATAACCAAGGTCTCACTTGTTGCATAATGGCAACCACGGGCAGACAGTGGCATTACTCTCTGTGTCCTATTCTGGAATCCAGGACTCTGGTGTGGTGGAAAGATGGGCTTCTGTTGAAATCCCCTGTACTATTTACTAGCTGTGTGATTTTGCACAAGACCCTTAACGTAAGCCTCTGTTTCTTCATCTATAAAATGGGGATAATAATAGTACTTCCCAGTGTCGATGTAAAGATGAAATGTGATAGCATGTAGAAGTCAACTAGCAGTAGAATGCCCTTCACACAGAAGTTCCCACTAATTTTACAGGGGTTCTTATTCAGGCTCTGAAGTCCTATGCCCTTGGATTATCACCATTTGTCGTTCAGTTGGTGGTCCCCTGTACTATTCTTTAGGGAAGGAATAAGTGAAACTCAACTTTGTTTTGCGACTAACTTGATATTGTGGGTATATAGCTTAGTGGAAAGTAGGTTGAAGTTCTTGTCTTAATTAAATTTCTCTGTTTGTTTTCAGGGGGGGAGATATGGCCTATGCTGTGGGGAAAAAAAAAGTTCTGAAATTCCCTCCACATATCACATAGAGAAACAAAAGTGTCCCTGGCCTCTAGTCAGATGCAGGATGTAGCCTCTAGTGCTAACCAAATATATAACTGGAGGGAATGTGATGTAGCTCTTTTGCCTTTTTCTCTGTTTCTGAAGAATGTCTCCCTTGTGGGAAAGCTGACAGGATGATAAAAACCTCCTGATTATCGTAATGCTTTTCTCTGTTGCTCGGGGCTTGTGGGTGTGGGTGTGTGTGTGTGTGTGTGTGTGTGTGTGTGTGTATGCGTGTGTGTTTTAAAACTAACTAGTTGGAAAAACATCTTAGGTTTCTCCTTGCTGATCTGTTTCTGAGCAGTGACATGTTCTTATAACAGTACGGACTTTGGAGGTGAGCAGATGTGAATTTGAATCCTGACACCTTCACTTACTAGTTGTATTATCTGGGCTAATAAATAAATGTCCTTGTGTTCACTTATTCATCTGTTCGTGGATTCATTCTCATTCTGAACACTTATGGAACACTCTTACTCTGTCAGGCCCGAGGCTGGACTTTAGGGGTACATGACACTTATCCTGACAGTGTGCCTTTGGTCTACCACGGCTACAAAGTTTCCTGACCACTCACACCATCATTAAAACATTTTTGAGCACAAATCTCTCACGTATGTATGTTTTTATAATATGCATGACTTTTACACTATTGTGTACATAATAAGACATTTAATTAAAAAACATACAGTACTGGGCCGCCTGGGTGGCTCAGTTGGTCAAGTGTCCGATTTCGGCTCAGGTCATGATATCACAGTTTGTGAGTTCGAGCCCCGCGTGGGGCTCTGTGCTGACAGCTCGGAGCCTGGAGCCTGCTTCGGATTCCATGTCTCCCACTCTCTCTCTGACCTTCCCCCCACTCATGCTCTCTCTCTCTCAAAAATGAATAAACATTAAAATTTTTTTTTAAATACAGTATTTTATCACATACTGTCTGGGTGCATACACCCAATTTTAAAGGCTACTGGTCTAGTGATAAACTTTTCTGAACCTCACTTTTTGTTGTTGTTACATAAACGAACCCATTTACTGTAGGCTAGAAGTGCTTCAAGTGGTGCAGCTTCTACTGGCCTTTCAGTGCCTTCAGTCCTCTGATGGTGGACTTGACTGTGACGGCAGTAGTAGCAGGGTAGGTCCAGGCCCCACTGGCTACCATTTTAATACAGGAACCACAATGCCAGGTCCCTGCAGCTCAACTTTTCACCTTGGTTTTGGCGCAGAAGGAGCTATGCTATGCTATGCTATAGCTATTGCTATAGTGATAGCTATACTATTATATATGTAATAGCTATACTATAGCTATGCTATAGCTATACTATAGTATAGCTATACTATAGCAATAGCTATGCTATTTCATTCTTCTTCACCATTTTCCCTTGCGAGGGAGACACCGTAACAGGGCCCGTATTTACCAGTGATTCCGACCTTCTTGGTGTGTTTAGCCCTGTCCCCACAAACTAGGTTTGAGCCCACAGAGGAAGAGACATAGTTGAACTTCACTTTCTTCATCATGAAAATCGTGGCGATGAAATCTTTCTCATGTTATTGTTGCTCGTTTATTCTCTCAACAGATTTCATTGAACACTCTCCAGTATTAGATTCTGAGGGACCGGAGAGATAGTGCTAAATGTTGTTTTTAACATCTGAGGGGAGATTTCTGTTGAAGGGGTTACTGTTCATACTCACTTATGCTTCAGTTGATATTCAACATATTAAAATTCTTAAGTTTTTTTTATTTTTAATATATATATATTTTTTACCGTTTATTCATTTTTTGATAGAGACTGAGAGTGACTGGGAGAGGGGCAGAGTGAGAGGGAGACAGACTCTGAAGCAAGCTTCAGGCTCTGAACTGAGAGCACAGAACCCGACGCGGGGCTCCAACTCACGGACCATGAGATCATGACCTGAGCTGAAGTCGGACGCTTGACCGACTGAGCCACCCAGGCGCCCCTTATTTTTTTATTTTTAAATGTTTTTAATGTTTATTTGAGGGAGAGAGAGACAGAGCGTGAGCAGGGGAGGGGTAGAGACAGAGAGAGACAGAATCCCAAGCAGGCTCCAGGCTCTGAGCTGTCAGCACACAGCCTAATGCGGGACTCAAACCCACGAACTGTAAGATCATGACCTGAGCCGAAGTCGGACGCTTACCCGACTGAGCCATGCAGGCGCCCCCCAAAATTCTTAAGTTTTAAAGTTTAGTTTTTCTTAAGTCTTTAAGATCAACCTTAGGTTGATAAGATCCATTATTTTTACTTATTCTATGACTAACGTTCAATTAATATTTATATTTAAAAGATAAAATCCTCAACATTTTGCATGCTAAATAAGTAGTTCATCAACTTTTAAAGTAATTCTATATCGAGGTGCCTGGGTGGCTCAGTCAGCTGAGCGTCCAGCTTTGGCTCAGGTCACGATCTCCTGGTTTGTGAATTCAAGTCCCACGTCGGGCTCTGCGCTGACAGCGTGGAGCCTGCTTGGGATTCTCTGTTCCCTCTCTCTCTTCCCCTCCCCTGCTCACACATTCTCTCTCAAGAATAAATAAAACATTAAGGAAATTAAAGTAATTACATATTTAATCTAACTGATTCTCTCAAACCCTTCAGATTCCTAATGTTACTCCTACATCAGTTAGGATTCAGTGCAGAAAACTGTAACACTCTGGGTGTTTTAAGCAGAAAGGGGTTAAATACAAGAAATTAGGTACTTACAAAATTGTTGGGAGCAATGGAGGAGTGGGTTCAAGGCATACCTCTTGGTGTGATTCCCGGAGCATTGCAGAACCCATCAAGAATGTTGCTTCCCCCGCCACAATCAGGAAAGCGGAGACGAGGAGGCCAGAGCCTGAACTACTGAGACACAAAAAATCCAGCATGCTGCCTAGGATGCCATTTGGAAGTCATAGTAGCCACCACCACATTGCCTTGTCACTGAATTGTGCTATCTGAGTGACACTGATGCAACTGCTTCTCAACACTCGAGAAGCTAGAGACTGGACACTGGCAACCTCAGATTTTACCAGCACTACACACTGCAATGTGTCTATCAGGAAGATGGACCTTGCCACACTTCTATCTTCTGTCTTACTTGGTCGTTGTCACTCAGGGGTCTGTCGTGATTCTTCTAGTAAATTGAAACCCTCAAGAGGAAAGGTGTCATGCCTTCTTTTCAGCCTGTAGCACAGGCACAAAGAGGTTGCCCAGTAAATACACGCCGATGCTTGGGTATTCAGTATATTGACATTTGATACTGTCATTTTGATGTCTTGGCTTTGACTGATTATCCCAATCTTCCATCTCCTTCGGCTTAATTTCTGGTATGCCAACCATAAGCAACTGAGCGTGTGCAGTAAGTATTATTGAAGTGGGAGAGAAGAGCTGGATCATTTCCATTGGCAACTGGTCAGAGACCTTCAGTGTGGACATTACTATGTAGCTATTTTGCTGCTGATAATAGATGTTTAGATAATAGATGGTTGTCTGTAGCAGAAAGTTTTACGGTTTGTTGTATTAGGGCTTCAGGACATCTAATTGATATAATTCATTGAACCCAGAACCCTGGGTGCAGAAGTGTGCTGGGAATGGTACCCATATATGCCACTTATGGCCATCATGAAAATCTAATACAAAACGAAATTTCCTAACGTAACACTCCTTACCAACCCAATAATTATAAAATTCCATGTAGAAAATTAACCAAATTCTCTTCAACTTTTCAGATTAAAATCATAAATATTAAACCTTTCTAAACAAGCAGGATTCCCGAAGACTTCAGATTTTCAGACGGTACAGTATGGACATTTCGGTCCCATTCTCATCTCAAAAAACATGAGGATAAAGACCAAATACAAGATCAATCTTGGATAAAACGTACAAGACATCTGAGGCTTTAAGCCATCCAGGGAAGTAGAAAGTGGGAAAAGTAGAAAATAGGAAAATGGAAGGGGGCAGTAGATGACTCAGCAGAGTAGAGTCCCAGAAGGGCAAACCTAAGCACCTGAACCACAAGCCGAACTCCCTCACACAACCCATGGAAGAGAAACAGGGTACCATGTTCGTAGGTGGTAGAGGCTGACACCATGATAGAATCTCTGGAAAATTTCAATTTGACCAAAAGCAGAAGAATTGTAGCCAGTTCTTCCTACAGTCAAGTCCTACCCATATATATGCTGCTTTCAGTCAACTATGTGGTGCCTGCTTATAAATATGAATGGCCAGTCAAGAACTCCCAGATGCTTGTTTGTTTATTTATTTATTTTTATTTATCTTTTAATATGAAATTTATTGTCAAATTGGTTTCCATACAACACCCAGTGCTCATCCCAACAGGTGCCTTCCTCAATGCCCATCACTCACTTTCCCCTCCTCTCCACACCCCCCCCATCAACCCTCAGTTTATTCTCAGTATTTAAGAGTCTCTTATGGTTTGCCTCCTTCCCTCTCTGTAACTTTTTCCCCCCTTCTCCTCCCCCCTGGTCTTCTGTTGAGTTTCTCAGGATCCACATAAGAGTGAAAACATATGGTATCTGTCTTTCTCTGCCTGACTTATTTCACTTAGCATAACGCTCTCCAGTTCCATCCATGTTGCTACAAATGGCCAGATTTCATTCTTTCTCATTGCCAAGTAGTATTCCATTGTATATGTAAACCACATCTTCTTTATCCATTCGTCAGTTGATGGACATTTAGGCTCTTACCCTAATTTGGCTATTGTTGAAAGTGCTGCTATAAACATTGGGGTACAAGTGCCCCTATGCATCAGCATGGGTAAATTCCTAGCAGTGCTATTGCTGGGTCATAGGGTAGATCTATTTTTGATTTTTTGAGGAACCTCCACACTGTTTTCCAGAGCGGCTGCACCCATTTGCATTCCCACCAGCAGTGCAAGAGGGTTCCCGTTTCTCCACATCCTCTCCAGCATCTAGAGTCTCCTGATTTGTTCATTTTAGCCACTCTGACTGGTGTGAGGTGGTATCTGAGTGTGGTTTTGATTTGTATTTCCCTGATGAGGAGCGACATTGAGCATGTTTTCATGTGCCTGTTGGCCATCTGGATGTCTTCTTTAGAAAAGTGTCTGTCCATGTCTTCTGCCCATTTCTTCACTGGATTATTTGTTTTTCGGGTGTGGAGCTGGTGAGTTCTTTATAGATTTTGGTTACTAGCCCTTTGTCCAATGTGTCATTTGCAAATATCTTTTCCCATTCCGTCCATTGCCTTTTAGTTTTGTTGATTGTTTCCTTTGCAGTGCAGAAGCTTTTTATCTTGCTGAGGTCCCAATAGTTCATTTTTGCTTTTAATTCCCTTGCCTTTGGGAATGTGTCAAGTAAGAAATTGCTGCGGCTGAGGTCAGAGAGGTTTTTCCCTGCTTTCTCCTCTAGGGTTTTGATGGTTTCCCGTCTCACATTCAGGTCCTTCATCCATTTTGAATTTATTTTTGTGAGTGGTGTAATAAAGTAGTCTAATTTCATTTTTCTGCATGTTGCTGTCCAGTTCTCCCGCACCATTTGTTAAAGAGACTGTCTTTTTTCCATTGGATATTCTTTCAAGAACTGCCAGATGTTTAAAGAAAATGTCCAACAAGAAAGAGGGAGACTAAAGAAAATAAATAGGAAAGAAGGAGATCATGCATGTGTATATGGTGTATACATGAAACAATCATGGAAAGGAACACTTTTTTTTTTTTTTTAAGTAGGCTTCATGCCCAGCACAGAGCCCAACATGGGGCTTGAACTCATGACCCTGAGATCAAGACATGAGCTGAGATCAAGAGTGTGGCGGCTAACTGACTGAGATACCCAGGCGCCTAAGAAAGGAACACTCTTGGAACTTCAAAGTATGATAGTAAGAATTAAAGAAACAAAACATGGGGCACCTGGGTGGCTCAGTCGGTTAAGTATCTGACTTCGGCTCAGGTCATGATCTCATGGTTCACAAGTTCAGGCCCTGTGTCAGGCTCTGTGCTGACAGCTCAGAGCCTGGAGCCTGCTTCAGATTCTGTGTCTGCCTCTCTCTTCCCCTCCCCTACTTACACTCTGAATTTCTCCCTCCCTCTCTCAAACATTAAAAAAAAAAGAAGAAAAAGAAACAAAACAGAAGAATTGAGAGAGAAAATCAAGGAGACCTCTCAGAAACTAGAAAAACAAATAGATGACAATAAGGAGAGAAAAGGTAAGAAAATCAGAGAATTCAAGAGGTTAAAAAGTACTACTGAGTGTCCTCCCCCCACCCAAAAAGGCAAAATGGTAGGGAGAATGTTATCGAGATAGTACAAAAATATTTTCCAGAACTAAAAGGTATGAGTCTTCAAATGGATAGAGACCACCAAATGCCTAGCACCATGAACAAAAAGGAAACTCTTACCAAGTTATATCATTGTGAAATTTTAGAATCCTATAGATCAAATATTCTAAAAGCCTTTAACAAAAAAACAGGTCACCTACCCCCACTCCCAGCCCTGTATCGGAACATTATTAGATTTCTCATTAACAACACTGGAAGCTAAAACAACAACAATGGAACAATTCCTTGACGTTTCTGAGTAAACATTTGTTTTCAACGTTCAATTCTTTACACATTCGGACTCTTGATCGTAAGTGAAGCCAGAATTTTCAGTGATATACCTTCCATTCATTACTTCTCAGCAAGGTGCCGGAGGATATGTTTCACTAAAAGGAGTAAACCAAGAAAAAAGAAGACATTGGTTGCAGAAAAACAAGTTTATGTAGAAAGAGACAAAGGAATTTCCAGCATGATGTCAGAGGACAAACCCAGGAGGACAATGCTGCAGCTCTTTTGAGGACAGCTAGTTTAGATTGGAGCAGGACTGGAAAACTGCAGGTGTGGTGTCTCTAACAGGAAAAAAGTAACAGATCATCTAAAAAACTTGATCATGTTAAACTTCTACTGAAACATTTCAGGTGTGCCTTGGTGGCTCAGTCAGTTAAGCATCCGACTCCTGGTTTCAGCTCAGGTCATGATCTCTAGGGTTATGAGTTCGAGCCCCACATCGAGCTCCGTGCTGACAGTGCAGAGCCTGCTTGGGATTCTCTCTCTCCCTCTCTCTGCCCCTCCCCCACTCACTCTCTCTGTCTCTCTCTCTCAAAAATAAATAAACTTAAAAAAAAGAAAAAGAAACATTTCAATACTGAGGAGTATTACAAGATTTAATGGTAAGTTCAAAGAAATTTAAGTGCATGAAAAATGAGATTTGTGTACCTACACAATGGGTGTACCTATACAGTGGGATAATTACAATGAAAAGAAATGAGCTATGAAAAGACATGGATGAGTCTTAATGCATACTGAGAAGGGAAAGAAACCAGTCTGAAAACACTAAATACTGTATGATTCCATTTATATGACATTCTGGAAAAGACAAAACTACAGAAATGATAAACAGACTGGTGGTTGTCAGGGGCTCAGGAGGAGGGGAATGAAACTATTAGGGTGATGAAACTATTCTGTATGATACTCTAATGGTGAATATAAGACATTAAAACCTGTAGAACTTTTTCAAAAGCCCATAGAACTTTATAGCATAAAGAGCATAAAGTTTAATGCATACAAATTTTAAATATCACTTAGGAGATTGAGGGAACCCAGTACAAAATGCAGAATCTAACAAACGATTCTAAATACATTGCAAATATATGAAACAACTTCTCTGAAGGTGGTGGGAGAATGAAGATCTGACCTAAGTAACTTTGGAAATGAGTGCAGTCTGTAAAACTAAAGACAAAAGGAACTGCACATAAACGAATTGCTTCCCAGGTTAATAATTCTGAAGAAAACTGTGTGTGTTGGAATTGAACCAGCAGGTAAGTGGATGGCTGAGAGTGAGAGCTATGTTGCCCTTGTCAGAATAGGAGCTTACAGATAAGCAAGGGGAAGAACTAGAATGATCCCTGTGGTAACGGGATAGAGTCGGAGATGGTATGAACTCATGTTTATATAGCTACCTATAAAAATATTTATAGATATGTACGTATACATGGTTTAGTACACCATGTGTATCTCCTATCTCTGTCAGCTGAGAGGGCCTAGAAGCAAGACACCCCAGTGGCAGTGAGCACACCAAGCATCCAGATCTTGGCTTCTAATACTATTCTCCAGTAGAAGGAGCCGGGACTCGTTAGGGAAATGACTGATTCTAGAACTGGAGCAGGAAAAATACAATATGAGCCTGTAGCATTTTCTAGTGCCAGAAAGTAAGAGAATGCTTTAAGAAAAAAAAAATTCTGCTACGATGGAGATACGTCAAAGGAATACAGGTGGTACCTGACAGAACTCCCCATGGCCAAGCTGGGACAATTTAAACAATAATGAAAAAAAAAAAACTTGTAATGGATTATAACCCAAAGTATAAAAAATATATATCCACGGGGCCCTGGGTGGTTTAGTCAGTTACACATCTGACACTTGATATTGGCTCGGGTCATGATCCCACAGTTTGTGGCCCTGTGCTGACAGCAGGGAGCCTGCTTGGAATTCCCCCACCTCTGTCTTTCAAAAACAAATAAATAAACTTAAAATATATATCCATGAGTCCATACTGTACAAATAAGTATTGAATAAATGGGGAGAATAGATACATCTCCCATATAGAAGAATTCCAAATAATTTATGTAAAGCTAACTCCTCATTCATTAAGTGTGGGCTGAACATAGTGACTTCCTTCCAAAGAGTACAGTATAGAAATGGGGCGGGGGAAGAGTTAATGTTATAGCGGTAAAGCTGGTAAATACTCCCTTAAGCCAGGGGATCAAGGTTAATGCCAACATATCAATAACATGATATGCTTGATGATAACATACTCTTGGCATGATGTGATGAGAATGGTCTTCTTCCCCAAAATAAATTATCCCGGCCTAATCATAAAAACATAAGACAAATCTTAACTGATGGTTTTCTACAAAATACCTGGCTAGTGTTCCTCAAGACTGTCTAAGTCATAAAAAGAAGGAGGGTCTGTGAAGCTCTCAGGATCAGGAGAAGTCCAAGGATACAGGATTCTGGAACAGAAAAAGAAAATTAGGGAAAAACTGAGGAAAACTGAATAGAATAAGTTTAATAATGCATCATTACTGATTCATTAATTGTGACAACTATACCCTAGTGTAAGTAATGTAAGTTGTTAATAATAAAGGAAACTAGGTGAGGGCTTTATGGGATCTCTCTGTTATATTTTTGCAATAGTTCTGTAAATCTAAAACTGTTCTAAAATAGAAATGTTTATTTTAAAACTGAGTTAATTATTAACTCCAGGAAAACTAAACAGACTTACAAGAGATGAAGTAAAATCATTGTATACTATTGGATCGGCCTTGAACAATATTTACATAGTCATGGTAACTAAAATGTGAAATGTGGATCCGAGCAAAAATTGTGATTTTACTGTATTTGGAAGTTGGATAGGGGATGTAAGAAAGTAAACACTCTCATACATAAGAAGTCACTGAATATCATCTGCAATTGATGAATCCAAAGAACAGTATATCACAGAAACGTGGAGGCAATTACAAGAAGAGCTAAAAGAATGGAAAATGTTTACTACTGGAATCGACCAGGAGCAATTGTTTTTTGTTGTCTCAAGTCGCTGTTTTACTTTTTAAACTACGTTTAAAAACATAGTTTAGGGGCGCCTGGGTGGCGCAGTCGGTTAGGCGTCCGACTTCAGCCAGGTCACGATCTCGCCGTCCGTGAGTTCGAGCCCCGCGTCAGGCTCTGGGCTGATGGCTCGGAGCCTGGAGCCTGTTTCCGATTCTGTGTCTCCCTCTCTCTCTGCCCCTCCCCCGTTCATGCTCTGTCTCTCTCTGTCCCAAAAATAAATAAAAACGTTGAAAAAAAAATTAAAAAAAAAACACACACAAAAAAAACATAGTTTACATTGGGGCGCCTGGATGGCTCAATTGGTTAAGCGGCCAGACTCTTGATTTTGACTTGGGTAATGATCACAGGGCTGTGGGATCGAGCCACACATCGAGCCCCATGTGTCTGTCTGTCTGTCTGTCTCTTTCTCTCTCTCAAATAAAAACAAACAGACAAACAAACAAATAACATTTTAAAAAGAACATAGTTTACACTGCAAAGCATGGAATACTTTTTTAAAAATTTATTTTCTTTTGAGAGAGAGGATGGGGGGGGGGGGCGGGGCAGGCGGTGTGCTGGTGCATGCACCAGCAGAGGAGAGGCAGAGAAAGAGGGAGAGGATCCCAAACAGGCTCCGTGCTGTCACCTCGGAGCCTGATGCCGGGCTCCAACCCCATGACCCGTGAGACTATGATCTGAACCAAAATCAAGAGTTAGAAGCCACCTAGGTGCCCTGGCATGGAGTACTTAAAAAGAAAAAAAAAATTTTTTTAACGGTTATTCATTTTTGAGAGACAGAGAGAGACAGGGCATGAGCGGGTAACGGGCAGAGAGAGGGAGACACAGAATCCGAAGCAGGGTCCAGGCTCCAGGCTGTCAGCACAGAGCCCAACACGGGGCTGAAACTCACGAACTGAGAGATCATGACCTGAGCTGAAGTTGGATGCTCAACCGACTGAGCCACCCAGGCACCCCATAGGCATGGAGTACTTTAATAAAAAATTTAAAATATCTAATGACAGGTTTGTGAGATGGAGCCCCACGCTGACAGCAAGGTGCCTGCTTGGGATTGTCTCTCTCTCCCTCTGCTGCTTTCCCCCGTGCTTGCTCTCTCTCTCTCTCTCTCTCAAGATAAATAAATAAGCTTAAGAAATATAACTTAAAAAAATCCAATGACATTAAACATTTCAAATTAAAATCACAAATTTGATAGGTTAAATTCTCTAATATGTTAGCTTTCCTAAATCATTTCAAACATCTACATCCTCTATACCTTTATGGGATGGTAAGATCTCTTATCTAAGAGAAGCCAACCGACCAGACTTATTTAAAGACTGAGGACCACAATACGGTTATAGATTGGAATTACAGTGAGATATTCTGTACTGAGACATTGGTTCCTAGTTACTAATTCCACAATGATTCTACCTAAAACTTCAGGTTTTCATGCCAATCTCTTCCTGTCCCAGGAATGCGGCCTTCAGACACAGGCAGGAGCGGCTCCCACTCTAGTCTCAGCACAGAGCACAAATACACATTTATTTTAAAAACACAGGCACCTTGGGGCACCTGGCTGGCTCAGTCACTAGAGCATGTGACTCTCGTTCTTGGGTTTGTGGGTTCGAGCCCCATGCTGGGTGTAGAGATTACTTTAAAAAAATCTTAGGGAGGTGCCTGGGTGGCTCAGTCAGTTGAGTGTCTGACTTTGGCTCAGGCCATGATCTCACAGTTTGTGAGTTCGAGCCCCTTGTCGGGCTCTATGCTGACAGCCCAGAGCCTGGAGCCTGCTTCTGATTCTGTGTCTCCCTCTCTCTCTGCCCCTAAGCCACTTGCATTCTGTCTCTGTCTCTCTCAAAAATAAATAAACATTAAAAAAAAAAATTTAAAAAAAATCTTAGGGGCATCTGGAGGGCTCAGTCAGTTCCTTCAACTTCGGCTCAGGTCATGATCTCACGGCTTGGGGGTTTGAGCCCCAGGTCCAGCTCTGCGCTGACGACTCAGAGCCTGGAGCCTTCTTTGGATTTTGTGTCTCCCTCTCTCTCTGCCCCTTCCCCACACGTGCTCTGTCTCTCTGTCTCTCAGAAATAAATATTTTTTTAAAACTTCGAAAAAATCTTAAACAAACAAAACCACAGGTGCCTCGATTTTGTTATGTAGATTTTACCAAGTATTAAAAAATCCCTTTTCCCCTTAGGAAAGGGGATATGCCTATTTTAGGCATAAACAGGCCTCTGAATGTGGTAACTTTTTTTTTTTCCACATAAGTGGTAGTACCTGCTACATATAGAAGAAGAAAAAAACAAAAGAAACCCGCGAGTGCCTCTGTTACTCTCGATTCTATGCTCAGTGTGGAACCAGCATGACTTCTAAATATCGACCCTCGTGTCAGATGCTCTTCAGGCCCCAGATTGGCACTTTTCCACAGCTTGTGCCCAGTGTCTGTGAAACAGAATGGGTTGTGCTGCTCTCTGTGTTGGGGACAGAATGCTGTGGATTTGAGTGGCACAGGGTTTAGGTAAGAGAAAAGACAAACTAACTTGTTAAGTCCTTTCTCTCAGACGGCATAAATGCAATAGATTTTTACATAATGTGGCATTTCCCAGTCGTGCTAAAGATCCATTTCTCTTGCTTCTCTTCATGTTCCGTTTGTGGTCCACACTGGTTAGTGTGGCATTTGCCAAAGTTACACAGAGGGACTGAGAAATATGTTGAAATATTAAACAACTCCTATTACTCTTAAATGGGCATGTATGTAGGTAATATGACGTGAAGCATGATAAAGATAACTTATATTATCACTAGATGGACATCGAATGCTAGAATTGAGAACAGTTTTATTTTTGTAAAAATATTACAGTTTGACACTCCTGGCTGGCTCAGGCAGGTAAGCCTCCGACTCCTGATTTTGGCTCAGGTCATGATCTCAGGGTCGTGAGATGGAGCCCCGCATCAGGCTCCTCGCTGGGCATGGAGCCTGCTTGGGATTCTCTCTTTTTCTCTCTCTCTCTCTCTCCCTCTCTGTCTTCACCCCTTTCCCCACTCGTGCTCTGTCTCTAAAAAAAAAAAAGATTTAATTAAAATTTCCAAAAAAATTAAATTAAAACATCAGTTTGAGTATTTTAATTTATTTAAAAAACATTTTTTAAATGTTTTTAAGAGAGAGAGAGTGTGTGAGCAGGGGAGGGGCAGAGAGAGAGGAAGACTCAGAATCCGAAGCAGGCTCCAGGCTCTGAGCTGTCAGCACAGAGCCTGATGTAGAGCTTGAACCCATGAACCGTGAGATCATGATCTGAGCAGAAGTTGTATGCTCAATCAACTGAGCCACCCAGGCACCCCTAGAGTATTTTAATTTAAAGGTTGGTGTTTGTTTATCATAATTTTAATTAAAAAAATTTAATGTTTATTTTTGAGAGAGAGAGAGGCAGAGAAAGAAGGAGACACAGAATCAGAAGCAGGCTCCAGGCTCTTAGCTGTCAGCACAGAGCCCAACACGGGGCTCGAACTCACGAGCTGTGAGATCATGACCTGAGCTGAAGTCGGACACTCAACCGACTGAGCCACCCAGGTCCCCAATTATAATTTGGATTTGAATTTCAATAGATAATTTTTAATTTTTAGAGGAAACTCCGAAGCATGACTATAACGTTACATTTTAAATATTTGACACTTACTTTAACATTTTTGATGAAATGTATATATTTTGAATACAATTACATTTTGTTTTTTAATCTTTTAAATTGAAGGTTGGCAAGGCTTTTCTGTTTAAAGCCAGATAGTAAATATTTCAGGCCTAACGGGGCCTGTGATATCTGCCACAACTATTCAGCTGTGCTGTTGTGGGGAAAGCTGCCATAGACGATAAATAAATGGATGACTGAGATTGTGTGACAGTAAATATTAACTTACAAAAACATACGGTGGGCTGAATTTTCCCAGTGGGCCTAATTTGCTGACCCTTGCTTTAGATCATTACTGTCAATACAATGTGAATTGTGTGAAAAATATGGATTATAATGATATAACTCATGATTTTGCTGACACAAAGGCAAGAAAAATTAGTTTTATAGAACAAAGATATAATAATGCATTAATTAACTCTGTCCCTATTTTATAATTGACCCAAAATTGCCACACACCAACAGAATGCCCAGAGAGGCAAATAATTATCTTCGTGACTTTGGGTTGGTTGGGCAATGATTTCTTAGCTATGACATCAAAAGCACAAGTGATAAAAGGGAGAAAATAATGAAATTGGACTTCACCAAAAGCCAAAACATTTGCTTCCAAAGGACAACATCAGGAAGGTGAAAAACCCTACAGAATGGGAGAATATGTTTGCGAATCGTATCTCTGATAAAGGAGCCTGTATCTAGAATACATAAAGAACTCTTACAACTCAGTAAGAAAATGACGAATAACCAAAATTTTAAATTGTCAGAGGCTCTGAATAAACATTTCTTCAAAGAAGATATATAAATCGCCAACAAGCACGTGAAAAGATGCTCAACTTTATTAGCATCGGGGGAAGCAGTGAGATACCACTCCACACCTACTAGGATGCATATAATAAAAAGGTCAGATAACAAGTGTTGGCAAGGATGTGGAGAAATTAGGAGCCTCCTATACCGCTGGTAGGAGTGGAAAACGGTGCAACCGCTTTAGAAAACAGTCTGGCCCTGCACCACATGGTTAAACATCGGTTATCCATACAACCCAGCTCTTCCACTCCTGTGTATGTATTCTGGGACACAGGAAAACATATGTCCACATAAAAACTGGTACATGAATGTTTATAGCAGCGTTACTCACGGTAACCAAAATGTGGGCTAACCCAAAGGTCCATCAACCGGTGAAGAGATCAACAAAATGCATATCCAGACAATGGAATATTACCTGGCAATAAAAAGAAATGAGCTAGTGGGGAGCCTGGCTGGCTTAGTCAGTAGAGCACAGGACTCTTGATCTCAGGGTTGTGAATTTCAGCCCCCTGTTGGGTGTGGAGCTTAAAAAAAAAAAAAACCAAAAACCCTTAAAACTTAAAAAAAAAACTATAAAAACAAAAGAGATGAAGGAATGAAACTTGGAAACATTATTGTTAAGTGAAAAAAGCCAGTCACAAAAGACCACATATCTTATGATTTCACTGACATGAACCGTCTAGACCAGACAAACAAGACAAAGTAGATTTGTGGTTGCCTAGGGTGGGGATTGGGCCAAAATGGTGTTGGGGGCATGACTGCCTATGGGTATGGGATTTCTTTTTTAGAGTGATGAAAATGTTCTGGAATTAGATAGTGGTGATGGTTGCCCAACTCTGAATAAACAAAAAAGCATTGAATTGTATATTTTATTATTTTAATTTATTTTTTAAGTTTATTTATTTATTTTTTTAGTAATGTCTACACCAAACGTGGGGCTTGAACTCATGACCTGAGATCAAGAGTTGGAGGCTCTTCCAACTGAGCCAGCCAGGTGCCTCTGAATTGTCTATTTTATCTCTGTTTCTTTTTTTTAATAAACTTTTTAAAAAGTTTATTTATTTATTTTGAGAGAGAGAGAGAGAGAGAGAGAGAGAGAGAGAGAGAGAGAGAGTGAGTATGAGGAGGGGCAGAGAGAGAGGGAGAGAGATCCCAAGCAGGCTCCGTGCTGTCAGCGCAAGCCCTACTCAGGGCTCCATCTCACAAACTGAGAGGTTATGACCTGAGCAGAAATCAAGAGTCAGATGCTCAACAGAGCCACCCAGACACCCCCTGAATTGTATATTTTAAGCAGGTGAATTATATGGCATGTGAATTATATCTTATTAAAACTGCTATTTTAAAAAATGCCATCTATGGGGTGCCTGGCTAGCTCAGTAGATACAGCATGTGACTTTTTGTATCTCAAGGTTTTGAGTTCGAGCCCCACTTTAGGGATAGAGTTTACTTTAAAAAAAAAAAACAACAACTGTGCCTTGCCTACGGTAGAGGCTGAAATAAAAGTTTGCTTTTTTTTTTCTCTTTCCTCTTCCCCAAACTTCCCTACCCAGGTTATCCCTGAAAGAATTGTTAGGTTATTTCACCTCTGACAGGACGTTTACCCACCACCGTCTAGGTGATCAGGGTTTTCTCTCTCCAGACACATGTCATACCCTTTAGACTTTGCCCTTCCTTTTTTCGATACCCGCTGGCCACCAATCAGCAAAGGAATTTCCCAGGATAGGACAGGCTCTGCTAACACTCATTTGATTGCTAAGGAAGAAGCCACACAGACTAGCTTAAAACAGCTTTATCCCCTAGGCTCTACAGGGACTGCTTCTGTGGACCCTTCTCCCTGGGGTCACTTCACAGTTTGAGCTGGAGACTTCCATGACTCACGCCTGCCTCACCTTCACCTCTCTTTCCATTTCTCCCCCCAGCTCCCTTCCCGACTAAATGCTCTTTCTGTCTGGACATCAGGTAGGCCCACTGGAAAAAACTTACTTAAAGTTGAATACAACAACCACCAGTAAATATTAATTTCTTCACAACTGCCTAAAACTTGATCGGACAATGTTTCCCTGAGTCTGTAATTTACCAAGATCTCCCTGAATCAGTTCTGTTGTTGACTTGGTGTTAGACTTTGGGCTTTGCTCATCTGTAAAGAGAAGTGAGTGGAGGGTAAATGGAGTCCAGATTCTCTGAGGATCCTCCGGTTCTTACGTTTCATCTTCACCTACTTGCAAACTTTTCTTTTTTTTTTTTTTTTTAATTTTTTTTTTCAACATTTATTTATTTTTGGGACAGAGAGAGACAGAGCGTGAACAGGGGAGGGGCAGAGAGAGAGGGAGACACAGAATCGGAAACAGGCTCCAGGCTCTGAGCCATCAGCCCAGAGCCCGACGCGGGGCTCGAACTCACGGACCGCGAGATCGTGACCTGGCTGAAGTCGGACGCTTAACCAACTGCGCCACCCAGGCGCCCCACTTGCAAACTTTTCTAACAGCGACTCATAATAGCTGATCATACTGCTGCCTGTATGTTACTTCCGATTTTTATAGCATTGGTGCCGGATGGGAGAGCCTTGGAACTCACGTTGAAAGCAAGGAGATGAGGGCAGGAATAAGAACCTGGGCTCTGTTCTCTCGGTGCATCTGTTGTTACCCAACCCCACTCTGGAGTGAGCACAAAGCCAGGTGACCATGAGCCCTTAGTGTGGTTATTCATGTTATTGTGATATGAACCACCAGGGCCAAGCATAGTGCTAAGAACTTCACAAGCATTATTTTATTTAATCCCCAATATAACCCTAACGTTACTTCTCATGTTATAGATAACAAACTGAGGCACAGATGGGTTAAGACCCTAGCCCAAGGGCAACCAGCTGGTAAAATAGCTGTCTAGGATTGGTACCTGGAGATGCTAAATCCGTAAGGCGAATGTTTGCATGTCTGAGGATTAATGTCCATTCTGATGATCCTATGTCCATCTGAAAAGGGCTTCTCAAATGGGTTTATGTTTGGGAAGGAGAATAGGTGTTATGACTCTTGATACTCAGAGTGGGACCTGCTTGCCAGGCAAGCAGGCAATCCTAACATCTGTTGGCAAGATGCCTGGAATGTGGGGGTCTCCAGCCTTTCTATATATTTTTTAATGTTTAGTAATTTATTTTGAGACCAAAAGCGAGTGAGCGGGGGAGGACCAGAGAGAGAGAGAGAGAGAGGGAGGAGCAGAGAGAGAGGAGAGAGAGAATCAATCCCAAGCAGTCTCCATGCTGTCAGCACAGAGCCGGACATGGGTCTCAAACCCACAAACCTTGAGATCATAACCTGAGCCGAAATAAGAGTTGGACACTCAACTGACTAAGCCACTCAGGCGCCCCTCCAGCCTTTCTTGAATGATGAAATTTCCGTCTGGTTTGAGTTTTGAAAATATCATTGCAACTAAGTAACTAACATACTCTTCTTTAGAATCCTGTTCTGGTGGCCCCAAATTAACCCAGAGTCTTTTGTGTCCAGGTAAAGCTTGGAAAGCAGAACCTTTAAAATACTTGAACCATTTGAAGCAGAGCCTCAAGTCAAGTTGTTGCCATAAAAGCATAAATATTGGGACCCAGAACATACTAAGGGGGAAAAAAAAAGATGAAATTTCATTTGCTGTAGAGATGCTCGTAAAAGCAAAGCCAGCCCATCTCTGGCCAGGGCCCAAGAAGATAAAAATGTACATAAAGGGTAACAGAGGAAAGGTGGTGACATGTCATTAGATTTAGGTCACTCGGGCCTGGGAATTACCTGAGAGGCATAGGTTTGCGTAAAAGCCTGGTAAATGGGAGAATCACTGAACTTTGAGCTAGGGGGGAGAAAAAACAAAACAATGGTTCAAAATCATTCAATTTGGTAATTTTGTGACAGAAGAAAGGAGGCTCGCTCAGAGAGTGAGGTGATTTCCTGAAGGTCATGGATCTGAAGAGAGGCAGTGGCAGAGCCAGAAGTGGTGGCCAGGCCTCCTTCGGGCTCTATTGCTAGCAGCTACCCACCAGGCTGACCAGGGTAAGCCTGGGAATAAGTAAGGACGAAAGGACAAAGCATCCTCGGGGACCAGTAAACACAGAAGAGTAGCCACAGAAGGAGAAGGGTTGTGTGGAAGCAAAGTGCCATAGGAGGTTGAAAAGGTAGGTGATTTAAAGCCCTTCTAGGCCTTGGACTGGAGCCGGAAGTTATTGGGAGGAATCTTGGAGATTCACACTTGACGAAGGGGTGAGGTCAAAAGGGGGAGGAAAAAAAAATCTTAGTCTGGTGAAACTGTGCAGGCTGCCTTTTTGTGGAGGGATATTTTAAGGCAGGGAGGCCAGTGAGGATACTGTGAAGGAAGGAGTGTACATGGGGCGCCTGGGTGGCTCAGTCAGTCAAGCCCTTGATTTCGGCTCAGATCATGATCTCACGGTTCATGAGTTTGAGCCCTGAGTCCGGCCCCTCGCTGACAGTGTGGAGCCTGCTTGGGATTCTCTCTCTCTCCCTCTGTCTCTCTGCCCCTCCCCCACTTACTCCTATCTCTCTCTCAGAATAAATAAAAATAAACTAAAAGAAAAAAAAAGAAGGCGTATGCTAGAAGTCCTTTTGCTTCTTAAATATACGAGAGAGACAGAGAGAGAGAGACGGAGAGGTCTCAGCCTCACGCTCAACTAGAATTCAGACTTGTTGGGACATGTCTGATGAGTGGTTTGGGCTGCCTTCCAGAAGCATGACTTCTAAACCCCTTGAGGAATTTCCAGATGGTCCGTTTCCATCCTCCCCTGCCCACCTACCTGCCTCCGGTGGAATGAGTCCACTTTACCCCAGGCACTCAAATGTACGAAGAGGTCTATTGATGGTACATTGTGAACAAGGGAACAGGTGGCAACTGCCCAGTGCCCCCTCTCGCCCAGCCCAGGGTGGGATTCCTCCCACCTGGACACTTGGAGCAGATTCTGTGCTCTTGGGCCCTCCCGCACCGAGCCTCAGCTGCATGACCCTCCGTGTCTCCTGTCCCAGGAGAGCTGGTGGAGTCTTGGGACTCAGGGCATCCTCAGAATGGGCTGGCAGTGTTCCATCAGCTGCAGACTGTGACCAGGGCCCGACCGGGGGTACCAGTTCCCCCAGCTCCACTCTGCAGATGCAGGCCTACCCCTGACTGGATGGTTCCCGACAACAGAGGCCTGTCTCTCATTGGCTAATCTCCCCACCAACCGCCGGCCACCAGTCTGAAGAGCAAGGTCTATTTATGAATGGCATAAGTGTTTCTAGCTTTCTTAGGGAAGCAATTTAACAAATCAGTACATTTTTTGAGCAATTGTTAGGTTAAATAAGCACAACTGATGAGATGTAATTATAAACTTGGGTTCTCTCTCTTGTTAACCGTTTAAATTCAGTGGGGCTGTAGGATTACTGCACCTGGATAAAAATTGAGACAGTCCCCATAATTTTCTTGTTTTGTTTTTTTCTTTATTTTTTAATGTTTACTTTTGAGCGAGAGAGAGACGGAGTGCAAGCAGGGGAGGGGCAGAAAGAGAGGGAGACACAGAATTTGAAGCAGGCTCCAGGCTCTGAGCTCTCAGCATAGAGCCCCAAGGGGGGCTCAGACCAAATTGTGAGATCATGACCTGAGCCGAAGTCAGACGCTTAACCGACTGAGTCACCCCGGCACCCCTCTTTTTTTCTTTTTTCTTTCTTTTTTTTTTTTTTAAGATTTTTAAAATTACGTTTAAGTAATCTCTACCCCTAATTTGGGGCTCGAACTTGTAACTCTGAGATCAAGAGTTGCACACTCTACTGATGGAGACAGCCAGGTCCCCCTCCTGGGGCACAAAAAATTGTAGTCTGTGTTCACCCTAAGTCTGAATATAGATGCAATTCGGTGACGAAAATATTTATATAATCATTAAAATTCCAAATATGATGTAAAATTAAGGCTTTTCCCCTGTCCTTTAGGTCAGGTTGGACATACGTGGTCAGCAACCCTTTTGTCCCTCCTCTCCCAGCTTTCTGGCTGTGGTTTCTGATGCTTACAGTGTTGGAATGGACAGAAGCAGGAAAGTTTCCACTTGATTGGTCCTGGCATGGGGATCTGGCGTTGGTGTTCTCTGCACTTGGCAGGTGTTTTAAGCAGATACCTCTGTGTGCTTTATATCCCTCTCTGTCTTAATCAGTTAGGGCCACTATAACAGAGTACCAATGGGTGAGTTATAAACAACAGAAATTTCGCACAGTTCTGGAGGCTAGAAGTCTGAGATCAGGGCGCCAGCAGGGGCGGGTTCTGGTGAGAGCACTCTTCTGGGTTTCAGACTGCTGACCAGTCTCACTGTATCCTCAAGTGGCAGAAAGACAGAGAGCTAGCTCCTTGGCCTCTTCTTATGAGGACACTAATCCCATTCATGAGGGCTCCACCCTCATGACCTAACTACATCTCAGAGGCCCCACCCCCAAAATACCATCACATCGTAGGTAGAATTTCAACATAAGAATTTGGGTGGGGGGCTCCTGGGTGACTCAGTGGGTTAAGCGTCCAACTCTTGATCTGGGCTCAGGTCATGATCTCACGGTTCGTAGTTTGAGTCCCCCCTCTCCCCCACCCTGTCTTTCAGCCCCTCGTCAGGCTCTGCGCTGACATCGAGGAGCCTGCTTGGGATTCTCTCTGTGTCTCTCTCTATCCCTACCCCAATCATGCTTACTCTCTCTTTCTCTCTAAATAAATAGATGAACTTAAAATTAAAAAAAAAAAAAAAAAGAATTTGTAGGGGACACATTTCGTTCGTAACACCCCCATTGCTGGGGACTTCTCACCTCTGGTTCTCTTCCTTTGGGTGATGCATTTACCTCTGGTTCATTGCTTACTGCTTTATCCATCCTTCGAAATGCAGCCATACCTCCAGGTTCCTGCTGAAATCTCTTTGCCCTTCTGGGCTGCCCTCTTAGATAGCACCTTTGACTCTCCCAGGCCGAGCGTCTCTCTCACTCACAGCTCTTCTTCTGCCCCAACAACTGTGAGGATAGCTACTGCCCAAGTATAACCCCTACTGTGCCTCTTGCCGTTTTGGTTTCTCAGACTTGACACCTGTGAGATGGGGGTGGAAAGGAACTCACAGCACAGCTTTCCCCAAAGAAACTCTCATCTAAAATCTTACTCTCAGCTTGTTTACACCTTATATACTCTTTGCCACTTACTTTGTAAATCCTGGTCTGACACTTCACTTTGGAAATTGGTATTTCTTGTGCTTCGACTAAAGCTTCTATTTTAATTAATTAATTTATTTATTTATTTATTTATTTATTTATTTATTTATTTATAATATAATTTGTCAAATTGGTTTCCATACAACACCCAGTTAAAGCTCCTATTTTAACATCTGATTTTGTTTCATCTAAGACACGTTTTGAACCAAAATGCTTCTCTTATCTGAATCCTGAGCATTAATATGATATTTACTTCTACTTAAAAAATTTTTTTTCATCTTGATAAGTGTACTCTTCAATCCCCATCATCTACTTCCCCCGCCCCTCCACCCACCTCCCCTCTGGTAACCATCAGTTTTGTTCTCTACAGTGAAGAGTCTGTTTCTTGGTTTCTCTCTCTCTCTCCCTTGGCTCATGCATTTACCTCTATTTTTCAAGCCAAGGATACTGTCTACCATTTGGATTTATTTCCCCGGCTCCACCCTTATAGATGCAAATCTGGATTATAGTGTTCTAGTGAGAGAAGGGGGCTCTAATTTAAAAGAGAGAGAGAGAGAGAGAGAGGCAGCACTTCAACCAAACTGTAAGGCCCTGGGGGGGAACACCTGTATGGTCCTCTAACTCTGGAGGAGAGTTGCTCTCCCTCTCGGATTTCTAGCATCTCTGGGATGTGGCGAGAGGTGATAGAGCAGTGGCAAAGGGAGACGTCTTCAATTGAAGACGGAGACACTGCTGGGGATTCCCTGCAGGAACAGGCATGAGCAAAAAGCATTCAGAAACGTAGGGCATACATGACCTTGAGCAAGTTAATTCTCTAAGCCTTGGTTTCCACCTCTGTGGGATGAGAATAAGACTCTCTGTGTTGCTGAGAGCCAAGAGCCTATGAAGTGCATCTGAAGTTGAGAAGTGGGTCACGAGTGTCCAGAATTGGTATCGACAGTTAGACTCGATTTAGTCTCCCATCTCAGACCGTGTGGACCTTGAAAGTCAGGGCCCATGTCAAATTTTTTTCCTTCTGTCTCAATGGGAGCACAGTTTACTGGATGGAATTGTGGTGCTGTTGGCCTGGATGTTTGTGGCGTGGGTTTGCTCTACAGAGCCACATGTTTCTTTCCCGTGTGCTCTCCATCAGGCCGAACCTGCAGAAAGTGAGTGGAGGACCAGTAATTACCCTAGCTTCATCACATCCCAGAAAACCCACTCCAAAGCCCCTTTAATGATTGATGTGATTACTTTGTTTCCTTTTCCAAGATATTTTTTGAAATGTTGAGCCCAATTCTCTTTGCTTCTGCTTTTGCTGCAACTCAAGGTGTATTTCCCGAGTTTCTTTGCTTTTCCCCCTATTCTCTTAATAATGTTCTTTTTACCTTCACCTGCCTCTGGGTTTTTAGTGTGCCCTGTGACCTGTATTCATTTGCTCAGACAGGGGTGTGGAGAAAGCGTAGGCCAGGAAATCCCAGCAACCTCCAGCTAATGCACAGAGTCTTTAGTTTGGTGATTACTACAATTGTTGCCTCGTGGAACAGTGAGCCATTAGCTGGTTCTCACCCCCCTATTAGTATTACCCTGTAATTTAATCACAATTAGACTCCTAGAAACACAGACATAGAAAACAAGTGGGCAAAGGAGGGAGATGGCAGAAAGCAACAGCAGCCAGGGGTTCCAGTCGAAGGCACTTTTTTCAGAGGGTGCAGGGCCAGAGAAGAGGGAGGTTGGGGCTCAGAATGAGGTAACTGGGCAAACGATTAAAGGGACTTCACGTTTTACTCCTTGGTATTGGGGTTGGGGTCTACGGGGGCATTGATCTGATGGACTAGGCTGAGCTGGGCTTGTTTGACAGCAATGGGGATTGAAAGAGGTCTTAAGAAGTGACCCCATGTCCCCTTCACCTTCTCTCCTTGGAACCTGTGGGAGGAAGGTCTCAGAGAGGACCCCCAGAGGAGGTGTTTCTTTGTCTCATCTGGCTTCCTCTCTTGGGGCCCAAAGAAAGCTCTTGAATATATGTTGAAACCAACCTTCTTTCTGAGGGGCTCACAGAGATGTGGAGATACCATTCCCATTGGCTATGTGTCCTACTGGGAAGTCTGGATGTAGGCAGTGGACACAACCAGGGCTAGAAGTAGGAGGCATCGTGAGGTAGAGGAGATTTGAGGAGGGTGTCCTTAGGCCTTTCCACAGTACTGTTGTCCTACTTAAGCCTCAGAAACCTGGAGTGCAGTGTAGGAAGGAGGAAGCCCAGTATTTGAGCCCCCAGATGACAAGGAAACTATTATATCACACTCTGACGTGGATTGATCCAGGACGAAAAGAGCCAAGTGTGCAAGTTCAGCGCAGCCCTGTCCCCTCATTCTTAAATAATAGCAGCCGCCTTTGGCCAAAGTCAAGTTGCACAGTTGACTGAGGGCACGATGAGGATACGGCAGCGGGCAGGGGGAAGGGTGACCGGAGCAGGGCAGGGTGAGCAAGAAGCTGGGAGCCCAAACATGTGTGAGCAAAATTATAAAATGCCTCGGAGGCCTCCCAGTTCCCTTTACCCTACCTCTCCTCTTACAGTTAGGAACCAGTCTTCCTACAAATCCACTAATGTGTTTAATAACTGAATATCCTCAAGGGTATTGAGAGAAGTTTCTGGCACTCCAGAACGTTCCGGAAGTCCAAGGCTCCTTTCCCCAAATCAGGAGGCAAGACCTGGGTGCAGGGGAAAGAGGACTTCTTCCTTCTGACTCTCTTGGTATCAAATTCTCCAATTCTCATGGTAAACTTGCGATCCCAAGTTGGAGGCTTTCCAGGACAGTTCTAGTTTTAAATATTGTATCCTATTGTCCTCACAAGTACTTGTGAGGCCACATGCCCTGATTTTGTTATGGAAAAAAACTGTAAGTACAGTCCTAGCTCAGAGCATTTCCTGTCCAGCTGAGTCTACATAAATCTTGCCCTTCCCTGGCACCTAGGCGTAGTGGCGTTTAGCAGACTCGCTGGAATCCCAGCTAAGGAAACATTAGCTTGCAGGTTGGCGTAGGAACAAACCTCCCGTTTTTTGAAGCTTGATTCCGAAGCCCCCCAAAATGTATGCAAAAGCCCACCCTCATTATGGATGACGATTAAGACTTGTTTTCACCTGTAAACCTCAGATGTGGTCATGTGGCTTTCAGCTTTTCAGAATTCTCTCTCCCCCTGGCTCCCTGATACAAGTCCCTTTAATAGAGAACAGAGCCTTTTACTCTCTAACGAGAGACGAGAGTTAACTGGCCTCTTCCTCCTGGGGCACCGTTCTTCACACCGAAGGTTTCAACCCACGGTTGGGTCATGAAATCAATTTAGTGGGTCCTGACCTTTGGCAACACTTCAAAACTCTATCTAAAAATGGATATAGATATAGCTCTACATATAGATGTGGATGCAGAATGGAAGAGAGAAGGGAAAGGAACACATTAGTACACACCACACTTGATTCGGGTAAGTACGGCTTCACGAGACGTTTGTTTCTGTCTTATCTACCTGTATGCATATGTATGTGTGTCTTACATGTGGGTTACTATGTAAAATGTAGTTTTTCCCTGTGAGTCACAGTAAGAAAGTTGGAGACCACTCTCCTAGGAGAGGTCACCTTGACACTGAAACCTCTAAGGCAGACCGTCCCTTGAGAGCTGGTTCCACCGGGAAGGCAGAAAGAGTAGCAAGCTGCCCAGCACCTGTGTGGGAGGAGCCTGGCCAAGGGCAGGGGGACAGAGGGTGCAGGAGGAGAGAGGAAAAGGCCTGAGCCAAAGCCCACTCCTCCAGCCAGGATGCACTGAGTGCCAACAGCGCCCCAGGCGCTCCGCCAAGTGGCTTAAGTGAATTATCCTTTTCAAGTCTTACCACATCCCCTAAGGGAGATGAGTACTGTCCTTACCATCCCCATTTTTTTTCCTATTTTTAGATTTTTTAAAGTTATGTCGATGCCCAGACACAGGGCTCGAACCCACAACTCAGATCAAATGCTCTACTGATTGAGCCAGCCAGGTGACCCTACCACCCCCATTTTAGAGATGAGGAAACTGAGGCTCAGGAGGCTCAATAACTTGCCTGAAGACACACAGCTTGTGCCTAGCAGACAAAACTTGGTCTCACACCCGGGTGTGCCCAATTTTTCAGCCCACGCTCTCTTGCAATCAGAGCTGGCGGTTCTCTCTGGCCTGAGGAAGGGGTCTGGTATTGGCCCTGTATCAATGATCAAGTTCTGCCAGCCAGGGGCCTTGCCTGTGGGCGCAGTGCAGGCGGGGCCAGGGCGTGAAGGAGCTCAGGCTTGGGAGCCCCGGGGCCAGGGGCTGGTGGCTGCGAGGGTGGCGGAGCCCTCCCCCAGCCCTGCTCCTCCTGGCAGTAGGCTGCAGCTTTGCCGCCGCAGAAATCGCTGCTAATTATAACCAAACAATGAGCAATCACAGCCTGCTGGCGGTTAAGCTCTCGTTAGAGGTCTGGCAGGCTTTTCATTAGAACCTCCCGGCGGCCTGAAGGCGGCGGCAGGAACTCTGGGCTCCAGCTCCCTCCTCCCCTCCTCCCCTCCTCCTTTCCTCCCAGCCTGGGCCCCCGGTTGCAGTGGGGCTTAAGCTAGCTCCTGCCCCGTGTGGGTGCTGTGTTCAGTGCTGCAGGGGGTACCAGAGGCAGAGCTTTGCTCTTGGCTTCAGTGAGTTCACCGTCCCCTCAGCAGTCTTGTGATAGGAATCAAAAAAAGCCAGGCCCACTTGAGCCTGGCAGAGAAGAGAAAGGTTTTGGAAAGTTTTGTGTCCTTGGCTGCTTCTATCTTGAGGGCCTTTCTTGGATGCTGCGAAAATTTATTTTCTGCTGTTCAATAATGTGGAGCACAAAAGTGCTTGCTCTGGGTAAAGGATGTCTAGTGGTGCTCATTTCTACAGGACGTCCCAGGGAGAGGGACTCTCAGAATTTTGGGAAGTGTAAAGTGGGGTCAATAAAAGAGACACATGGAGGCACCTGGGTGGCTCAGTCGGTTGAGCGTCCTACTCTTGGTTTTGGCTCAGGTCAGGTCATGATCTCATGGTACGCGTGGGACTGAGCCCTGCATTGGGCTCTGCACTGAGTGCGGGGAGCCTGCTTGGGATTCTCTTTCGCCCTCTCTCTGCCCCTCCCCCGCTTGCACTCTTTCTCAAAATAAATAAACATTAAAAAAAAAAAGACACACATGAAGTCATTATAGGCCTTGGAACCCAGAAGAATTCCTCAGATGCCTAATTTGAGGGCTCAGGACTTTGGGAAGGGTGTGAGGGAACAGACAGCCCCAGATGGTGGAGCATCTGCTTCTGGTTGGGGGGAAATTTACGCTGTTATCCGGTCCTGGGCTGAATTGTGGACAGGTGGATCTTTGGCCAAACTTCAAAGTAGATCAGGTTTATCTTTTGCCCCTTCACCCCTCTCTTACCTTTCCTGGCATCTAACTTCCCTCAGGTGTGCACTGGGGACCATTCTTCCTGCCTCCATATTAGGGCTTCCTTGTCCGCTATTAACCAATCACGCAGGTCTTAGCTGAAAATTCATCAAGATATTCTCCCTCTGGGGAACCATCATGGATGTTCGGGATACTCGGGTCCCATTCCCTGAGGAATCTGTAATGCCTCCCTAGCAGAACACCTCCCCAGAGCTGTGTAGCAGGGTACATATTTACGGGGTGAATGAAGGAACATCTGAGAGGGACATGTGAGGGCCTCTGGTCCTCATTTTGCAGGTGAAGATCTAAGGCCCAGAGCTGGGTGACCAGCTGTCTCCATTTACCTGGGACTGAAAGGATTTCAGGACATGGGATTTCCACTTTTAAAACCAAACTAGTTGGTCACCTTGTCAGCAGCGGTGATAAGTAAACCAATGTGGGCAGAGTAGGAAGCCAACAGGAATTGGCTGGATTTTGTTCATTAGAAAGATGGGAAGCACCAGAGAGAAGCCTGTGGGAAGGCAATTCTTTTTTTTTTTTTTTAATGTTTATTTATTTTTGAGAGAGAGACAGAACTTGAGCAGGGAAGGGGCAGAGAGAGAGGGAGACACAGAAGCAGGCTCCTGAGCTGTTAACACAGAGCCAAGATGAAGCTGGAACTCATGAACCACAAGATCATGATCTAAGCCAAAGTCAAATGTTTGACTGAGCTGCTCAGGTGCCCTGGGAAGACAATTCTTAAAAGAAGAAATAGGGGCGCCTGGGTGGCGCAGTTGGTTAAGCGTCCGACTTCAGCCAGGTCACGATCTCGCGGTCCGTGAGTTTGAGCCCCGCGTCAGGCTCTGGGCTGATGGCTCAGAGCCTGGAGCCTGTTTCCGATTCTGTGTCTCCCTCTCTCTCTGCCTCTCCCCCGTTCATGCTCTGTCTCTCTCTGTCCCAAAAATAAATAAACGTTGAAAAAAAAAATTAAAAAAAAAAAAAAGAAGAAATAGATGCAGCCAATAAACACACAAAAAAAGTCTTACTGGTAATATCAAAATACAAACTAAAGCAATTTTCATCTATGTGTTAAAGATTTTAAAATATATGAACACCTTGGGAAACTGGAAGTCTCACTCATTGCTGATAGAAATATAAACTGTTTTGATTTTTTAAAAATATTTTAAGTAATCTCTACACCCAATGTGGGGCTCAAACTCACTGCCCTGAGATCAAGAGTCACATGTTCCATGGACTGAGCCAGCCAGGCACCCCTAAACTGTTTTGATCTTTCTGGAGGGCAATTTGGTGCCAGGTAAAAAAAAAAAAAATGTCTTTAAGATATCCATGCCCTTTGACCACATAATTCTATGTCTTAAAATCTGGTCTGAAGGAAATAGAGATATAATCAAAGTCTTGGGTATGAGGATGCTTATTTATTCA
This sequence comes from Felis catus, assembly GCF_018350175.1. NCBI lineage: Eukaryota > Metazoa > Chordata > Mammalia > Carnivora > Felidae > Felis > Felis catus. The sequence continues at coordinate 28,757,238 of NC_058381.1, read as the reverse complement.
TGATGGCTTCATAATAAAGTCAAGTTGGAGGCAACCTAAAATTTCCTCATAGGAAACCAAATTATTAAAAAAAAAAAATCCTCTTGAATTTTAAGCAAAGCAATTCAACTCCCCCCTTTTGCCTTGCCCTCAACTTCCAGCTTATGTCCAAAAGCCCGTATTTTAGACTCAGACAATTGTTTCTTAAAGAGGAATTTTGTCATCGGCCAGTACAATATTTTTTTTTAGCCACTCAGAGCTTGTACCACTCACATAGACTCTTCTGCCCCTTGGTGTAGTTACTCTGATCAGAGCATTTTTCGTTGTAAATAACAGAAACAAACTCAGACTATCTCAAGAAGAAAAAGGAGGAGGAAGGGGAGAAGGGGGAGAGAGGCAGGGGAGGGGGAGGAGAAAGAACGGTAGCAGGGAGGGTTTGCCTAAAATCCTCTGCGTAGGCTGCATTTCCAATAGGTTGTCTCTTTCTCTCATTTAACATAATTCTGAGTTTGAGTCCCTAACTCTGGCCCTTATTGGCTATGTGCCCATAAAGTTACTTAACCTCTCTGTACCTTAGTGGCTTCATCTGTAACAAGGGATTACTGATACCTTATACAGCATTTACTACATGGCGGGCTGTGGTATAATAAATAAGTACCCGGTTGTGGCACAGAGCTCCTAAAAACCATGGAATTTCCTGAGTGATAGGAAGTGTGTTATGTTATTCCTAATGAGCCCATTCTGACCACTTCTGAGTTAATGCTGAGATGGCTCAGGGTGGGGCCCCTAGATAGCTTCAGGATGGAGGCTGGCCACCACCAGTAAGACTAACAGGTATGATTAGAGTAAGGAACTTTCAGCTCCACCTCCCAATTTGCAGAGAGGGAGGAGGGCTAGAGAGTGTTCAGGATCAAAACTCTTGAACAGCAAACTTTGAAGAACTTCTTGGTTGGTGAATGCACCATGTACAGGAAGCATGGTGCACCCCAACTCCACAGGGACAGAGGCACTTGCATTGGGATCCTTCCGGATCCACTCTATGAATCTCTTCATCTGACCGTTCATTTGTATTCTTTATAATGAACCAACAAAGCATTCTCCTAAGTTCTGTGAGTCATTTTAGGAAATTACTGAACTTCAGCGGGCATTGTGGGAACTCCCAAGTTTGTAGTCATCTGGGCAGAAGTGTGGAAAGTCTGGGCACCCCATTCACCGTTGGCATTTGAAGTGGGGGCAGTCTTGTGGGACTGAGCCTTTTAACCTGTGGGATCTGATGTTAACTGCATGTTGATAGTGTAAGAATTGAATTGTTGTACACCCAGGTGCTGTTGGAGAATTGGTTTGTGTCAGAAAAAAACCCCACACAAGCACTGTCTAAACATGAAGTGTTAGCTCAGTTAGTCCTTTTTTTTTTTTTTAATGTTTATTTATTTATTTTGAGAGAGAGTGCCCATGAGCTGGGGAGGGGCAGAGAGCGGGAGGGAGAGAGAGAATCCCAAGCAAGCTCCTCAATGTCAGTGCAGAGCCTGACACAGCGCTCAATCCCGTGAACCATGAGATCATGACCTGAGCCAAAATCAAGAGTTGGATGCTTAATCAACTGAGCCACCCAGGCACCCCACTCAGTCCTTTTAACAACCCTCTGAGATATGTACTATTATCTGGTTGTTTGTGAGTGTGTGTGTCTGTGCTCAGATCCTCTGTTTCTCCTCCTCTTCTATCAAGCTTTTTCGGAACCTTGGCTATGCACTTGGCTCCTTAGTAGCCACTTCAGCACTAACACCACAACCCTTCCCCCAGACTCTCAGACTACAACCTGAAATGTCCCTTTGAGTCCCACCTGCTGTCAAGTTCTGCCCCCTGCTACTACCCTCTTCCTCATTACTCCCCATTCATTGAAGACCTTAACGCCTGGTTCACTGTTTCTCTCCATCCCTATACTCAGTATCATCCTGGTCCCTTCAGCATCTCTTGAATGATCTTTCCAACATTCTGCCTCTCTGCTAATTAATCTTCTTGCCACCAAAGATCTTTCTTTTCCCTCTCACCTGAGTCACCTCCTTCCATCATCTCATCCTAGATCTTGTCACCAGCATCAGCTGTGCCATGTCCAAAATCTCCATTTCGAGTCACTCTTTTCTGGCCACTACCTCATATCTGTTCAGTTGCTTCCCATTCCTACATTTCCCTACCCACTCAGGGACTTCTTCCAATCAGTGATTCACAGTAAATACATTTGCACATACCCTTGTCCTTTGTAATATTAAGATATGTCTTCAAGTTCTTTGACAATTGTTTAGACTTCCTCGTGCTGCCATAATGAAATATCATAGACTGGATGGCTTCTACAACAGAAATGTATTTTCTTGCCATTCTGGAGGCTAGAAGTCTAAGGTCAAAGTTCTAGCCAGTTCAGTTTCTGGTAAAGGCTCTCTTCTTGACTTGCAGATGGTCACCTTCTTGCTATGTCCTCACATAGCTTTTCCTTCTTGTGTGCACATGGAGGAAGCAAGCAAGCAAGCTCTGTGTCTCTTCTTATACGGACACTAATCCTATCAGATCAGGGCCCCACTTTCATGACCCCATATAACCTTAATAACTTCCTTAGAGACTTCATCTCCAAATACAGCTACACGGGGGGTTAGAGAGTCTATGTATGAATTTTGGGGAGACACAAACATTCAGTCCATAACAATACTCCTCTATTCAAAAGGTGGAGTCAAATTCTCCTCCCCTTGAACATGGATTCATCTTGGTGACTTGCTTCTAAGGAATGGAATGTGGCAAAAGTAATGCAAAGTGACCCAAGTCAAAGTCATAAAAGGACAGCTTCTGCTTAGTCCTTCTTTGGATTGCTCGTTCTGCAGGAAGCCATATGTCAGGTTGTGAGGACACTCGAGCAGCCTTTGGAGAGGAACTGAGTCTGATTGCCAACAACCACCCCATGACTCTGCTAGTCATGAGTGTACTATCTTGGTAGCAGATTCTCCAACCCAGTCAAGCTTTCAGATGACTGCAGCCCAGTTAACATCTTGGCTGCAGCCTTATTACAGATGCCAAGCCAGATCTGCTCAGCCAAGCTGCTTCCAGATTCCCAGTTGTGTCTCAAAAAAACTATGAGATAGTAAATGTCTATTGTTTTAAGCTACTAAGTGTTGGGATAATTTGTTTAACAGCAATTGATAACTGCAACCATCTTGACCTTTTTCCCTCCCAACCTAGAAGTAGCAAAACCCCGACATGGGTCAAATCTTTTACCTCTTCCACACCTGCACCCCAGCTGCTGAATGTGGTGAAAGGTATCCCTTTAAACTCATGAACTTTAACCTCAGGAGGACCACATGCTGCCCAGCAATCCTATAATCTGTCCCTGAGGAAGTCATTGTCCTTGGGATAACTGAGTCTTACTCCTCCCTTCTCAGGCCCTCACACAACTCCCCCTGCTTCTCATTTTCAGCCCTTGATATTATCTTTTCCTCACTGAGAAAACAGAAACTGGGGTCGGGGTTGGGGGACAATCATTATTTTCCCACCACCCAAAATACCAACCTTCCTGATTCAGGCTCTCATAATCTGCCTTCCCTCCTCTTATGATGAATGGACAATCCATGTGTCTGAGGCCAGGCCCTTCCCTTGTGCACTAGATCCCTTCCCTTCTTGCTTATTAAAAGGTGTCAATCCGGTAATTCTCTGCTTTCTCATCTGCATTGTTAAATTTTCTCTCTCCTGGATCATTCCCATCAGCAACTAATGGGACATAATTCTCATCTTTAAAAAAAGAAATCCTTGGCTCTACCTTCCCCCTTTAGTTACTTCATCATTTTTCTGCTAACCATTCATAGCGAAACTTAAAAAAAAGTTTTTAAGGCTTGTACTACTGTGTTGGGGCACCTAGCTGGCTTAGTCGGAGGAACATGCAACTCTTGATCTCAGGGTCCTGAGTTCAAGCCCCACATTGGGTGTTGAGATTAGTTAAATAAAAAAGGAAACAAAAACAAAAACACTTGTGCTGTTTTTATCTCCTCCCCTCCTATTCTCCATCACACATCATCCAATCAGGCTTGTTCCCCTTACCATGACAGTGAAACCACATTTATCAAGGTTCCCAATGTGCTGACAAATTCAGCAGTCGGTACTCTGTTCTTATTTGACCCATCAGCAGCAATTTCTGTCATTAGATCACTGTCCTCCTAGAAATACTTTCTTTAGGTGCTTTCAGACACCCTAGTCTACCAATTTCCCTCCTACTTTACCAGCTGTTTCTTGTCAATTTTCTTTTCTTGGTTCCCTTGTCCCCTTTCACTAGCCCTAAGATTGGAATACCCTGGGGCTTAGCTCTTAGATGTCCTCTTCCTTCTTCTCTTCCCTGCCCTTCCCCTCTCCTCTCCTTCCTTCCTTCCTTTGGGATAGCCTGATCTAGTCCCACAGCTTTAAGCACCATCTACACACAGTAAGATCCCCTCCTTATATCTCTCACCCAGAACCTGTCTCCTGAGCCAGGATGATTAAAAGGCAAAGCGTGTCTTCAGCTTCCTCCCTTTAGAGCACATTTCTCCCCACCTCTCTGCACTTCCTCTTTCTTCTGATATCCAGTTTATTCATACTCAAGTGCAACTGATAGGATTACAATGCTAACTAGCGCTCAGCACAGTGCCTTGCACATAATGGAAATATTAATCAAATGTAACTAAATTACTCCTTTCAGGAAACAATATTTACATCTGGCCTAAAGGCAAAGTTACGCCTCTCTACTGATGAAATTTCAGATATGGGTGGGTATGGTTTCTTCCTAATCAGGCCTGGGATGGACAAGGAGGATGTGTGTGGATTTTTGTCGATCGCTGACTCAGTCTTTCTGTAGGAGGTATTCGGTGTTTCTCTCTCTTTTATGATCTTGCTGTGATCAGGAGAAGGTTGAGAGCAGCAAAGCCACACGCTGAATTTTAGTGGTTGCTGCCTGGTTGTGGCAGTCCATCATTAGATCGCAGTAGTGATAAGCTTTGGATTCTTTTTCCACTTAGCTTTTCAGAGAGACATTGTTCTTCAACCACAGACTAAGCCCTTAACTTGGCCCAAAATGGTGGATAATCCAGTCCAAAGATGCAAGTTAGACCTTGACACTTGACTGAATCATTTTTGTAAGTTTCACATGTTAGATCCTCCATGAAAAAAAAAAGTATAATCCTCTCTCCCTTCCCTCTCTACTTTACATTGATAAGATGAGACTCAGTGAGGTGACAATGCCGTGGAGGTCAGGGGCACACTTAGGTAGTGAGCAGGCTTGGATGAAAGAGCTGTTCATAGGGCTCAGGGAAGCAGCAATGGGGAGAAAGCAAGGGAAGGTGGTAATGAGTTCCAGGAACCAGAAACAATAGGGAACCATTGCCACCTCTAGGCTGAGGGGCAGGTGGGGAGTAGTGACAAGACCCCAGGGGTAGCTGCAGCTGGGAGAGGGCCTGGGACAGGAGCCTTGGCCAACCATCAGCTCACCAGGGTAGGATCTGGCAGAATAAATACCCTGACCTCCTTCTCCTTCCCATCTCTTGTCAATGCCTCTCAGACAACCAGAAACCAGAGGACGAGAAAGCCTCTTGGTATGGATCACCAGCTCAGCCTCCTGGATCTCAGAGCAGGGTGGACACAGCTGGAGAGTGGAGAAGGAGAGGCCAGTGGAGATTATTCTGCAGACTTTTTCTGAAAAATAACTCCTGGTGTCGAAGCTATTGTAAGGTAATATTCTCAAGATGGATGGTTTATGACCCCTGTCCCCACTAACAAAAACAACTAAAGCTGATGTTCTACTTCAAGAAGGGGTATGTGATTGTTAATTTTGTGTGTCAACTTGATTAGGCTGAGGGATGACAAGATAGCTGGTAAAACATTTCTGGGAGTGTCTGTGAAGATGTTTCTGGAAGAGCATCAGTAGACTGAGTAAAGAAGATCCACCCTCACTAATGTGGGCTTTCATCATCAAATTCTTTGAGGGCCCAAATAGAACAAAATGATGGAGGACAGGTGGATTCTCTCTCTCTCTCTCTCTCTCTCTCTCTCTCTCTCTCTCTCTCTTTACTTAGTAATCTCCGTACCCAACATGGAGCTCAAACTCACAACCCTAAGATCAAGAGTCACATGTTCTACCAACTGAGCCAACCAGGCACCTCTCTCTCTCTCTCTTTGAGCTAGATTTTATCTATCTTTTCCTGCCCTTGGACACAGGAGTTCTTGGTTCTCAGGCCTTCAGGCTTGACCTGAATTATACCACCAGCTTTCCTCCTTCTCCAGCTTGTAGATGGCAGATCATGGATTTCTTGTCCTTTATAACCATGTGAGCAATTCCTTTAATAAAAATCTTGTATGTATCTGTCTATATCCTATTGATTCTGTTTCTCTGGAGAAACTTAATACACACTATGAGAATAATCTATGCATATATGAGACTGGAAGTCTGTTCCCCAATCACGCTTATGTGACAGGACAAGATTTATTAAAGTGTGAGTATTCTACAAAGAGTTCTGTGTTAATAACTTTGATATCCAGATCTTCTCAGATATAGAATTGGGGTAATGGGTGTGAAGAGAGACTGGAGGAAAAGAGGAAGGACCTGACGCAAGAGACTAACTTGATTGACCTCCATAATAAAGAGCTCGGAAAGAAGGGAGACATTTGGGTGCTGGAGAGACTATAGGAGATTTTGATGTGTAAAAGGCCCTTGAGTAGCTGTCAATGTGACAGAATTAAGGAGGACAAAAGGGGGCTTCAGACCAACTTTGCAAAGTGTTTATATCTTTTCCAAAGACATTAATAAATAATTGGAATTCCTTTTGAAATGGCTTTCAGTTGCTGAACCATATTTCTTTATATGAGTGTCTGAGCAGAGCCAGGGCCCACACAGAGCCCGTAATTTTATTGGAGTTATACTAAAATACCTTCTGGATGGTATCGGCAAGTGAGGACTGGTCAGAAACCACTCCACACACCATGATCTCTATGCTCTGAGCAGTTGCACACAAGCCTGGAATCTTCTGAGGACCCAGCTTCCTCCAAACTGTTGCTCCTTACATATGGAAGGGATGACAATTTGACTCTTTCTGGGGCCAAAGAGGGTAAACAGGTTGTTCATGATCACCCAAAAGCTTAAAGGAGAAAGGAGGCCCATCCCAGGCCTCTGAACCCCTGTGTGGCCTGCATTCTGCTCAGCTGACTGGCTGTAGATTGTGTTTCCTTTCCTTTCTCTAGAAAATGAAAATCCATTCCCCCTTACCTTCTTGAGAAGGTCCATGCTCTTGTCAAGGGGCCAAGTGTGGGACAAGACTGGAGCCTTAGCATTTATAAAATCATTTCTTTTGAGTAATCAATCTCTTTCTGGAAAGCAATTTGAATTGTGTAAGGGTGGGAGGCCAAGCCCAAGGACCTGAGGTCTGAGCAATGAGGCATGCCGTTTATACTATGTTCTGAATTTCCCAGCCGTGCAGTCCTGCATCATCAGAGGCTCTAATCAGGATGGGATGTTTCCCAATGTAGGCTGATAGAATGTGGGAGACACTGACTGAGGGGTTCTGGAAAGAAGCTTCCATTTTCTTTCATGGGTACTATCAAAAAAGCAGCTTGCTCTCTCTCCCAAGTAGGGATGAGGGTGCGTACAGTTTTGGTTGCTGCTGGCAAGACCACATTGCAACCTTGAAGGCTGGAAGTTTTTGGATGAGGTTGATGCCACGGAGGAGGATGGAGAGACCAAAAGCAAGCAAGCAAATGAACAAAAACAGCTCAGAGCAGATGGATCTCACCTGGATGGGCAAAAAGTCCAGCCACCTTGAAATTTTTTATTGTTATGGACCAATAGATTCCTTTTATTGCTTACACCAGTCTGAGCTGTGTTTTTTGTCATCATAGTAAAGACCATCCATCCTCCTGATACCTTATGGCAGCTTAGACCCTGTGCTGCAGGATCAGGAACAAGGAGGCATTGTCTGGGTCTGAGAAGATTCTGTTCAACACAGGTGATGTGTCACTGGGTTTTAACTCTCTTTCGTGGGGAGGGAGGGGAGGTCACTCAAGTTCATCTCACGGCTTGTGGTGAGGGGCGAGAAGTCAGACACTCAGCCAAGGCCCAGCTGAAAGGATGCCTCATGTGCTTGAATGTGACCCTCTAGAAGCTCAGAGGTCTTGGGCTGCCAGAGCCACGTGGGGCAGGGGTTGTTTACGGGGGATTCCTTGGACTCCTAGAGGGTCCATGGAAAGACATCAGGAAGTCCATGAAGCCCTGAAACCGTAGGGGGAATTTTTGTGAGCACATTGTCACCAGGTTTTCAAAAGGAAATAATCACTGCTCTATGTTTAAGTAGTACAAAGCCCTCTTTATAAACCCCCTTGTTTGGGTTTCCCCTTATCATGAAGCAGAGGAGTGACTCCTCTTCCTTCTTTCTCCCTAGAACTGATGAACATCGGAGAGATTATAGACGGTAGATAAACCCATTAGATGGAAAAATCATGTTTCAGTGATCAAGGACTGTGCCAAGCTATTAGGAGAGGTGAGCAGAGCACATGTCCTGGAGTGAGAAAGTCCATCTGGAAGTGAAGGCAGACATAAGCTAAGGTGAAGGACAGTGATGAACACCAGACCTGTCTTCTCTGTAGGGCATCCGGGGACATGGATACCCATGAATGTGTATCAATGCATGCCATGTGCCATGTGTGTATGGGAAAACAACTAATTTTGCAATGTCAGCTGGTTTTCAATGGGCATTTCTGTAACACTGCCTCATATGGGCCATGGGAACTGGGTGTTTCCCCCAGGTTCAGAGAGTGCAGGGCCCAGGGTCCCTCAATAAACGGCGATGCTGTTACTCAAATTCAGGTGTTCTGTTTTCTCTTCTGGTGCTCTATGCTTTCTGTCAGTGGTTTCTAAACCTGACTGATCAATGCGGAAACTTGGGCTCTGCTCCAGCCCTAGAAATGCCGCTTCAGTATGTCCGGGGCAAGGCCTGGGCACCTGCATTTTTGGAAGTATTCCCAGGTGAATACGAACATCACTTAGGTTGGGAACAACTGCTGTATATAAAGAGCACTGTGTGTGTGTGTGTGCGCGCGCACACGCTTCTATATATGCACACGGTGTATCCAATAGGCAGGCCTAACAAACTGTAAAATAGGTAACATTTCTTGGATGCCTCTCATCTACTTTTTTAGGGCTCTTCTATCCTTTAGCCATTTTTCCTGATGCCTCATGGTTCTTTTGCTAACCCCTCATCAGACGGCAGCTTAGTCCCTTTTAGGGGTTGGTGCATTGTCACAGTAGACTCTTAGGGATGGATAATCACCCAAGTTCAAAAGTAGTAAATCTCTAATGATAGAATTTCAGGCTTTGGAACAGGCAAATGGGTGTGAGAGATGTCTTAGGGAGGGGAGGCATCTTACCGTGCTGTGTGGTGGTTGTGTATTTGCCAAGGCAGCTCTCCACCACAGAACCCCCACGTGTATTATCATATGCTTGTGTGTCTACCATACAAATATAATACCCACAAAACTCTCAGAATGAAAAGCAAACACATATAATGAGCAGGTGGATTTTTAGAGTGTGCAATCTTTTTTAAGGGGAAAAAAACATGAAAGCATTTTCAGTGTCAAGTCTCAGCACAAGGCATGCTCTTGAAGCTGGAAGAGAGGCATCCAGAAATACGAGTTTGTCATGGAAACGCTGACAGGGCTTCAGCCGAGGGATGCTCACAGGTGCAGCCTAGAATGGTGCAGCCTTTTATGGCTTATTTACATCCCAGCCCACTGAATGAATTCTCTTTTCCTGTTTCCTGGCCATGGAAAGCCAGCTGGCCCTCTGGGACCTAGGGAGTTCCTACCAGGAAATGGCTATATCTCTCCTGGTGGTAGTTTCTAGACTTTTTTTGGAGCAGGGAATGGAGATGGTCTTAGGATTGGCTTCACATTTGGGAGACGGGGTCCTGGAAGGAGCAGAGAAAGAAATGAGGGAAGGAAGGAAGGAAGGAAGGAAGGAAGGAAGGAAGGAAGGAAGGAAGGAAGGAATGGGGGAGGGAGGAAGGGAGAAAGGAAGGAAGGTAGAAAGATAGGAAAGAAGGAAGGAAAACATACTGATTCCAAGGGCCAGGCGCACCCCTAGAAGTATAAGCATCGTCTTCGTGTCTTTATCACCATCAGCTAGAACCCAGTGAGTTATGAAAGGTCATTGCTGGGTTACAGAGGAGGAGACAGGCTGGTAGCACATAAAGATTGGGAGCATTTAACTCATCCTTGGGTAGACTAGCTGACTGGGTGGTGTGAGCGTTAGGAAGTTTCCCCTGAACCTACCACTTTTGTTGGTACCAAAAGCAGGGCACAAAGGTCTTCCCTTCACGAGCAGTGACAAAGCTAAGAAGGCCATGCCTCCTGGGAGAGGCCACACAGCGACCACCCCCAGTCCTGTACTGTGAGCGGACCTTGCTTGAGGTGGAGCACTGGGCCCCTGGAAATATGGGTTCTTTCTTCATCCTAACTGGGCCCCAGGAGTCCGGCAGGAGCTGAGAAGGGCATCGGCTGCTTTATGGAGCCAACTAGGCAGGGTGTAAGAGCCTGGGGAAGAGGGTTGGGAAAAGGAAATATGGTTTCTGTCTGCGAGAAGTTTCCATTTGGGGGTAAAATGTGGCCCCTTTGGGTCTCCCAATCCAATCTGACAAGGAGGGCAAGAGCTCTGCATGAGTCCAAGAAAGATGGAAGAAAGGAGGTATAGTCCACGCACTCCAGGGCTTCATGGCCTGCAGAGAGAAAGACCTGTTTCTTCTATCTTGGCCATAGGCTGCCCCACCCCTGACCAACCATGTCAGGAATCGAGCTACCAACCCACCTTGGACTGTGGCAAGTGCCGGGGTGAGACAGAACCCCTTCCTGTGCACCTGCCCGGCCTGGCGGTCCCTTCTCTCAGAGCTGCCTGCTCCTGGGGGCTGCAGCTTTGGCCAGGCCCAGGCACTCTGCTGAAGCCTGGCTTGCAGTGGGGGCCTCTCTGCTCAGGCCCACCTTTCCTTCCCCACCAGGAGTCTTGGGAGCTTGGGAGACATTCTGGGGCTGGCTCTGACACGAATTTGCTGCTCGGTGTGCCAGGCGATCAGAACTCACTCCTCTCCCTCTTCCCTGGGAGGTGTTGATAGTAACAGCAGAGACGAGCTGCCAAGTTGGCAGGAGAACAGAGCGACTGTGCACTGCGGATTGAGGGGGGCGGGGAGCAGCCAGCCGGCAGAGGGCTGGGCCAGAGCCACAGTTTGTTTATCCCTCCCGTCTCAGCAGCCGGCATCTTGCATGAGGAGGGGAGACTGTGCGGGAAGGTGGGAGGCTCTTGGTGAGGCCCGCCCGGGGCAGTGGTGCAGAGGGAGGCCTCTGGGAGGCTCCTGGGTCTGGGTCCTGGCAGAGGCGACAGTAGGTACCTTCTGCCCCAGGAGGCAGGCCTCACTGGCAGGATAGAGGTCCATCTTTGTTCCTGCTGTGGAAGCAGCCATGGAGTTTCCAAACTGGAGTGGACCTGGGTGGGAGCTGGCGAGTTCTGGAGCTGCTTCCCGAGACAGAGAGAGAGAGAGAGAGAGAGAGAGAGAGAGAGAGAGAGAGAGAGGATCTTAGGAGGGCACCCATGCTGTCTGTCAAACAGACCTGGGACCTTCGGCAAGCATTCGACTTCTTTGAGCCTCCGAGATTAATAGCTACTCTAGGTGAGAGTTCAACAAGGTGGTAATAGCCAAACTTAGCTCACTACATGACAGACACTGTCCTAAGAGTTGTTGTGAGTGAATGCACTTAATCTTCAAATGACTTTATCAGGTAGGTACTGTTAATCCCGTTTTATTAATGAAGTAACTGAGGCACAGAGAGGTTAAGTCACTTACTCAAGGTCACAGAACTAGTGAGTAGCCAAGGTGGATTGAACCCAATCATGAGTCACTTAGGCCATGTTCTCAGCCCTTACACAAACTGCCTTCATAGTACAATAGAGTTCTTAGCACAGTGCCTGGCATACAGCAAGCATTTAATAAATGTTAGATCTCACCATTAGCCCAGAGCAACTCCAAACAGGGGACCCAGGCTCCTGACGTTCCCCCCCCCCCCCCAGGGACGCCATGGGGTCCTACTGTTGTCTTCCCTGACATCTTTGGCCCACGCTACCTGGCTTATTTGAGGAGCTGGAACATTTCCTCCTTTGGAATGAGAGCCACTGGCCTTCCCATTTCCCCTCCTCCTGTCCCCTCTTCCTGCCGAGGCAGAGCAGAGCAGAGCAGAGCAGAGCAGAGGAATTCTCAGCTTCCTCTAGTTACCCTCAGCCTGCGAAGAAAACAGAGTCTGCTGTGTCGGCTGCCAGTTCCTCTCTGGTGACAGCCACAACCCATTTGCTCAGCACCAGCCCCAACCTGTGCTATGAGGAGAACGGGAAGCCTAGGGCCAGACCTGCGTGCCCTACATTAGACCCTGGGCCTGTCACTTCAGGGCTGGACCTTGGGGGCTGCTCATGGGGAGAGGGCCGAGCCAAATAATTTCTTGAAGACCCTCTTGGCTCTACGAACTGACTGAAGGCTGGTGTACTGCGTTCATAGTCTCTTCCCTAGTGTAGGAAGTCCATTGCATAAATGTGTTCCTCGTATTTTGGGGCAGTTCATTCATGCAGCCTTGCAAATTAGTAACCAGCTCTACGAGCCCATTACGCTGTGCTACTGGCTACCTTTGCCTCTTAGAAGGTACCAGGGAATGAGTCCTTTGCCACGTTCCGGGCAGCCAGAGCTACCTCTGTCAGCTGTGAGATAACCACACCAGACCCAGGAGTCTGGATTACCGACTGCTTCTGAGGCCTGAATTCCTCCCTGAGACAATGAAACCCCAATTATCAGTGCTGGGGGAAAGGAACCGCAGTGTAGATAATCTGAAAACAACACTGTTGTGTTATGTGGGGCGGCGGGGGGCGGGAAGGGGGGAACATTGTGGGTATCTTAGCTACAGATTTACCCTCCTAATCATTTCCTTCAGGTCATGACTGATGGCAGGCCGGCCCAGAGGCAGGGGGATGCCCAAGATGACCTGTAAGTGTTCCTTCCCTCTGGAGGCCTCCATAGAAATCCAGAATGAGCGAGCAGAAGTGGGTCGAGGTTCGATTTTCCTGAAGAAGCTCTGAGCTGGAGACAGGATGCGTTGACTATTTATTTATTTACGAGGCTATCGATTATAATGCAGCTTTTCCACAGGATCCTGGGCTGGAGTTGGGGAAGAATCCTCTTATCATTTAGCTTCCTTTGCCCTGAGATGTCAGGTGCTCAGATAGGCTGCTCCTCCCTCTCCTTGTTCTTCCTCCTTTTCCCACCCCCTTCTGCGGCCCTCACACCTGAGCACACTGAGGGTTGGGGGCTCCGGACAGCCTCCCTAGTTTCCTCTTTTCTCATATCTTAATGTTCTGGGTTTCTTCCAATATTTAGGATACACACCCCAAATCTTAACAGCAGGGAGTTGCTTAACTCAGGTAAAGGCGTTCGATTTCTGAGCTGTGAAAGACCTCTGAGATCCTTCCAGCAAAACCCTTTTGTTTTACTGAGAAGGAACAGAGGCCAAGGGGAAGTGATTTCCCCAAAGTCACACAAAGAGAGACACACAAGGTGGACAAGAATGGAGGCCTCCTGATACCCCCTGGGTGAGGACACTTAAAGCCTTACCACGTGGCCTCCCAATCTGGCCCCTCAACCCCAGGTTGGGGATGGCACTGAGCTAGGAATCCCTCTCTGGGAAGGTGGCCCCTTTTGTAGCCGCTCCTTAGTTTGTTTTGAGCTTGGTGAAATATCGCTCTCAGTCTCCCCCACTCTGACCTGGGATCAAAGGGTTTGTGTGTAACCCCAGAGGAAGACGGAAGCCAGTGACAATGATAATGAACCGGCTCAGCCTCTTCCGGCTGAATCCACCCTCCAGCCCTCCCTCCCTCCCCATCAGCCACCTTTCCAGAGGCCTCTCCCAGCCTCTGTGCTCCATCACTGGCCTTCAGATTGGCACAGCTACCCATGTCTTCTGTCCTTGTGAAAGAAAACCAGGGCTCTCCCTCAGCCCTGTTTCTCGGGCTCAATTTGCCAGACAGGCAGGAACAGGCCTCCCTCGGTGGGCAGAATCCAGGACGCAGGCCAACACTGCACCAAGCCCCAAGGGCTGGTTCCCCACTTTGGGGACCCTCCCCACTTTGGCCCAGTTGAACTTGGCTCTAAAGATGAGGACAATTGCTTGGGGCTAGGCGGGCACTCTGCCCTATGTCATTATACTTCACACGTTCGTTTTGGCATCCTGTTCCAAAGTTTACCCCCAACTGAATTCACCGGCTTCAACTCTTTTTCTTCCCTTTTCAGAGGCTATGTTGTAGCAAAAAGGAAATCTTTCCAAGCACCACACTCTCTCCCTGTGCCCCTATCATTCTAGACTGTCTTTCCCTCCTGCTCTACACATGCAGAAAAACCACGTTCTATGCCACTTTCCAGCTGACATCCATAGCAGGTGGACCCCTGAAAATTCTCATTTTTCCATGGGGTTACATGGTTAGTAGGTGACAAAGTAAGGATTTGAACCAGGTCTGTTGTTCCAGAGTCTGTACTCTCAGCCATTGCACTATTTTGACCATCAAGAAACAGCCACCCTTCCCAAAATTATCTTTCTCTCATCTAGGATTTTACCTGCACTTTCCTTTCCCCCTGCCCCAATGTTTATTTATTTTTGAGAGAAAGAGAGTGCAAGCTGGAGAGGAGCAGAAAGAGAGAGTCAGAGGATATGAAGCAGCAGGCTCTGCACTGTCAGTGGAGACCCCCTACACAGGGCTTGAACTCACCAGCCATGAGACCATGACCTGAGTGGAAGTTGGATGCTTAACCAACTGAGCCACCCAGGAGCCCCTTACCGGTGCTTTCCTTATCACACATCACTTTTTGATTTTTTAATTGTAATTATTTATATCATGTACCCTACCTTCCTTACTAGACTATGATCTCCTCAACAGTAGGGATTGGGTCACATTTGGTGTGTCCCCAGCACCAGGCCCTGTGCTAGCACATGGCAGGGGGCCATTAAATGTGTGTTGGATGAGGGAATGAATACACGATTGAATGGATTTGAATCGTAGTGAGGTCTAGTGTTTGCCCATGGTGGAGCAGGGAGTCAGAACTCACTTTTCTGATGGGCCCAGCTTCCCGCTTCCTTGATAAAGACACCGTGGGAAGTGAAGGGGACGGAAGCGTTTCATCGATGAGTGAGGTCAGGAACACAAACCCCTGCATGTCTGTAATTACAGAGCTTCTTCACGCTGGCAGCATGCTGGGGAATGTTTTCAGTTCTCCAGGTTGGGAACTGCAGGTATTCCTGATGGCTTTGTGTGATCTCACACGGCTCTGAAAGGAAAAGAGAGAAGAGGCTGATAAAACTTGAGTGATCGCTTTGTCAAGTATAGGGTCTGCCCGTAGAGCAAGGGCCTCCAGCATGCACCCCACCTTCAAGACCCACTTCATTAGCTCAGAGGGGTCTCCAGCAACCCTTTCTGTGCTGGCTGGCCTCTTTGGGGGATCAGGGACTCCGCATGGAGCAGCTCATGGTCTCTAGCTGGGATAAGGGCAGGGTCAATCCACTGGGAGTCCTTCCAAGTTGAGAAGGAGTAACAGGAAGCTCTGAGGTTCAAGGCACTGGGCGGAGGACCTGGAGTGTGTGTATCATCTACAAAGGGTGTGTATTTGTGTGTGTGTGTGCACATATGGGTGTTTGTGTGTGCTCATGCTCACCTGAATGTGTCAGAAGCAGTGAGGGGGCCCCAAAGTGGGACTGTGCTTTCTGCAAGGCCTTGAGGATAGCTGCTGGGTGCACTTTCTTCAAGGCTCTGTTCAAGATTCAGCTTTTCTGGGCGTGTCTGGGTCGTTCAGTAGGTTGAGCCTCTGATTCTTGATCTGGAGTCAGGTCTTGATCTCACGATTGTGAGTTTGAGGCCTGCATTGGGCTCCATGCTGGGCATGAAGCTTACTTAAAAAAAAAATAAAGAATAAAAAATAAAAGATTCAGTTTTTCTGCTCCAAGGCAAAATAGGCAGATAGGCTGATCAGACTCCTGGGAGGATCATGGCTGAGAGAATGGTTTCCGGCTTTGCCTTCTGCTCTCACTTTTGTTGAGAGAATGTAGGTTCCTAGCCAGCACTCCCAGCCTCATTCCCACAACTGTGGGAATCTCCTGCCCAAACAGAACCACAGCCTAAAAACTTTGCCTGTGCATGGTAGTTTTACTCTGATACTTGTCTTTTCAAAGCCCATTTACATCCATTATCACCTTTCATTCTTACAACAACCCCTCCAGAGGTGCAGAAAGCTGATTCTTTTTTTTTAACTTTGTTTTAATGTTTATTTATTTATGTTGAGAGAGAGAGAGAGAGAGAGAGAGGGCGCATGCATGTGCAAGCGGGGAGGGGGCAGAGAGACAGAGAGAGAGAGAATCCCAAGCAGGCTCTGCACTAACAAGCATAGAGCCCAATTTGGGGCTAGAACTCATGAACTGTGAGATCACGACCTGAGCCAAAATTAAGAGTTGGACTGTTAACCGACTGAGCCACCCAGGTGGCCCAAAAGCTGATTTTTTAAATTATAAATGTTTGTTTGTTTGTTTGTTTGTTTGTTTGTTTATTTATTTATTTATTTATTTTGAGAGAGAGAGAAAGAGAGAGCAAGCAAAAGTGGGGGGGGGGGGGCAGAGAGAGAGGGAGAGAGACAGAATCCCAAGCAGGCTCGCATTGTCAGCTCAGAGCCGGACAAAGGGCTTTATTTCATAACCATGAGATCATGACCTGAACCGAAATCAAGAGCTGGATGTTTTAATGACTGAGCCACCAAGGTGCCCCTCTTTTGATTATAGATGAGGAACTAAAGCCCAGAGCAGCTATATGGGCTTGTTTTGGGTCACACAGTAAATTAACAATGGAACCCCAGGCACTCCCTCTCTGGCTTCTTGACTCCAATTTCTTTCCTATCTTCAGTTCTGGGTCCCCATCTCCCCATCTCCTCCACCTCCTGTCTCCTCAAAGGAAATCTTCACAGAGAGGCTCACACTTTATAAGAAACATGTACATCAATTCTCCTGGTGCTGGGTAGACAGCAACTCAAAATGGGCACCCTTCTCACCTCCTTCCCTCATTCTGACCCACCCCACTCCACCCCACCCAGGAGGAAGCTCATTTCTGGTAAGTATCTTCAATATAGCTCTTTCTGAAAATGTTGGGGGCACATGCCAGAGAGCTTCCTTGGGAGGAGAGCCAGTACTGTTTGCCCTTCTTGGGAAGGGGGAAGAGACAGTGGTGGCTTGGGTCTCTATAAATGAACATATGTGGGCCTGGAGCAGGACTAGAGACCAGCAATGTGTTGCAAATTTCCCTTTGCCTCACTTCCCAGACTGGGAACCTAATGGTCACCTGGCCATTTCTTTGAGGCTTAGAAGTCATGAGGTCTGGTGTTACCCTACCTGAAATTTTGTTTATTTGGCTTTGGGGTGAGTCATTCATTGACTTGTTCATTGGCTCAGCAAATGCTTGTTGACTACTGGCCACATGTCAGTAGTCTTTCCTCTGGATACCACAGTGAATGCAACAGGCAGGATTCTAATCAGTCTGGAAAAGGACACAGCTAGTTGGCCAAACTGTTAGTTGGGGGTGGGGTAGAGTGGGGTCAAGGTAGAGATGTAAAGGGAGCTCAGAGAAACAGGGTAGCAGGGAAAGTCTCCAGTGTGTATTTGACACAGATAATGCATCTCAATTTGGACTAGCCACGTTTTGAGTGCTCAATAGCTACATATGTTTGGTGGCTACTGTGTAGATGCAGAGAGTGTGCTTGAGAGGAGCAAGAATGGCAGAGCTATTGCAGTGGACCTGGAGGTGGATGGTGGCTTGGGGATAGAGACAAAGGGACAGATCTCAGAGAGATGACTCCCAGGCTGCCATACCAGGCCAGAACTTGATACCTGTAGACTCCTTTTATCTGAAAGAGAAATAAACTTCTATCTCATTTGGGCCATTTTACTTGGGACTTCCCTTCTAGTCACATCTGGACCTAATTTTATTTTATTTATTTATTTTTTAATGTTTATTTATTTTGAGAGAGAGAGAGAGAGGCAGAGAGAGAGAGAGAGACAGAGTGCACACATGCACACACACACAAGAACAGGGGAGGGGCAGAGAGAGAGGGAGAGAGAGAGAATCCCAAGCAGGTTCTGCCCCAGCATAGGGCTCAGCCTCACAACAGCGAGATCATGACCTGAGCTGATATTAAGAGTCAGACGCTCAACTGAATGAGCCACCCAGGCACCCCTGGACCTAATTTTAAAGAATATAGCACCTCAATGGAGATCTCTAATGGATAGTTAGATCTGATGGGTCTAAATAAGTAGACAGGTCTGAGAAAGCTACACATAGATTGGAATTTCCAGTCCATAGTTGGTCATGAAGCCATGGTAACATAGAAGATCTCCAAGGGAAAGTGGTCCAGTGAGAAGAGACAAGAATCTAGAACAGAACTCTGAGGAACACCAGCACTTAGGATGGGCAGAAGAAGAAGAGCCTGCTAAGGAGACTGAGAAGGATCAGCCAGAGAGGTAGGAAGGCATCAGGGAAGTGCTGTGCCATGGAGCTTAAGGAGGAGAGAGTCCCAAGGAAGGTGTGACCAACAGTGGTAATGGCAGCTGTCACTGCTTGCTTCTGTAGGTGTGGATGGCACCAGAGAGTCTGAGTAAACCAACTTTGGTTTCTGTTGCAGCCCCGAGTTCCAACAAAGGCTGGTCACATCATCCTCCTGCTCAGTGCCCTTCAGTGGGCTCCGGGTTTCTTAAGGATAAAGTTCTAGCTCCACAGCATATCCTTTAGCCACCTCCAAAGTCTGGCCTTAACTTTTCTGTCCACCCTGTTTCCTTCTCCAGAACACTGCTCTCCTGCCAGGCCTGACTTCCTACCATTCTCTACCTTAGCCAGTGAGCTTCTCTCTAACTAAAGAAACGTACTTCCTCCCTTTTCTTTTTTTTCCTTCAAAACCTACCATGCTTCAAGACTTACCTCAAATGTCAACTCTTCTGCTCCCTGATTCTTCCAGAAAGATTGGTTACCACCCAACCCTGTGTCCCCCATGAGCATTTGTTCACTCTTGATCACAGTTCTCATCATAGTCTAGCCTGGGGTCAAGTTGGTTGCGTACATGTGTGTCTCCCCAGCTAATAGGCTGTGAGGGTGGAGAAGTCTGAGGCTACTTCTGGATACTCATCCATGTCCCCTTTCCACAGAGCTTGTTACAAATGTTTAAGAAATGTTTATGGATTTAATGAAATTTTGTCCCTCACAGCCTTCAATTAATAGTGTGGTCTCTGTTTTTTGTTTTTTGTTTTTTGTTTTTGTTTTGTTGTTGTTGTTTTTTTTTTCATATCACTTCAGGGATTGGGGGGGCAAGGGAGACACTAAAATAGAGAGAACTCTGATTTAGAGGAAAATAGACAAGGAACTGAGTTTAAATCCAGCTGCTCAAAGAAATTGTTCCAGTCTGAGCTTCCCCTGACCCAGGAGCTTTTATCATCTGAGTGCTGGAGAACCACCTTATTCATAGGAAAGCAAGAGAAAAATTAATGCAATAAAAGTTGGTACCTTGAAGAGATGAACAAAGGTGACAAATCTCTAGCTAGACCAAGAGAAAAGAGAAGACTCAGTTACTAAAGTCAGGAATGAAAGAAGGGACATTTCTACAGATCTTAAAGAAATAAAAAAGATTATAAAGTAACACTATGAACAACTATATGCTATCAAATTAGGTGACCCTAGATAAAATGGACAAATTCTTGAAAGACACAAACTACTGAAACTACTTCATGAAATAGATAATATGAATAGACCTAAAAGAAGTAGATTGCTTTGGTATTTTTAAAACTTCCCACAAAGAAAATTCCAGGCCTAAATGGCTTTACTGAATTCTACCAAATGTTTAAAGAATAATATCCATCCTCCACACTCTTCCAAAAAAAAAAAAAAAAAAAAAAAGAAAAGAAAAGAAAAAGAAAAAGAAAAAGAAAAAGAAAAAGAAAAAGAAAAAGAAAAAGAAAGAAAGAATAGTAGGGAACACTTTCCAATGCAGTCCAGTATTATCCAGATGCCCAAACAAGACAAAGACATCATGAGAAAACTATACATCAATGTTGCTTATGTATATAGATACAAAAATCCTCTGTCAGCACAGAGCCTGATATGGGGCTAGATCAGTACCTGAGCCAAAGTTGGCGCTTAACCAATTAAGCCACCCAGGCACCCCATAATAACATTAAAAAAAAAGAATGAGGGGCACTTGGGTGGCTCAGTTGGTTAAACATCTGGCTCTTGATTTTGGCTCAGGTCATGATCTCATGGTTTGTGAGTTCAGGCCCTGCATCAGGCTCTGCACTGATGGTGGGGAGTCTGCTTAGGATTCTGTCTCTCTCCCTCTCTCTGCCCCTCCTCCACTCATACGTTCTCTCTCTCTCAAAATAAATAAATAAAATAAAATATTTAATAAAATACAATAAAGAATGAAATACTTAAGAATATATTTACCAAAAAAGTGAAAATTATAACAAATTATAACACAGCTGAAAATTATAACACATTAAAAGAAATTAAAGAAGACCTAAATAAATGGAAAGAAATCCCATGTTCATGGATCAGAACATGTTAATATTATCTTAATTATCTTAATATTGTTAAGATAGCAATACTCCCCAACTTGATCTATGACTTAACATAATCTCTATTGAAAGTCCAGCTGGCTTTTTTACAGAAATTGGTAAGCTGGTCCTTAAGGTAATATGGAAATGCCAGGGACTCAAATTAGACAAAGAATCTTGAAAAAGAAGAGCAAATTTGGAGGACATTTCCAGATTTCATAACTTACTAAGCTATAGTAATGAAGACAGTATCATACTGGCATAAGGATAGGTAGATCAATAGAATACAATTGGCAGTCTAAAAAAGAAACAAATTTATGGTCAATTGATCTTTGATAAGGGTGTCAAGACAATTTAGTGGTGAAAGGATAGTCTTTTCAACTAAAGATGTGGCACAATTGGATATCCACAAGCAAAACAATGAAGTTAAACCCCATCTCACACCATACAAAAATTAACTCAAATAGGTTCATTTAGAAAGAGCTAAAACTCTTAAAAGAAAATGTAGAAGTAGATCTTTGTGATCTTGGATTAGGCAATGATTTCTTGGAATGACATCAAAAGCACAAGGGACAAAAAATTTGACAAATTTGTCTTCATCAAAATTCACAACTTTTGTGCTTCAAAGGTCACCATCAAGAAAATGAAAATACAACCAAGGGAAAAAACAGAAAATCAAAATACAATCCACAGAATGGGAGAAAATATTTGTAAATCATATCTCTGGTGAGGGTCTAGTATCTAGAATATATAAAGAACTCTTACAATTCAATAATATAAAGACAATATAAACCTAATATAAAATATAAAAATGGGCAAAGGATCTGAACATATTTTTCCAAAGAAATATACACACTGCCAATTACATGAAAAGATGCTCAAGATCATTGAACACCAAGGAAATGTGAATGAAAACTACAGTTGGCTTCATACCCTCTAGGATGGCTATACTATAGAAGACAATAATAGGTGTGGGGTGAGAATGTGGAGAAATTGCAACTCTCATACACTGCTGGTAGGAATGTAAAATGAAGCAATTGCTTTGGAAAATAGTCTGACCATTCCTCAAAAGGTTAAGCATAGAATTGCTATAAAACCCAGCAATTCTACACTGGGGTGTACAGTCAAGAGAATTGAAGTCATATATCCACCCCAAAACTTGTGTAAGAATGCTTATAGAGGCATTCCCCATAACAGCTAAAAAGTGGAAACAACCCAAATGTCCATCAACTAATGAAGGGATAAACAAAATACGGTATGTTTATATGATGGAATATTAATCAGTCATAAAAAGGAATGAAGTACAGATTCATGCTATAACATGGATGAACCTAGACAACATTATACTAAGTGAACTAAGACTGTCCTAAAAGACCATGTATTTTATTATTTAAAAAAATTTTTAAATATTTATTTTTGAGAGAGAGAGAGAGAGACAGAATGCAAGCAGGTGAGGGGCAGAGAGAAGAGATACAGAATCTGAAGCAGGTTCCAGGCTCTGAGCTGTCAGCACAGAGCCCAATGCGGGGCTCGAACCCACGAGACATGAGATCATGACCTGAGTTGAAGTCAGATGCTTAACTGACTAAGCCACTCAGGCGACCCAAGACCATGTATTTTATGATTCAATTTGTAGGAAATGTCCACAATAGGCAAATCTATAGAGACAGAAAGTAGATTAATGGGAACTGGGGACAAATGGAGGAGTGACTGCCAATGAGTATAGGGTTTCTTTTTTGGGTGGTGAAAATGTTCTAAAGTTAGGTAGTGGTGATGGTTGCACAGCTCTGTGAATACTAAAAACCATTGAATCGTGCACTAAAGCTGCTATATATGTAAAAACAGAATTAGCTTATTACGTTGAAATGTAAGGTGGGCCTCCATATCCTAGTGAGAAGATTTTTTTTTTAAGTTTTTGCCAACTGGAATATACTTCAATATGCCTAGCAAGGCAAAGTTTTTCTTCAAAATTGTTCTCAGAGAGGAAGGCAAAGTTGTACAGACCTCATTTTTTAGGACTCCACTCACCATTCCCTACCTCACTCTATGGGACTGAGGGTGTGAGAGCTTAGTGTTTGTTTTTATGACAGTGGGAACAAGGTTCTCCCTCATAAATAATCTTGCCTCCCACTCTGGAGGCTCTCCAAGAGTAGACATCTGTGTTTCTGCCTGCCCAGCACCCACTCTCTTGCTTCTTGCAACTTCATGTGGATTTTCCTTCTGTCAGATATTCCCCCCTCGATCTCAGAAGGTCTTTCAGGCTGCCTTCATTTCCAGGGCCAAAAAGTGGACCTGTGAGCCAATCTGTCCAATCAGATGCCCTTCTATGGGAATTGAATCGACAGTTGGTCTGACTCAAGGAAAATGCCAGTGATTTGCCCCACTGAGATGCCCTGGGAAAACTATTCCATGGTTCCTACTCCCCGGAGTCAGGGGTCTACCCTGGTCCTGCTTTTTTTCTTCAGATGTTTCGTGCACTCAAGAACCCTAACTTGATCTTTTGCACAAGGACTGACAAATTCCATATTACTGTTTTGGTTCTCCCATGGCAGGGGCAGGGTTCCTCAGGATTGCGCAGACAATGAAGGAGGAAGACTCCTAAATTATGAGGAGTTGTGATCTAGAAACCACTACTTGCATCGGAACATCTTTTTTCTGGTTCTTTCTTGATGACCACTTGCTTTAATATTTTTTTTAATTTTTTTTCAACGTTTATTTATTTTTGGGACAGAGAGAGACAGAGCATGAACGGGGGAGGGGCAGAGAGAGAGGGAGACACAGAATCGGAAACAGGCTCCAGGCTCTGAGCCATCAGCCCAGAGCCTGACGCGGGGCTCGAACTCACGGACCGTGAGATCGTGACCTGGCTGAAGTCGGACGCTTAACCGACTGCGCCACCCAGGCGCCCCTTGCTTTAATATTTTAATTGAAGCTCAAACATTAATTGAACTTTAACTATGTCAAGGCACTTTGTTAGTTGAGAGAATACAAAGATGAACAGAATGATATCCCAACTCTGTTGGGTGGTGGGGGTATAGAGGAAGGAACGCTCTCTGAATTCTAAGAGGATCAGAGAGATCAGAAAAGAGGGTATTTAAGCTTGGCTACAGGTAGAGAAATTTCTCTGACCCACAGGGCAAGTATCCTTTATGATGGGATACTGAAATCAGAGAATCATAGACCTGTGAAGTCTGGGGGCTGACAAGGACCTTATAGATTATCCAGTCCTACATTTTCTAGATGAAGAAATCCATATTCTGAGGAATAAAATGATTTGACTGAGCCAATTTGGGCTTAGGACTTCTCCTCTGACTCCTAGTCTCATCTCACTAGTTCTTGGGCGCATGGTTGACCTTGGCTGGCTCCTCCAGGTTTTGGGGGACTTGGGGAGGAGGAAAGGCAATATTTAGGACTTGGTAAATGGTTGCCTAGGGAAACATGTTTTCCAAGGCCACTCAAGAAATCAGTGGGGAATTGGTGCAGATTCCAGTCGTTCTTGTCACATTGCTTTCTTCCTTAGGTTCCCCCCCCCCCCCCCCCACGAAATGGGGACTTGGCAGAGGGAACTGGCACCAGGGTCTGCACTGTACTGAGTTTGAGGGTATATGTTCCCATCCTTCTCCATCCTCCTGAAATCCTTGAAGCAAGTCAACAACTCAAGGGCTTGGTGAAATGACTTTTGTCATTGCCATGCTCTATTTCTTCTCAGTGACCTGGTCAGCTGGGGTGGGAGAACCTTTGATTATTTTACCTATAAGGGTCAGGATATCAGCCAAATACCCAACAGGGAGTATGAGGAGGAAATCAATTCAGACATCAGGCCTGGGTGTTCCCCAGTGCTGACAATGGTTTACCTTAGCCAGCAACTTGTTCTGGGCAGGAAGGGCCCCAGTGTAAATAGCATGCTTTGCTGGTTCTAGGGAAAGAGAAAACCCGAATACGGTTCTTTGGGTGGAGGAAGGGATGGGGTGTCCTTCTAATCCATATTTTTCAGCCATGGAGTAGTTTCATCCACATTCATGGTTTTTATCATGATGTGGGCCCTGATGGCCCCCTAAGTCCTGACCTCTCCACTGTGGGAGTCCCGCAGGCCCTACCCTAATAGAAATGATCAATGTAACCAATACTTCTAGAGAACTTCCCACGTAACAAGAACTGTGCTAGATTCTACAGCCCATACATAAATAAGATGTAATCCCTGTCTGCAAAGAACTACAGACAAATTTAAGCCTCACAAGTTTAATAGAATGTGGTCAGTGATAAGCCCTGGATGTTGTCAAAGCATCTGGGATTCAGGAAGGCTTCATAGAGGACACTCATACCAACGAGTTAGCCAGCAAAGAAAGCCACAAACCTCACAGGCAAGGGAACCACATGAAAAAAGGTGTGGAATCTGGGTGTGAGGAAAACCGCAGGCAGTAGACAGTGTTAGTAGAGCACGAAGAGGGAGATGGAAAGTGCGGGGAGATAAGGTAGGGGTGTGAGATGGGGGAGGTAAGTTATGGGAAAGAGCAGTCTTTTTTTCTGAGCAGGGAAGCAGGATGTGCCTAGGAGATTTGCATTTTAGACAGAACACTTCAGTGTGGATTTGGGGAGGAGGAGCCAGGATTGAGGGCAGGGAACCAACTAGAAGAGATGATGAGTGCCCCATGCAGGGTATTCATGATGAGAGAGGGCACGGATTGAAGAAAGAGCCAAGAGGTGGGTGATGACAGACCTATGGTGGGTTCTAGGGAAAGAGAAGATCCCGAACACAGTTCTTTGGGTGGAGGAAGGGATGGAGTGTCTTTCTAATCCATATTTCTCAGCCATGGAGTAGTTTCATCCACATTCATGGTTCGCAGGTTTCTGACTTGGTGCCTGGGGGGATAATAGGGCCGTGAACTGAGGTAAGAAATACAGGGAAGGGAAACAAGTCTGGAAAGTAAATGTGGATGATGGCTAACATTTATTAATCACTTATATGGACCAGGCATCATGCCAAGAGTTTTTCCAGTATTTTCTCCTAACTATGAAGTAGATATTGTTCTTGATTTACAGATGAGGAAAATGAAAATTTGAGATGATGAATAGTTTGACTAGATCTGCACAGCTGGTAGACTGGTGGAAAGAATTTCGAATCCAGGCATTCTGGCACCAGGACCAATGCTTCTAATGACCAGGCTTTGTATGTGTGTATGTGAAGAGTCTGAGGAGCCCGTGGGACACCCACAGTGGGGAGATCTGAGATCTGGGGGGGGGGGGACCATCAGGGCCCTAGGGGACCCTTAGGTTAAAGAAGGGAGCAGGGGATAGGGGGCCCAGGATAAGGCAAGAATGAAAGTCCCCTGTGATTTTTACATTTGAAGACATGGTTATGTCATCCGGGCAACAGATAACTGGGCAATCACGAACGTGTAGTGGCATCAAATAAAAAGATCCACCAAGTTAAGCTGACGTATTAATTACAACAGTTCCTGTGTTGCATAGTAATTACCCTAAACAGTACGCATTTCACATAAATAGCAGTAATTAGTATAGCACAAGTTTCCCAAACTGTGTCCTGTGGAATAGTAGTTCCTGGAGACGTTAATAAACGTTTGGATGAAAAAGGGCTTAGGAGTAAGGTAAGTTTACGAAATGCTGGTATAATTCAGATAGAAAACCAAACCCTTGGTTTACAGTTTTTTCTTTTCTCGGTTAGGAGGCAGGATAGCGGAAGGCTAAGAGTATAGGCCCTGGGAACAGACAGCCTGGGGCTGAATCCTGCACTGACAAAAGCTGGGTAACCTTGGGCAAGTTACTGAACTTCTCTAAGGGGTAGTTTCTGCGTCTGTGCAGAAAGATGGTAATACATATTCACTGTAATTGTTTCAGATTTAAATGCAACAACACATTTAAAACACTTAGAATAGAGCCTGGCGCAGAGTGAGGGCTCTATAAATATTAATTATTGTCTATAAACCATACTATTATTAGCAAGTCTCCATGATATCCCACAGAGTCAGTCTTTCTCACACATATTTCACACACACACTGACATTCATATTTCTTAACAGCAAAGCACTGGTTCTAACTCTGTGCCCTTACCTCCACCCCACCACAGCCCAGGACCGGGAATGACCAAATGCTCGCCTACTCTACTCTAAGCATTGAGGCCAGGGAGAGGGAGGATTTATATATACATCAGCAGTATGGCCTTGGCAGGGCCACCACTAGTTCAGTTTCCTCTGTGCCCACTTGAAAAAAAAAAGTACGCATCTTTTGGGTGAACGTTGTCCTGTACCAGGGCACGCAGTTTAGCAAGTGAAGTGTAGGCTATATTTTAGCTCTCACTTGCCTTTTAGGCTGAATGTCATTGTACAATGAACAACCTGCACAACCATACATGGCTGTTCTGATCTTTAGACCATAGAAGGGGCTGGAAGCTAATGACCATTGGAGAAGGAGGGTAAGAGTTCTCCTCCCAGTAATCCATGAGATTAGCTCTCCACAAACCTTGAGGTGATAAAGCATCCTTCTTCATCTCCTCCCTCTCTGCCCACATGTGCCCCGCCCCCCATTCATTCACACAGAGGCTGACATCAGAATACCCTGGGTGTGAGGGGATACAGCAGTCCCCGTCTATTTCTCTGAAATACCCAGAGTTTGGGAGATGATAGAACTGTGGGAGCAGAATGGGAGGGCATGATTTCTAGGTTTTCCCTAACACATAATGAACATTAAATTATGATGCTCCTCACCAGAGAAGACCAGGGCCAGAGCAAGTCTGACTTCCTGACCATGGTTTGGGACAGTGAAGGAAAAATGGGAACGGGAACTTCTTAATCCTCACTGTGTGGCCCAAATGCGTAACTCCCTATACAGAGTCTCACCAACCCCTTTAGGTAGATACTTCCTTTGTGAAACAGAAGGGAAGAAAAATGCAGACATTTCCTGTTCTCTGGAGGTGGGTGGGGGAGAGTGGAAGGCAGGCACCCTCCCAATGGGCACATGCATTAAGGCTCACTCCCACAAATAGCCCCTTCAGCCACCAGAGGGGCTGCTGCCTAGAAGCTAAGACCAGGCCTGGCTTGCCGGTGATCTGGTGAGGGCTTTGCTTCTCTCCTCTGTAAGGTGAGAAATATGGATGGCCTGAATTTTAAGCTCCTCACATCTCTGCCATACTTTGGTTCGCCCGTCTAGGGGGTTCTATTCACTCCCCCTCCAGTCTAGACTGACTAGAAATGGCTTATTCTCACCTCTATCCCAGGAGCCTGCGCGCCAAAGACCAACCTCCCTTCTCACAACTGTGCTTAGGGTCGGCCTCCATTGCTCTTGGTGATAAAGAGCAGCTGGAGCTCCAGCTGGGAGTTTAGGTCCTGTGGCCATGAGACTCGGGAACAAAGGCTGAGCTGCGTGGGGAAGGGACTTTTCCTGAATGTAAGGGGAGGGGGAGCCCTTGGGGCTGTTTGTGCCTATACCTCTCTGTGGAGCAGGCTGTTCCTCTTCTTCCTACAGATCTGGGGGGAGGAAAGGGGTCCTGTCTTTTCCTCTGAGGCTGATGACTTCACCTCCTTCCCTGCTTCTTCCTCAGGTTAGGATCTCTACCCCTTCCCCAGCTGCTTCCCGGGTCTGAATCTCCTTCCCTCTCTCTTCCTTTATTCTTCTTGGGATTGGGGTCTTTATACCCCTCCCTCTGTCTAAGCCTTGCCTCTTTATTCCTTTTTAGGCCTGGCCTCCTAGCCCTGGTAGAAGGGTCTGCATTCTTCTCCTTCTTTCTCTTCTTAAGGCCACATTCCCTCCCCCAACCCTTTCCAGCTCCCCCTCCCTCCGCCCCGAGGCATTGTGGGAGGAAACAAGATGTGGGGCGAGAGAGGCGCGGGGAGAAGCCCGCAGTGCGGGGCCGGGCGGGCGCAGCCAATGGGGAGGGCGGACGGCGGCGCGCGCGGCGGGGGGGCGGGGGCGGGGCGCTATTTCAGTGGGGGCCGCGCGTCGGCCGCGCTCAGCGGCAGAGCGGAGCGGAGCTGTGAGGCGCCAGCGCGGAGCAGGCGGGCGGGTCGGCGGGCGAGAGGCGGAGCGCGGGCGGCCGGGGAAGCTCGAAGGGCCGACGGCGACGGCGAGCGCTCGGCCCGGGGCTGCGGGAACCGGAGACCGCGGCGGCGGCGGCTGCTGCCGGAGGAGCCGAGGGGACACCGCCCCTGCCCGCGCCCTGCCTCAGGCCATCGCTGCTCCCCCGGGGCCCCGCGCAGACTAGCCTCCGTGAAGGTGAGCGGTGGGTGCGGGCGTCCCCGGGGCGGCGGCCCGCACCTGTCGCGTGTAGGCCCACGCGCCGGGCCCAGCCCCGAGGCCCGGAGCAGGGCTGGCCTCGGCGTGACGCCCCCGGCGCCCCTCCTTCCCGGGGCTGCGCTACCCCGTGTCCTGGCGACCCCTGGGCGCGGCTGGAGGCCCTGGGCTGCGGAGGTGCGGCTCCCCGCCTCCTCCCCGCCCCCCACCCCTACAGTCTCTGCGCTGCGTGGAGGCCTCTGGTGTTTGGGGCCGAGAGAGAGGGGGTGGAGAGGGCTCGGGCGTGACGCGGCGCCTCCTGCCGCCGCCGCCACCCTCTGGGGCGTCCTTCCTGCAGCGAGGACGCCCAGTCACTCCGGCGCTGCTCCAGGCCGGGCGGGGGAGGGCGGCTGACCGGCCGGGGCGGAGGTGGGGGGAGGATGCTTTCTCCTTCCCCAGGTGCTGGCCTTTGGGGACCGCCGCTCTCTGGAGGATGGTACGGTGGAGGGATAAGCCCCCTTGGAGATCTCAAGGGAGGAAATACAAGCGTTTGTGTGTGTTGGGGGCTGGGGAGGTAGGGTGGTCCGTCTTTCGGAGGCTTAGCCTTTTCTGTTGCAAAACCGGGGTTAGAGGATGGGGTGCTGTCCTGGAGTGCCCTCTTCGCTTTTCACAGGATACCCTGGCTCTTGACTGAGGCAGCTGGCCTGGGGCCTTCTGGTCATTCTTCTGTCTGAAGGCCCAGGTCCCCTTTTTTTTTCTCAGGAGGGAGGGGTTAGGCCGGGCACCTCCCTGTCCTTTTCTCATTGGCACCTTGGACAGGGCAGGTTGGGGCTAGGCCTCCCCTCTCAGACGCCTGGGGGGCCAGGGGTGAAGAATCGTAGCATTGTAGTCACAAGACCCAACGTTATGTAACTGCAGGCTCTCTCCTACTAGAGAGTAAGGTGGCTTTTAATTATTGTGACAAAGTTGTTCCTTTGGACTTTGGTGATGAGGCAGTGGAGCAGGTGAGTTTGCTGGGAAAACCGGTGCCAATTTCATGCTTTAACTTCGCAGTCTCTAACCAGGCCCCACCCCCACCCTAGCGTTTGTAAACAGTGCCCCCTTCTGAGTGGTAACCTGGCATAGGGTACCACCAGGTGACACTAGTTTTCTTCAAATATAAAGAGCCTTATAGTATCAGAACATTCTTCCTCTGCTGCTGTTGTATATCTGCTCAAACTCCTTGAAGTTGCCCCATATCATATTTCAACCATTGGTTTTTAAAATGAAGACGTTGTTTTGCCCAAGGTCATGTAGCTCGTCAGGCCTTGAACAGGGTTCTCCGGACCTTTCCTCAGCACCAGGTGGTGCACACAGACTCCTTGAGGCTCTTTTTCTTTCGGGTGTGGGGCAGAGGATGCTGGTCCACTAACCCTTTGCTCTGCCAGTCTCTGCTGAAGTGGAACCAGCCCTGCTTAGTTTGAAAGTGCCAGACAGAGGTGGCCTTGGGTGCGGTCAAGGGCTGTGTGGCTGGCAGCTGGCATGTATGCTTTCTTTGCATCTGGTGCAGGCTGAAGGAGTAATCATGAGTTCTGCTTTCCCTTTCAGTTCACCCAGCTCACAGGCTAGTGTGGACTCAGAGATCAGGGTGGCCTGATACCATATCAGGGTATCATTCCCATATCAAGGTATCATTCCCAGGGGTCTCTCTTTGAGCGGGCAGCGCCCCCCACCCCTGCCTTAATATCAGACAGGGCTGGAATGACAACATCTTTTGTCCACTGGGTTGGATGACAAAATTCCTCTTTGGGGGGGGGGTCAGTGTGATGGGACTGTGGTCAAGGACAAGATTGGATTTTGCAGCTCATCTCTGTTCTTGCATCTCACCTCACATGGTATAGACTGCCAGCCGGATCCTGACTAGTTTTATCGGGGTTCCTGTCATTCTAGGAATGGACCATGCAAGGTGTATCCCAGAACTCTGGTTGCTGTAGGATGAATGCCATGGCTTAGATAGCAGAGATATGAAAAAAGACTTAATAATTTCTTGCCTTTTGTTAGCTCTATCACTATCACTGGGCATTGACAACCTTTGTCTGTGAAAGACCAGGTAGCAAATATTTTAGGCTTTATAGGCCATGCATTCTCTTGCAACTAACGACTCCATTCTGCCATTGTAGCCTGTTTCTGTAAAACTTTATTTACAGAAACAGATGGTGGGCTGAATCTAGCCGACAGACCCCAGTGTAGACTGTCCTTGTTTGCAGGTGTTCTCATATTAACCTTAATTAATCCTTATAGAGGATAGAGAGCTATTCTCATTGCTAAAATGGAAGTAATGAATGCAGTAAGGCTAAGTGACTTGTCCTTAGACTATAAGACTTCATAGTCAGGACCAGAAGGCAGGCCTACTGATTCCTAGTCCCATCTTGTTTCCACTATGATACCAATGATGCAATAATGGTCATTAAATTAAGGATTTATTGTGTTCAGGTGTTAATGCCACCTAGTTTACCCTTGATAACCCTGAGTCTCCATTTTAAGATGATGGTATGAAAGCACAGAGGTTAAGTAACTTGCCCAAGGACACAGCTAGTAGGTTATAGATATGTTGTAATGTCTTGGCAATTGATGCTTTTGAAAATATCAGAAATAAATTTAAAGTTAGAAAAGCCTCCTTTTATAAATGATTAAAAACTGATGGCTAATTATGTCTTTTTTACTATCTACCTTGTATTTCCCAGGCTTGGGAACCATGTCTTTGCTTAAAGCTTAGGACCTCCTTCTCCTAATTAATACCTCATGTCTTTGTTTTCTGTTGCCCTCACTCTCTGTACTCAGCTCTCCCACTGAGGCTCCACATTCAGCTGCTAATGCTCATTGCTTAGCGCATGGGGCTGTCAGCTTCACCTCTCTGCTTCTTCTGCAGTGTCACGATGTCTGACCGGAAGGCAGTGATCAAGAACGCAGACATGTCTGAGGACATGCAACAGGATGCCGTTGACTGCGCCACGCAGGCTATGGAGAAGTACAACATAGAGAAGGACATTGCTGCCTATATCAAGAAGGTGCGCCCAGAGAGCTGTGCCTTTTAGCCAGGGATGGGGATGGGCAGCTGAGCTGGGGACTTAGGAAAGCAGGTATAACCCATGTAAACAAAACCCAGGAGATTGCAAAGCAGACAAATTAGGGAATGATTCTTACCAAAGCCTTCACCTTAGGAATTCTTAACAGGAACTCTGCCAAAGTGTGCGTGCATGTGTGTGTGTATAGATAGTTATGTGATAATAGATAATTTATAGATAATTATTGCAAGGCATTGGGGAGAGAAACTTGGGATCAAATATGACCCCATTAATTCAGAAGTATTCAAAATGTAGATAAGGATATTTGAACAGATAATATAAGATCATACACAAATTTTCAGGGAACTGCATCATTTAAAGTGAGATATCCCTATAATAATCCCTACCATGTGGTGGTTTCTTTTTCTTTTAGAAAGGACACAGGTACTATATCATCTCTTTCTCCTCACCTTCTTAAGAAAAGGGTGGGCTTGAATATATAATATTGGATGAGCAATATGGGCAATAGGTTTAGTCCCTGAAAAATTCCTGAGTGAATGAGTGAATGGATATGGTTAACATGGTGAAGAAGCAGCTGAGCTAGAAGTGAGAAGTGGTACCCAGGGTCTCTGATTTTGTTTAGAATCTATGTCCATTGGTGACATAATCCAGTCTTTGGTATTTTCAACTCTTATATCCCAAAAAGGATGTCTAAGTATAGTGGTATTCTGGTCCATAGAGGTGGTAGGGTATCCTTAAGTTTTCCAGAGTTTTGCTTCTCTATGCAGGTAAAGAGGAAACTCTGGAGTCCTGAGAGACTTTCTGTGTAAGGAGCCAATGGTGCAGACCCAGCAAGGCTGCTGGGGGTGCTAGCTCCTTGCTGAGTGATGGCCTTATCTGTCCTGTACAGGGAATCTGGAATTATGGACTTTGAGGGTCAGGAGAATCCTTAGATTATATCTGTCCCAGGTTCCTTGTTTTGCTGATTGAGAAAATAAGACCCAGGGAAGTGACTATGGCTCTCCTATCTTACACAGAGTAAGAGTCAGCATTAAGTCTAGATTTGGTGATCCATGCCCTTTCTACTGTTCCCTAATACCTCTTGGAGTCCTGTGGTATAGGGGCTGTGAGGAGTCCAAACAAGTTGTATGTTGAGCACCTAGGGGACAGTCCCAGGGTTGGCAGCTTTGCTAGGCCCATGGTGGAGGGCTGCTGCATGGCAGGGTGCATCTACTCAGCCATCTGTTTCCTGCTGCATGCATGGAGTGACCGGGAATTGCCTGTCTGATTAGGTCATAAGGATTTCCTAGGTTGCTTTGGTGCTGAACTTGTGCCCTTGAGAGAAGTGAAGGAAATTGCCTTGATCTCATGACCGATGTCCTTGTTCTGCATCTTACAGCCCACACGGTGTCTGGCACATAGGAATGGGTTTAATGTTGACTTACAAAGAACTGCTTCCTGGTACTCCTGACTTTGGCTGTAGGGTCTTGCTTCTTGGCATTTGGAAATGCTGGTTTAATAATGTGGGAGGCAATGGGTGTCCAGTCAGGGAGGCTCTTCTGTTTTCCACATGCTGCGTGACTCTGGAGTGGTCGTTTATGCCTCTGGCTTCCCTGACTCCTTTCCTAAAGAATCACAGGGTGGGCTATGGAGTAGGGTAGCTAGGAGGAGGGGAGATGATCAGGGTGTAAAGTGCTAGAGAGAAATAACAGAGCCTTTGCGGTGTTCCATTATTAATGAAGGAAGGAGTGTCCTAGCCAGCCTTAACCTGAGCTCCTGAGGTTTGGGGAGCTGAGGCCATGGGCTAGGGGTAGGTGGGGGATGATAACTAAATTAATCAGATTCCTATTCTGATTTCTCATCTTCCAGCTGTCCTAATCACCTTTCTTCTCTCCCTTTTATTCTTCTTTTAGGAATTTGACAAGAAATATAACCCTACCTGGCATTGTATCGTGGGCCGAAATTTTGGCAGCTATGTTACACACGAGACAAAGCACTTCATCTATTTTTACTTGGGTCAAGTTGCAATCCTCCTCTTCAAGTCAGGCTAGGTGGCCACAGTGAAGGTGTCAGTGGCGGCGGCAGCGATGGCAAGCAGGCGGCGTTGCTGGGACTGTTTTGCACTGGGGCCAGCATCAGGATGTCCTCTCCAATGGCTGTGCTACTGCATGGACTGTATACTCGATTTCATGTGTATGTCGCAGTAAACAAAACCAAACTTCTTTCTGTTTAGTTGCCTGGGGAAGAAGGCTGCTTTATGTTTATTTTTCAAGACTTAAAATTTTTTCTTTGGTTGTATTGCACTAGAAAGTCTCTCCCACTCCTCCCTCTTCTCTTTCTCTCCCTATATAAAATAAAAAGCCCTCCACAAAGTCTGTAAGCCTAGGAGGGCTGGGGAAGGAAATTGGTTTCTGGAGGTGGAAGTAAATGTAGCAGCCTCCTCCTGGCAGCGGATGCTGCTTTGGGAGGGCCAGGGGGGCTGCAGGGGGGGCGGCATTAGGATTGGCAGGGAGAGAGGGATAGGAAGGAGGTAGGGGGATTGATCTAGTACCAGGGAGAATATTCCACTGAACTGTGATTTCACGGCTTGGGGCAAAGGGTGGGGTGGGGGGTGGATTCTTTAAGGGGCCCTGAGACGTGTTTGTCTGTGGTGTGTGGGAGTGGGGAGCAGACTTGTCTTGCTGTCTTTGTCAGAAGAGTTTCTAAGTAAGGGCTGTGTCTTTGTGGATTACCTTCTTTTATTCTTCCTGCTGGAGCTCCTGCTAGGAGGATGTTGGAGGTAGGATTAGCTTGATTTTTTTTCCGATTCATTCTTCTCTCCTTCTGTCTGCTCCCTGCTTAGCCCTTGGTTTTCTCATTCCTCTGGAGTTCTCTTAGAGCAGCCCCTGTTAGTTGGCTGGCAAGGGAATTTCTGGTGACTGTAGTACCTTAGTTAAGTCTTAGCAATCAAACCAAATCAATGTCTCCCTTGATTCTCCTCTGTGTATATGTATGTATGTGTGTGTGTGTCTTGGTTTGGGGTAGAGGGGAGGGAGGGGCAGGACAGTGTGGAATCTCTAGGGTGTATGGGTAGATAGGCTGCACAGTTAGTTCTAATTGGGCCTTTATGTTAAAAAATCTCTGGGGCTGAAGATAGTTGTCAACTCCCCAGGCCATCTGGCCCAGACACTGCTTGCTCTATGGCTATCTGCTCCCCAGAAGGCTTTGGGAGGATTATCCATGAGGAGATGGCTATGATGCCATCTGCCCTGGAACTGGTTCTCCATGGAGAGGGAAAGTGACGTTGTGGGTGGTTGCAGCCTCTTGTGGGAGGTAGGGATAGAAGTGATAAAGGGCTGTGAGGACCTTTGGGGGAACTTTGGAGGGGATTAGTCTTGCAGTGGTGAAGCTGGGTATCAGGCCATGGAGCAGGGCCGCTAGTGGCAGGAGATTCCAAGGAGAGTGTGGGGGGAAATCTTGTCTGTTGATCAAACAGGGATGGTGGAGGGAGGGCAGTCATTGCTGACTGAGCTGCTGATTCTTGTAAATCGCATTTAAAACTCTCATGTGTAGGGTTGACACTATGGGAGGGGGGTGGTTGGGATCCAGCTCATTCTTTTTTCTTTTTTTTTCTAAGTCCATCCTTGGGGCTCGTGGGGAGGCAGGAGAATGCCCCCTCCCTAAGCCTTTAGTGTGTGCCGAGTTTTCTTTTTGATGCTGACAGGGGAGGGTGGGTACAGGGATGGTGAGTGAGTTCCCTATATCAAACCCTTCGGTGGGCACAAGATTGAGTGCTTGGTTTTAGGTTTTGTTTTTTTATGATTGTCCAGATCTGTGTTTCCCCCTGCCTTCCCAGACTTGTGTGGCCAGTTGGAAATGTCTGGTTTGTGTTCATCTCTCCCTCATTTCTGGAGCAGGGGCTGAGACCCCACCACATCTTCTATGCTCTGCATCCATGCCTCTTTTGGACATTAAAGGTCGATTGATGCACTTCTGAGCTGTTTGGGTTTTTTAAGGGGGGGGATGGTGGGTAAAAGGGTTGCCCTGGTGGCAGCGATGCCACATGGGTGGGGGAAGAGGGTATCTAGGGTGGAATAGAATTGGGGCTGAAGAGTTAAGACCAGGCAGAGAGACTGATTGGCCCGAATTAGGTCTTAGTTGTAGGGTCTAGTCTGTGGCCCCTTAATGGCATGGGGCGGGGCGGGGGGAGGACTAACCAGTAGTACCCACAGGGCTTTCTAGGTATCTTGGTGGAGATGGCCAGATGAGCCACTTTTTGGGTCTTTGGTGTAGTAGATGTTGCCTCCCCAGTTTCCAGCCCCAGGTCCAGATGGCGGTTTCCAGCTGCTGTCTTAGACCTGAGGAGCTTCTTAGCTTCTTAGAACTTTTGGCCAAAGCTCGTAGCCCTCCTACTCCTTATTCTATGCTTCCCTGAGACCTGGACACTGTTAGCTAAATGCTGCTCTAGCCACTTAGAAATGGAAAATTAGGGGATCTTTAGAAAAGTGGAAACACTTTTGGGGGAACGTGAGTGATTCCCCAACCCCTAGGTTGTCCTGGTGGTTCCACATGGGGTCTTCTGCTCCCACACACCTGAAGAAATCAGCAATACTTCTGAAAGGATCTGCCCACCCCGAATGCCAAGCAATTATTAACAATCCTTGTGGAAGTGTCAGGGAACAGAAGTGCTTCGTACTCTTTTCCGTTGCTTCTTACTCAAAAACATGCCCTGAGTTTTTGTGTATGTGCGCCTAGGATGCTGTCACACAGAACAACACAAGTTCTGTGTTTCCAAGGTGTACAACCTTCTAATCAAAGCAGGTCTACACATTGAAAAGCTTTTTCCAATGGTGATAAATGTACAATCAAGGAAATAAACTGGGTAATGAGCTATTAATTATTAGAGATAGGTAGATTGAATTCCCTCAGCTAGGAAGTTGGTGGGCTGGATCTTGGAGAAGGCTCTGTCTCTGGGGGCGGTGAGGTCCTAAGGGGCTGTCAAACCCCAAATTCTGTTCTGGCCTTTGGTGTGATGAATAATTTGACAGCTGGAGCACTGAGGGATGAGCGAGGCCGAGGTCCACATTTTGTCTGTGATGGGTGTCTCTAGGGCCCAAACCCCACCCCCTTCCTGCCCTGGTGGGAGAGGCAGTCCAGCTGGCATCTGTGGACAACACATCCCTGCCCAGGTAGGTACACTGCGCATCTGGAAGGCTAATCCTGCAACGCTTTGTGGTGAGGATGACCCTGTGGGGCACAGGAAGGGCAGGATGGGAGGATGGGTTACAGAGGGAACTGTGGAAGGCAGATGGACATTGTGGCGTAGAGGAAAGCAGCCACTGTCAGAACTGGGGCCGGGCAAAGAGTGGGATTGTCCATCTTCTTCTACCTCTTTTATCCTGTTCAATATCTGGGGCCTTTGGCTGGACCTAACTGAAAGGCAGATGGCAAGGCTGAGCAATCTGTAAGGGTCAGCCCCCTCTCAGGGAACAGAATGGAGAATAAATCGAAGGGGGACAAACCAAACCAACATGGTAGGGAGTTGTCTCTGTTGCCATGGATATGTGTGTCTGTCTCTAGAACTCTAGTGTCCACAGGCCTAGGCCTAAGAGGTGGCTGTCCCCTTAACTCTCCCCTTACTTCCTTCATGTCTTTACTCAGACATCCTGTTACCCATCAGAAGGGCCTTCTGACATCCTGTATGAAATTGCATTCTCCACCCCCCCCACCCCCCACTTCACTACTAACCTTATTACCCAGTTTAATTCAGCACAGAACCTGCCAATGCTTGACATGCATGCTGTTTACTTGTTGGTCTCCCACAACTAGAATATAAACTCTGACAGCAGAGCCATTTTCCCTTTTCTTCACTGCCTTCTTCGAGCACACACAACAGCACTTGTCCTGGAGTAAATGCTTGATAAATGTTGGTGGTTCACATGAAAAAGGAAGAGTGTAAGCGAGCCTTAGGGCAGCTCCCCTGCCCTAGGACAGCCCGGCCTTTCCTGAAGAGACTTCTGTCTGGCTTCATGCCCTCTTGCTGCCCAACCTGTGCATCGTCCTGCTGCCTGGAGAGGAGTGAGTGTGTCACTCCCCAAGTGTGCTCAAGCTTCAGCCCTTTGTGCCTGCCAGCTATGGAAGAATGAAAGCATGTGTTCATGAAGTGCATTTTAAAGCATTTCAGTTTCTGCCCCAGATACCTCTGAGCAACCCTCTGGGCTGGACCCAGCAGTCGTTAGGTGCGTTTTTGGATAAGACTGAATCAGGGTGGGTGACTTGCCGAAGCCCGTGTAGCTTCGCGGTGGCGTCACTGGAGTCCAGGCGCTGTGACCCATAAGGCTGGACTGGGTTTGACAGCAGTGGTCTCGCTGATACTCTTTGAGGTTTAGGCCCAGCTCTCTGAGTTTAGGAGTAAATCCCTGGTTGCACTGCTATTCCCTTTCCCAGGCTCTGCTTCAGCAAGGGCAGGGAACTATCCTCCCTTCTCGCTCCTCCCATATACTAAAGATTGAGGAGCTGCCCCTCCCTCCTTGAGGTCTCACCTAGTAAGTCTTCTGGACTTAGGAGAAAAAACAGAATCCCAGAGTCCTGACCTCTTAGGCCTCCCCTGAACTAAAGGTACAACTTCCCTACCATCCTGGTAACAAAGAGTGACCCACATCACCTGTTGCAGAGGTCAAGTGTACCTGTATGAATATCTTTGTGATGTAATGGGCCTGGTGTCTAGATCAACGTACAGGCATAGTCCTATGCATAGACAGCTGCTGTGCCAGTATAGACAGGTTCATAAGGAAAGATCAAAATCCCAGGTCCCTGTGCCTCTCCTTCCTTGCTTTGTCTAAAAGGTGTGCAGTGCTTGTGGTGAGGCTGCTAGACGTTGTTCTCCTGAGTTTCCAGAGAGAGGCCAAACATGGAAAAACAGTGTGGTAGTGTGGGTTGAACCCAGTTTTAGAATCAGAAGATCTAGGGTTGAGTCCCAGCTCAAGTCCACTCTGAGGCTCAATTTCTTCATCTGAAAATGGGGATGATACCTATCTACCCTAAAGTATATGACATGTATGCAAAAGTGCTTTGAGAGTGGAAAGCAATGATGAGGAGGACACTGATTATTAGGCTCTGTGACAATAAAGCTTGGGGAAAGAATAAAGGATTCTGGGAAGTCAGGGCCTTCAAATAACCCCTCACACCTTGTACCAGCCTTCCCCTTCATGTCCAAATATACCTGTATTATAGAGAAGGAAATTAAGGACCAGATAAGGAAAGAAACTGACCTAACATCACATGGATGTTTGGGACAATTGGGATGCCGACTCCCAGGCCAGTTCTGATGTAAACATTCATGTATATGTTTTTTAATTCTCTTGGGGGCATATTTGATTATTTACTTATTTAAAATGTCTTATTGAGAGACAGAGCTTGAGCGGGGGAGGAGCAGAGAGAGACGGAGACAGAGGATCCAAAGCAGGCTCTGTGCTGACAGCAGAGAGCCCGATGTGGGACTGGAACCCATGAACTGCAAGACCATAACCTGAGCCAAAGTTGGACACAACCGACTGAACCACCCAGGCGCCCCTTGGAAGCATCTTTTATTTTTTTAATGTCAGTTTACTTTTCTATTTTTTAAAAATCTGTATTGAAATTGCCAATTTTTTTTCTGTAAGGGTCAGATAGTAAATATTTTAGGCTTCATGGGCCATATGACATTGTATACGTAGTTGTCACAACTGCTGAACTCTGCCATTGTAGCATGGAAGTGGCTGTGGGCAATATGTAAACAAACGAGCATGGATGTCTTCCAATAAAACCAAACAGGCAGCGGGCCAGATTTGACCTGTAGACCATAGTTTGTCCAACCCTGATTTATTTTTTCTAATGTTTATTTATTTATTGAGAGAGAAAGAGAGCATGAGCAGATGAGGGTCAGAGAGAGAGGGAGAGAGAGAATCCCAAGCAGGCTCCATGCTGTCAGCACAGAGCCCGACATGGGGTCTGAACTCACAAACCACAAGATCATGACCTGAGCCAAAGTCAGATGCTTAAGGACTGATCCACCCAGGCACCCCTGCTAACCCCTAATTTAGATAGATTAACATGATTCAATATTCCAAAGTAGAAAAAGTGGAAATTCTCCCTCCCACTTCTGTCCCCGAGCATTGACTGGGTTTCCCTCCTTAGAAACAATTAACGTTATGAGATTTGTGTTTCCTTTCAGATACAGTTGATAAAAAGCGTATTTTTAAGTGGCTGTACAATATTCCGATGTGTTGCATGTAGTTTAATAAGCATGAAAGGACTAGGACTCCTGAAGACATGTCCTGAAAGACAGAACACTCTTCTACGTGTATTGTCCTGACTTGCCCAATGGACTCCTTCATCAGGATAATCTTTGGAACAACTAGGATTTGCCTGGGAGTTTTGGGGATCATGCCTGATGAATATGCTGGGCGATCCCTTTTGGGTCAAAAACAACTCTGACTCTTGGGAGTGCAATATTTTTTTTAGGTGGTTTGTGTACCAGTTTCACCAGTAAAACGTAACCGGTAGGAAGGATATCTATTTGTTCTATCTATCTATCTATCTATCTATCTATCTATCTATCTATCTATCTATCTATCTAACCTATCTAGTTTCTTACTAGGAATTGGTTTACTTACTTGTGGGGGACAGGTAGGCCAGTCTGGAATATAGTTCAGGCTGTAAGGAAGGTCAGACTGGAAGCTCAGGCAGGAGGTAACACTGAAGTCCACAGGTAGAATTCTTTAGGGAAACTTCAGGCCTTTCAGCTGATTGGAAGTTGGTCCACCCAGATTATCCAGGATAATCTCCTTTACATAAAGTTAACTGACTGTAGACATTAATCACACCTACAAAATAATTTCACAGTAATATCTAGATTAGTATTTGGTTGAATATCTAGGTACTAGAGCCTAGCCAAGTTAACACATGAAACTGATAATCTCAGTCCACATCTGGTCAACTCAGCACCATATGCCTCTCCTCAAACTATACTTAATCTCTAGGGCCACCTGGGTGGCTCAGTTGGTTAAGTGTCTGACCCTTGATTTGGGCTCAGGTCATGTTGTCACTGTTCATGAGATCGAGCCCTGCATAGGGCTCTGTGCTGACAGGAGACTGCTTGGGATTTCTCTCTCCCTCTCTCTTTGTGCACCCAAGAGATAAATAAACATTAAAAAAAACTATACTTAATCTCCAAATAAAAACAATGACAAGTCATATTTCCACATAACATTATACAATTATCCTGTGTACAAAATAAAATGTGCTAACCCTTTCCCCAGAAGAGGATGCAAAGTCTTTGGGTGATGTTCATTCTTCTTCTTGATAATCCTGTAACTTCAATAATTTAATGTAAAGTTAGCTATTATTAATATGTTTTATGTAAAAATATGAGAGGGATAAGAGAAGAAGAAACACACAAAAATTAATACATGTATTTTTAAATAAAATAAGGAATAAATAGTCATAATAATTATCATCCCCATTTCTGCAATTGGTCAGGTGGTTGTAGCCCCAAAACCTTCATTCTTGAAGGGTCTGTGCCATGAGAAGTTTTGCCTAAAATTGGGTTGTTATAGTTTCCCATAGGTTTTAATCACGGGACCTGGGAGTACTAAGAGATGCCTTAAGGGCTATGTTATATCCAGACATACTTTTCTTTACCTCCATTGTATGGTAAATGCTCAATTTCCCCTCGGGGGTCAGAATCAATCACCCCAGCTAGTACAGTAACTCCCTACTTGGTCTGTTAATTCAGAGGAATGAGGAGGCCGAAGTGGCAGTTCTAATTCAATGGAACCATTGTGTCTTCTGGTGAAAGTGTTCTTCCATTTGGAATAAAGCATATCTTTATAGGTAGAGCATACGGTTGCAAGGATGGGAAGCAAAAATTTTGCTAGTGGATCACTGGGGGTACAGTGAGTGATAACATTCTATTTCCAATCCTTAATTCCTGGAATCATGAGTCCTAGCTGTGGGAGAAACCGCCATACCTGGATTGCTGATTTCGAACATATGCAGTCTCTGAAGTACATTGCTACAGTCCTGCAAAGCATTGTCACCTAGCTGGTGCTGTAACTAGATCTTCAAAAGGCTATTCAACTTTCCTATCAAGCCAGCTATTTCAGGGTGATGGGGTAACATAGTGAGACGAGTAAATTCCATGGACATAGACCCACTGCTGCACTTCATTTCCTGTGAAGTGAATTCTTTGATTAGAAGCAATGCTGTGTGGAATACCATGACGGTGGATAAGGCATTCTGGAAGTCCACAGATGGTAGTTTTGGCAGAAGTGTTATATACAAGGAAAGCAAATCCATATCCAGATTAAGTGTCTGTTCCAGTAAGAGCAAAGCACTATCCCTTCCATGATGGAAGTAATCCAATGTAATCAACCTGCCATGAGGTAGCTGGCTGATCACCCCAGGGAATGGTGCCGGCTCTCAGTATTGGTCTCTACTACTGGCAGGTTAGGCACTCAGCATTGGCTGCAGCCAGGTTGGCCGTGGTGGGTGGAAGTCCATGTTAGCCCATGCATAACCTCCAACCCTGCCACCTGGCTGTTATGCTCATAAACCATATGAGTATACATATCATATATCAATATATCAATATAGATATCTATGTATAGATATCTATATATATCTATAGATATATCTATCTACCTATCTATATATCTATATATCTATAGATATCTATAGATATGAGATAGATATAGTATCTATATATCTATAGATATCTATAGATATGAGATAGATATAGATATGACATAGATATAGATATAGATATCTATATATCTATATATCTCATATCTATATCTGTCTCGTATATAGATATAGATATCTATATCTGTATCTCCTATACAGAACCATTATCATATATATGATACATACAGATATATAATTATTGATAATATAGGATCAATAGGACAATAATATTTGATCCTAATAGACATATTGGATATATATACTATAAAAATATAAACTATATTATATATTATAAAAAATATACATACAAAGAGATTTTATTGCAAGCACTTGGCTTATATGGTTGTGAGGGTCGAGTAGGCAAGTTTGAGGTCAAGTAGACTGGCAGACTGGGGTTCTGGCCGGACCTGAAGCTACAGTCCATGGGCAGAATTTCTTCTTCCTCAGGAAAACTTCAGTTCTGTTCTTAAGGCTTTTCAGCTGATTGCATCAGGCCCTCCGTATTAGCCAGGATAATCTCCTTCCATAAAATCAACTAATTGTAGATGTTAATCTTATCTCCAAAACACCTTTCCTGCAATACTGGGATTAGTGCTTGATTGAATAATTAATTATATGGCCTACCTAAATTGACACATAGAACACCATCACAGTTTGCAAACTGTATATGTGAAAGTTATACCTTCTCATAGAGGAATCCAAACGTACAAAGAGGCAAATCATTCTTTTAAATGTTTATTTATTTATTTTGAGAGAGAGACAGAGCACACAAGCAGGGGAGGGGCAGAGAGAGAGAGAGAGAGAGAGAGAGAGAGAAAGAGAGAGGAAGAGGGAGAATCCCAAGCAAACTCCACAATCAGCACTGGAGCCCGACGTGGGGCTCGATCTCATGACTGTGAGATCATGAGCCCAAGATCATGATCTAGCTGATATCAAGTCAGACAATTGACTGGGCCATCCATGTGCCCTAGAGGCAAGTCATTTTTAAAAGCAGCTTTATTGAAGTGTTATTGATATACACTAAATTGCACATATTTAAAGTGTACAATTTGAAAAGTTTTGACATATGTATACGCCATTAAAACTATCACCACAATCAAGATATCAAATATGCCTATGAAACCCAAAAGTCTTCTCATGACCCTCTGGAACCCTCTCTCTCCCTTCCTTGCCTCCTTCCAGCCCCAGGAAACCACTGATCTACTTTTCATCAACGTAGATGAGTTTGCACTTTCCGGAGCTTTTTAAAAATGGAATCATATGGTATGTATTCTTCTTCTTCTTTTTTTTTTTTTTGGTTTAGTTTCTTCCACTCAACATAATTATTTTGAGATTTATCCATGCTGTTCTTCTGTGTAGCATAGTTTATTCTTTTTTTATTGTTGAGTAGTCCTACTATATAGATATACCAAAGTGTATTTATCCATCCTCCAAATCAGGGACATTTAAATTTCCATTTTGGCAATTATGAATAGAGCCTCATAAACATTTGTATACAGGTTTTTGTGTTAATGTAGGTTTTTATTTTATTTGGGTAAGTAACTAGGAGTAGGATTGCTAGATTTTATGGTAAGCATATGTTTAACCTTAAAAGAAACTGATGAACTATTTTCCAAAGGGACCACGCCATTTTACATTCCTACCAGCAGTGTGTGAGATTTTCAGTTGCTCCCTATCCTGTTAACACTTGATATTGTCATTTTTTCTTTTTATATTTAACTTTTCAAAAGGTATGTAGCAGTATCTCATTGTAGTTTTAACTTACATTTCCCTAACGATGTTGAGCACCTTCTCACATGATTGTTACATATATATCTTTGCTCATCTTTTTATTGGGTTGTTTGTTTTTCTCATTGTTGAGTTTTAAGAATTCCTTCGATGTTCTAGATATGAGTCTGTTATCAAATATATGATTTTCAAGTATGGTCTTTCAGTCTGTGCCTTGGCTTTTCATTCTCTTAATTGTCTTTTACAAAGTAAACATGAAGCCTAATTTATTTCTTTTTTGCATTGTGCTTTTGGTGAATCTAAGAACACTTTGATAACCCAAGGTAACAAAGGTTTCTTCCTCCTTTTTTCTAAAAGTTTTAAAGTTTTACATTTTAAATTTAGATCCATCATACATTTGGAGTTAATTTTTGTGTATGATGTGAGGTATGGATCATGGTTTGCTTCTTCTCTCTTCTCTCCCCTCACTTCCCCTTTGCATATTGTCGTGTCTTCCAATTGTTTCCACATCATTTTTGA
Source organism: Felis catus (assembly GCF_018350175.1). Lineage (NCBI taxonomy): Eukaryota > Metazoa > Chordata > Mammalia > Carnivora > Felidae > Felis > Felis catus. Next base: position 28,712,350 of record NC_058381.1, on the reverse strand, counting down.
AAAGATTCTCCATCTCCTGTTCAGTTGCCTTTGTACCTTTGTAAAAATTCAATTGGCCATATTTGTGTGTTTCTGGACTTTCTATTCCGTTCCATCAATCCGTGTGTCTTTCTATTTGCCGATACCATACCATAGCTTTATAGTAAGTCTTGAATTTGGGTAATGAAACCATCCAAGTTTATTCTTTTTTTTTTCAAAATTATTTTGGCTATTCTAGTGTCTTTGCCTTTGCATATAAATTTAAGAATTGTTTTATTAATATTTACAAAATATCTTTCTGATATTTTGGATTGGATTGCTTTGAATTTATAAATCAACTTGGAGACAATTGACAGCTTAACATAATTGAGTTTACTGAGTCATGATCATAGTCTTTCTCTCTTTTTTTGTCTTTTTGATTTTTTCTATGACTGTTCTGCACATATTTTGTTAGATTTATATCTAAGTATTTCCTTTTTCTGTGCTATTGTAATAGTATTGTTTTTAAACATTTATGTTTCCAATTGTTAAATGTTGTTATATAGAAATGTGATTGACTTTGTATCCTGTGACTTTGCTAAACTCATTTTTAAGTTCTAGGACCTTCTTTGTATATTCCATGGCATTTTCTATTATCTGTGAATGGAAACAGTTTTGTTTTGTCCTTTCCTTTCTGTATGCTTTTTTTTTCTCTCTCTTTTCTGCAGTATATATTGAGGACTTCTAGTATATATTGAGTAGGAACAGTAAGAGTGAACATCTGGGCTCCTTCTGGATCTAGAAAGCATTCAATATTCAATCTTTTACTGTAAAGTATGATATTAACTATAGGATTTTTTGTTTTGTTTTGTTTTTATAGATGACCTTTATCAGGTTAAGGATTTTCCCTTTTATTCCTAGTTTCTGAGAGTTTTTGTAGACATAGACATAAATAAATTTCTATTTATTTATTTTGAGAGAGAGAGAGAGAGAGAGAGAGAGAGAGAGAGAGAGAGAGAGAGAGAGAATCCCAAGCAGGCACCATGCCTTTGGCACAGAGTCTGACATGGGGCTTGATCTCAGGTCATGAGATCATGACCTGAGCAGAAATCCACAGTCAGCTGCTTAACCCACTGAGCCAGCCAGGCACCCCTCTGAGAGTTTTTACATTGAATAAATGTTGAAATTTGCCAAATGCTTTTTCCACACCTGTTGAGATGATCCTGTCGTTTTTCTTTTTTACTCTATTAGTATAAGGGATTACATCGATTGATTTTTGAGTTTTAAACCAAACTTGCGTTGCTAGATAGAATAAATGCTGCTTGGACATGATGATTATCTTTTTTATACATTGTTGAATTTTATATGCTAGAAGTTTGTTAAGAAGTTCTGCACTTATGGGGTGTCTGGCTGGCCTAGTCAGAAGAACATGCAACCCTTGATCTCGGGGTTGTGAATTCAGGCCCCATGTTTGGTGTAGAGATTACTTAAAAAAAAAATCTTAAAAAAAAAGTTTTGTGCGTATTTTCAGGAGGGGTATTGGCCTGTAGTTTTCTTTCCTTGTAATGTCTTCACTTGGTTTTGTCATCAGAATCATGTTAGCTTCATAAAATGGGTTAGGAACTATTTCCTCCTCTTTAATTTTCTGCAAGTGTGAAGAATAGTTATTTCTTTCTTAAATGTTTGATAGAAATCATCAGTGAATCCATCAGTGTCTGGAATTTTCTTGTACATAAGTGTTTAACTGCAAATTCAATTTCTTTCTTTTAAGTTTATGTATTTATTTTGAGAGAGAGAGAGAGAGAGAGAGAGAGAGAGAGAGAGAGAGAGAGAATGAACAGGGGAGGGGCAGAGAGAGAGAATCTGAAGCAGGCTCCACACTGTCAGCACAGAGCCCACTGTGGGACTTGAACCCACTAACCATGAGATCATGACCTGAGCCAAAATCAAGAGTCAGTCGCTTATCTGACTGAGCCACCCAGGCACCCCTATCATTTTATTTTCATAGAATCTATATAGCAATGTCATTTGTCACCCCTACTATTGGTAATTTTTGTTTTCTCTCTTTTTATCCTGATTAGTTTGGCTGGAAGTTTATCAACATTATTGATATTATCAAGAAACCAGATTTTGGGGGCACCTGGGTGGCTCTGTTAAGTGTCTGACTCTTGATTTTGGCTCAGGTCATGATCTCACAGTTCGGGAGATTGAGCCCTGCATCAGGTTCCATGCTGACAGCAAGGAGCCTGCTTGGGATTCTTCTCTCCCTCTTTCTGCCCCTCCCCTGCTCATATTCTCTCTCTCTCTCTCAAAATAAATAAATAAACTTCAAAAAAAAAAGAAAGAAAAAGAAAAATCAGATTTTGTTTGCATTTATTTTTCTCAAGTTTTGTTTTCTATTTTATTTATTTCTGCTTCAGTCTTTCTTATTTTCTTTTTCTGCTTACTTTGTGATCAATTTACTGTTCTTACTTTTGTGGAAACTGAGGTTATTGTTTGAAATCTTTCTCTTTTTCTCATATAGGCACTTAGTGCTATACATTTTCCTCTAAGCTTTAGCTGCATCCACAAATTTTGATAGGTTGTATTTTGATTTTCATTCAGTGAAAATTACTTCCTAATTTCTTTTTTATTTTTCTTTGACCTATGTATTATTTAAAGTAAATTAGGGGCACCTGGGTGGCTCAGTCAGGTAAGCCTCTGACTCTTGATTTTGACGCAGGTCATGATCTCGAGGTTTGTGAGTTCAAGCCCCGCTCTTGTGATTCTCTCTCTCCCCCTCTCTCTCTGCCCTGCCCCGTTCTCTTTGTCTCTCTCTCTCAAAATAAATAAATAATCATTTAATAAACAAACAAATAAATAAATAAATAAAATTAGTTTCCAAATATTTGGGGATTTTCAGGTTATCTTTATGTTATTGACTTGTTAATTCTATTGTAGTTAGATAATATATTTTTATGACTTGAATCCTTTAAAATTTATTTAGATTTGTTTTATGGCCCAGACTATGGTCTACCATGATAAATTTTCAATATGCATTGAAAAATAATGCATATTGTACTATTACTGGGCATTGGGCCAATTTGATCCATATAATCTTCTCTATCCTTACTGGTCTCTGTCCACTTGTTCTTTAAATTATTGATAGAGGAGTTTTGAAAATTCCAACTATAATTATGGACTTTTCTATTTTTCCTTAAATTTCTAGCATTTTTTGTTTCATATTTTGAAGCTCTTCTTAAATGTTTAAGATTATTATATCCTTTTGATGAACTGATTTATTTATCATTATGAAATGATTCTCTTTATCCCTGGTAATATTCTTTGCTTTGAAATCGATTGTGTCTTCAGCTTTCTTTTGATTAGAATTAGCATGGTATATCTTTTCCCCACCCTTTTTATTTTAACCTATCTGTGTTTTTATATTTAAGTGGATTTCTTGTAAGCAGCATATAGTTGGGGCTTACTTTCCTTTTTTTTTTTTCCAATTGAGGTATAATTTATATGTAACATTGTATAAGTTTAAAGTATACAATATGTTGATTTGAAACATTTATATATTGCAATATGCTAACCACTATCGCTTAGCTCTAACACCTCTATTATTTCATATAATTATTTCTTTTTTTGTGGTGAGAACAATTAAGTCTCTTAGAAACTTTGAAGTTTATAATACAGTAATAATCACTCTGCTATGCATTAGTCCTCCAAAACTTATTTATCTTCTATTTGCATTCATATTTTTATTTGCTAAATGTGGCAACCCTCAATGGAGAGGGACTGAGGTCCCCTGCCAACAGCTAGCACTGACTCTTCATGTATGTGAGTGAGACATTTGGGAAGCCCCACTCACACCTTCAGATGACTACAGTCCTTGCCAGTGTCTTGACTGCAACCTCATGAGAGAATCTGAATCAGAACCAACCAGCTAAATCACTCCAGAGTTCCCGATTCTTAGACACTGTGTGAAATGGTAAACATTTATTATCGTTTTAAGTCACTAGATTTTGGAGTAATTTATTTCACAGCGATAGATAAGTAATACGGGTACATATGTATTTGTGCAGAGAAAAGCTTGGATAAACTTTAATCCTCTAGGGAGGGAATTGGCTTGGCTGGAGTGTAAGGCAATTTCAATCTTATCTATAATTTTTTAATGTTTTATTTATTTTTGAGAGAGAGAGGGAGAGAGAGCATGAGCGGGAGAGGGGCAGAAGAGGGGGGGACAGAAGATCCAAAGTGGGCTCTGCACTGACAGCAGAGAGACAGATGCAGGGCTCGAACTCACACACCAGGAAAGCACGACCTGAGCTGAAGTCGGATGCTCAACCGACTGAGTCACCCAGGTGCCCCTTATCTCTAATTTTTAAGAAGGAGAATGTAGAGGGGCGCCTGGGGGGCTCAGTCGGTTAAGCGGTCGACTTCGGCTTAGGTCATGATCTCGCAGTCCGTGAGTTCGAGTCCCTAGTCGGGCTCTGTGCTGACAGCTCAGAGCCTGGAGCCTGTTTCAGATTCTGTGTCTCCCTCTCTCTGACCCTCCCCTGTTCATGCTCTGTCTCTCCCTGTCTCAAAAATAAATAAAACGTTAAAAAAATTAAAAAAAAAAAGAGAAGGAGAATGTAGGATGGAAAAAAATGTGCTTTGTAAATATTAATTAAAAGAATCTCTATTAAGCAGTAACAAGTGTTGGTGAGGATGTGGAGAAAAAGGAACGCTTGTGGACTGTTGGTGGAAATGTAAATTGGTACAGCCACTGTGGAAAACAATATGGAGATTCCTCAAAGAATTAAAATTAGAAATATTACATGATCCAGTAATTCTCCTACTGAGCATACCCAAAGAAAAGGAAAACACTAATTTAAAAGTATATATGCATCTCTATGTTTATCGCAACATTATTTACAATAGCCAAGGTATGGTAGCAATACATTGTCCATTGGGTAAGGTTAATGGATAAGGAAGATTAAATATATATATACATATATATATATGAATATGTATATACATATACATATATATGAATATATATACATATACACACATATATATGTGTGTGTGTATATATATATATATATATAATATGTAATATATATGTATATTATTGTATACATATGTGTATACATATATACATATATGTATACATATATGTACATATATGTATACATATATGTATACATATATTATATATACATATGTACATATGTATATATGTATAATATGTAATATATATATATATATATAATATGTAATATATATATGTATATATACATATATATATATATATATATGTAATATTGTGCAGCCATGGAAAGGATGAGATCTTGCCATATGTGACAACATGGATAGACTTGGGGTATTAGGTTAACTGAAATAAGTCATTGAGAAAGACAAATGCCATATGATTTCACTTACATGTACAACCTAAAAAACAAAACACGAATAAACAAACAGAAAGCAGAACCAGGCCTATAAATTGATGGTTGCCAGAGGGAAAGGGTAGGAGGTGGGCCAAATGGGTGAAGGGGAATGGAAGATGCAGCATTCCAGTTATGGAATGAATAGGTCATTATTCATAAGGTACAGAATAGGGAATATAGTCAATGTTGTAATAGCATTGTATGGTGACAGATGGGAACTACACTTGTGGTGAGCACAGCTTAATGTGTAGGGAAGTCGAATCACTATCTTGTACACCTGAAGCTAATGTAACACTGTGTGTCAACTATACTGAAATTTAAAAATTTGTAAAAATAAAAGAACGTCCATTATCTGATGTATAGATAAAGAAAAGTGTTGTATTCATCCAATGGAACACTTTTTGGCCATAAAAAGGAATGGAGTACTGACTCATGCTTATAATATGGATAAACCCTGTAAATGTTATGCTAAATGAAAGAGACCAGACACAAAAGGTCAAATAAAACCTTTAATAATACTAGTAATATAATAAATACTTATTGTTTTGGGCCACTAAGGCCCGGGAGGAATTTGTTACATTAGCAATAGATCGCTAATGCAGTGGTTTTGTAAGAATTAATATGTTAAGGGGATGTATGTGAAATGTCTAACACATAGAAGGCCACCATAACAAATGGTGGCTAGTATTACTGGGAAAAATGTCCTCCAGCTCCAGAGATTATCTCTTGTAGGCAACCAGGGGTGAGAAGAAGAGTGGGGCCAGGGCCTCAGCCCTTGCCCCAGCTGGGCATAGCCCCCTCTGGTCACTCTCTGCCTGCCCTCATCCTTTATCTATATCCACCTCCTGTTTAGGGTACTATCACTTTGTCTGTTGAATAGAGTTTTATAAACACAGTTATACAATATGTAGCTAGTATTAACTGTTATCCATATAACTAATATATATTCGTTATATAAATACTCCTTAGTATTTATATGGCTGGAGGGCAAATCCTTGTCTTGTTTACTTCTGCACATCCAACACAGTGCCCTGCACACAGCAATGAATATTTGTGAAAAGAACAAATGAAGAATAACATGGGAAGTAGCTATTGAACTGAAAAAGAATGAGCCACATGTATTGACCTAGCTCACTCCTGGGAATCTATCAGAAAGTGGGTGTAGGGAGAAAGCCATATATCCGAAGATGATTATTGCAACATTGCTTGTAATGGTCAAGAAGGAAACCTTGGAAACAACCAGACTGTCCATCTTTAGAGGAGTGGGTGAGTATATTGTGTTACATCCATACTTTGGGATGTTATGCAGCAATTCAGAAAGGATGAGTTGAGGGTCTGTCCACTGACTTGATGTCAGGTGACATGAGCAAGTGGCAGAGACATGCTTGTGGCATGGTCTTATGTTGTCACACAAACAAGGCCAAAGTACCCTCTAAACAGGGTATGTGTGTCTGGACACAGCTATGTGAGTGTGGAGTTGAGAATAGAGGGCCATGTCCAAACTGCTAGTATTGAGCAAAGTTGGGAAGAGATTAATTACTTTTTTAAGTATGTGATTGTCTCACTAGATATAATAAACATGAGTAATTTTTGTCATTTTTTAAGGAAAAATTCTGAAGGAAACCAATGGAAAACTTGGGCCTAACTGTCCACCTCTCAGTTGCCTGGAGGGGGGTCCCGGATCAGTGAGTTAGGTGAGGGGAATGTGGACTCCACCCTCAATTTTTTAAATTTTTTTAAAATGTTTATTTATTTTTGAGACAGAGCATGAACGGGGGAGGGTCAGAGAGAGGGAGACACAGAATCTGAAATAGGTTCCAGGCTCTGAGCTGTCAGCACAGAGCCTGACGCGGGGCTCAAACTCACGGACTGCGAGATCATGACCTGAGCTGAATTGGGATGCTTAACCAACTGAGCCACCCAGGCGCTCCACTTCACCCTCAATTTTGAGGCCGCCACACTCTTGCCTTTGTGTTTAAACCAGGGAGAGTTGCCCATCTCTCACAGGAAACCCCTTTTTAGCCTCAAAGCCAACATCTTCTGGCAGAGAAAGACTCAGAGAGAAGGGACTGCCTTTCTCCCAGCCAACATCGGGCCTGGGAGTGAACTCTTCCTGTTCTCTAGGGAGAGGTCTCCTTCCTACCCAGAGGAAGAATGTCTGTGGCTACAGCCCCCTTCATAAGGGAAGGGAGAACAGCCAGTGTTTCTCCAACCTGATTTTGTGCACAGTCCTTTTAAAGGGAAAAAAAAATCCCAACACTCCCAGTGTTGACTAATTTTGTTATAATATTACTTAATATGTGTAAGCATAAAACCAGGTATAAATGTATGCTTATAGCTCTTATGTGACCATGAAACTAAAAGCAAATGGGCAAATTAAATACCAACAAAATTGTAAAAACCTATAAAACTCAAGTGAACGACATTAATGGCAATTTGTTTTCTTTCTGTGTCTAAGTCACACTTGCTGCCAGGAACATGTGTCTGCCAGCCACAGCACGGGGTCTTTTAACTAGCATGTTGTTCTGGGGTGGGCCAGGAGGATCCCTCGTCTCTTCCTCCACTTGGTTTGACGTGAACCCTTACAAATCCTCCCTTCTAACAGTGCTTCTTGGGGTCATTTGACTTTCCCATGGTATGAGTGCATTTTCCTCTCATTGGCTCTGAATAATTACAGTAGCCACAGCTACCAGAGGCATTAAAATGGGGAGGCAGCTCTTAGTTTTACTCTCTGTCTCAAAAATAAACAAACATTTTAAAAAAAGGGAGGGGGCGCCTGGGTGGCTCAGTCGGTTAAGCGTCCGACTTCAGCTCAGGTCATGATCTCACCATCCCTGAGTCTGAGCCCCGCGTCGGGCTCTATGCTGACAGCTCAGGGCCTGGAGCCTGCTTCTGAATCTGTGTATCCCTCTCTCTCTCTGTCCCTCCCCCGCTCATGCTCCATCTCTGTCTCAAAAAGAAATAAACATTAAAAAAATTTTTTTAAGTGGACACTCAGCGTTCATTAGAAAAAAGAAAGTTATCATTGACACAATATGGATGGACCTTGAGGGGATTGTTCTATGCGAAATAAGTCAAACAGAGAAACACAAATACTACCTCATTTACATGTGGAATTTAAAAGCGTCAAAGTCATAGGATGGAGTAGAAGGGTGGTGGCCAGGGGCTGGGGTGTGGGGGAGATAGAAGATGTTAATCAGAGGCTACAAACTGTGGGTTATAAGATAAGAAAGTTCCAGGGATCTGATGTGCAGCATGGTGACTACAGGTGACAATACTGTATACTTGGAAATTGCTATGGGAGTAGAGCTTTAATGTTGCCACCATAACGACAACAAATGGTAATTGTGCTAGGTGAAGAGTGTATTAACTAAGCTCATGGTGGGAAACATTTCACATTAAACACGTGAAACAAATTATCCCATGTTACATTGTCACAAAGTTACTTATACAATGTTATATGTTAAACCTATACAATGTTTTGTCAAGTGTATCCCAGTAAAGCTGGGGAAAAAAAAAGATCAAATGAAAACATAAAGGAAAAAAATTATTCTAGTGAATTCTTGTAACCCCAAGGACACTTGAGCTAAACTGATTTAGGGGAAGAGGGGCAGACTCAGAGGCTGTGGACCCCAACTTCTGATCTGCTCCTCAGCAGTCATGTGTACTTGGGCAATCTTGCTGAGTCTCAGTTTCTTCATCTGCAAGATAGAGCTAATAATGCTTACTCCTCAGGGTTCCTATGAGGATGTAAATAAATGAGTGTATATGAAAGTGCTTGATGAATTAGCAAGAACAGTAGAAATATCAACTATTATTCTTAGTTGCGGGCCACACTGTGCTTTGGAGTTACCTGGTGATTTGGCCAGATCCCTTATGGTTGCTTCAGTTCTCTCACCTGTAAAGTGGGGATTAAAAACCACCACCTTGCCGCATAAGTAATGAGATAGGCAAAGGCACTTTATCTATTAATTCAGCAGATGTTTGGGGAGAATCTGCTTTGTGCCAGGCACATTGTTCTTCTTCCCATCTCTCTCTGGGCCTCATTTTGCATCTAGAGGACTAAATGCTCTTTTTTTTTTTAATTATTATTTTTAGATTTTTATTATTTTTTTTGAGAGAGGGCGCAAGTGAGCGAGGGGCAGAGAGAGAGAGGGAGAGAAAGAGAAAGCGCGCGAGTCCTATGAGGGGCAGAGAGAGAGAGAGAGAGAGAGAGAGAGAGAAAGAGAGGGAGGGAGGGAGACGGAGAGAAGAGGGGCTCACCCGACTCGAATCCACAAACTGTGAGATCATGACCTGAGCCGAAGTCGGATGCTGAAACGACTGAGCGACCCAGGCACCCTGAATGCTACCTTAGGCTTTGGGTCTCTATCTCCAGTTAAAACTCAATCAATACAAACTTACCGATCATCAGCCAAGTGCCCCATGCTGTGAAAACTATAAAGAAGTGGAAATCAACATTTACCAAGCACCTACTTCATACTTTTATCATCTCTGAGCATAAACAGAATGCCAAGTTTTTAGAAGAAGGGCTGTCAAGCAAACTCGCCCTGTACGCAGCACGTTTTGTGCACAGAAATGCAGTTGAACGGGCACGGAGAAGCAGCACCATCTTCTGGCCTACGTGGGTAATGCAGGGTCGGGGAGCTAATTCTCTCGGGTGCAAGAAACCTCTGAAGGGAGCTCAACAAGAGGCTGGGTGTGTGTGTGTGTGTGTGTGCGCGCGCGCGCGCGCGCCTTTGTGTTAGCACTCTGCTTTTCCAAATTTGCAGCCCTCCACCATTAGAATTTTAGCCTGGCAATGGTTGAGGCATCCTGGCCGCTAGAATGAGAGGGTTGCTTTGAAGAAATCGAATCTAAACCACCCCCAGCCTCCCTCCTTGCAAATAGGGGAATCAGGCTCAGGTGAAGGGCTGGCTCAGTGTCGCCATGTCACCGTGCAAGGTAGTGCAGTGGCAAGACTGGAACCAACACTCCTGACTCTTTCTTCAGGGCTTTTCCCAGAACCCCAGCCAGAGACTACTTTCCTCCTGAAGGCTGTATTTTTGGCTTGTTTTTTTTTAAGCCACACTCTCTTTGAAGTGGAAGTGGAACTTGAAAAAAATCATTTGGCTGTTGGTTGCACCAGGGAGCAAGGGTGGGGAGTTGAGGGAAATACCACTTACTGAACACACTATGTGTGTTCAGTGTTAAGTAATATGTACTGTCTTAAACTCCATCATCTGTACAATGGAGATGATAATTGCAGCTATTTGAAGGGGTCATTATAAAGTAATATGAATATAATAATATACGTAAAATGCTAACATACGTAAAATTGCTGGAATATAGTAAGAGTAAGCGGTCCATCAGCTTTAGGTTTAGGTAGATTTTCTAGGATGCAGTGAAATTACTTATAAACAGTTTGACTGGTTTAGACCTTGCTTTTATGAGGCAGGTCTGGAGGAGTGGTCCATCTAGGACTAAGTGTTTTCTGCTACAGAGGCACGCGCTTCTTGAGTATTCTACTCAATGCCCTGTGAGTATGAGTTTTTGTAGTCTGGCTGGTGGCAGCAGACTTCATTTCTGGCCCTGCGAGAGTGCAAGGCACTGCTCTTTTCCTCCTTTCACAGGGTTATCTCCCTGGCCTCGGGTAATTTCCTCACATGCATGTGATGATCAGTTCTCTGAGAGGGACCCTCTGCACATCTCCAGGGGTCTGTCTCCTCCACGCTCTGTCCTGAGAGCTTTACCTACCTTGGTCTCTTTAGACACTCAGTTATGTCTCCTCAACTCAGGGCTTCCCCAGACTTCATCTGCCTCCCCCCCACCCCTCACCATCTGCACTGCCATCTGGAAACTTTCTAGGCAGTAAGCTGGGGCAATCTTGGCTGTCACATCATTTATTTTGCCTTCTTTTGGGGATCACAGTCCTTCATTGCCCACGCAGTGTCCAGAGCCTTGCTTGGTTATCTTGGTTGTTTCAGGTAGGAAGATACATCTAACTCCTGTTACTTCATCTGGGGCAGAAGCATATGTCTATCAGTTAGATCTTGCTGCGTAACAAACTACCCCAAATATGGTGGCTTAAAACAGCCATTTACTTCCTCATGTTTTGGCAGGTTGGTAGTTGGGACCCAGGCAGTTCTGGTTGGGCTAACCCTGGGGTCTGCAGTCAGCTGCAGGTCAACTATGTGGCTTTCCATCCTAGACATTTGCTGGCTGTTGGCCAGGATGATGGGGACAGTTGGGCCATGTGTCTGTCATCATCAGGCAGGCTAGCCTGGGCTTGTTCATATGGCAGCTGGGTTCCAAGAGAGCAATACCCTGTGATGAGCAACATTCAGGTCTATTCTAGCATTACCTTTGCTACTGTCCCTTTGGCCAGAGCATGTCACGAACTCAGATTCAAGGAGCTGAGAAATAGTTTCTTGGTGAGATGAGGCACAAGGTCACAGTGCAAGGGCATAAATATGGGAAGGCAAGAATGTGTAGCCATTTTTAGAGGTTCGTCTTCACAGCTATTATTATTTCATCCAAGCCAGGTGGTAGATCTTATTGTCATGTCACAGACAAGAAAACTGGGGCTCAGAGAGGTTGAGAGACTTGTGTAAGATCTCACAGCTAGCTAAAGGCAGAGTCAGGATTTAAATCAGCATCTGTCTGACTGAGCCTTTGCTCTAGTCACTGCCCTGTGTGCTTGGGGTGGTGTATGCTTGTGCATGCGTGTGTGTGCATGTGTGTGATTCTGATTAAGTATATCTGTATTCAACACCATTAAGTGTCCATGCCCACTTTGGTCCCTGTTGCCTCTGGGGCTGCCCATGCAGCTTCCTGACACTCTCTCCCATCCCCCACAAAAGAAAGGCCCTGGCCCAGGTCCCGTCCTCTTGGGCCCTGTGGGGGTGACAGATGCTCTGAAGGAGACATCTGTGTGTCAGTGTCTATGTGTAGGGGAGCTTGCAAGGGCTGATGACCTCTGTCCCCATCCAGCTTGTTTCTCAGTTTTTTGGCCAGTCCCTTCCTTTCTGTGCTGCTCCAAAAGCCTCCTTGCCTCCATAGTCTTCCGTGTCCCCATTCCTCATTCAGGTTGAAGATGGTGTGCCCTTGAGAGGCCCATGTTGATCACACCACTCTACTGTCTTTAGTCTTCACTGGCTTCTGATTGGCTTTGCTAGAAAAAAGCTAAATTCATTTTCCTGGCACTCAAGCCCCATATGATCTCATCCTAACCGACTTTCCCATCCTATTTCTTACCACACATGTTCAGTTGCTCCATAAGTTAGCCAAGGACACCATGGCTTTGTCCCTTCTGGGCTTGGTCCCTGGATCATTCTTCTCCATCCGTACATACCCAACTCCTACTCCCTTGTAGCACCTCCCTCCTTTGCTCTAATTTGTGTGTTGTGTCTGATAATTCCTTTCAGGCTGCACCTTCCTGAGGGGACATACCTTGTCTCATCTGTGTTTGACCAATTACAGAGCCTATTTCTTGAAATGCTCCAGAGAAAGATGATTCAAAATACACCAACTTACTCTCTACCCCTGGGAGGTCCTGCTGCCATGTTCTGTGTCCTCACAGTAAATTTTCCTTTTCTGCCCAAGAGAATTTGGATGAGTTGCCATTTATGGAGAATCTGGAGAATTCTGGAGAATCTTGGTTAAGGTAGGGAAAACGTATTTTAGCTTTCCTGGATAATATTTACTAGTAAATATTTACTAAATATTTACTATAATATTTACTAGAGTCTTGGAAACCTTAGGCGCAGAGATGATTTTTCAATGGTGAAAACCTTGTGGGGTAAAGGCAGTGAAGAATAGAAGGTACTATTTGGGGATTAGAAGGGTGTCCTTTGCTGCTTTTCAGATCCTGGTCTAACCTGCAGGGTGAAGTCTGGGAGCTCCTTTGGCATCCAAGGCCATGTGTACTGTCCGTGGTCCTGAACTGCCATCACTGATCTTTAGGATATGACTTTCTTCTAACCCAGGGAACACTAGTGACTCTCGTGGGACATCTCTCAGGGATCCTGAAATAGGTAAGGAATAAGAGTGGAGAAAAATAAGAGATGAAGGAGAGAGATTGAAAGTGTGTGTGTGTGTGTGTGTGTGTGTGTGAGAGAGAGAGAGAGAGAGAGAGAGAGAGAGAGAACACAAAGAGGCTGTTAGAGTGGCATAGGCCAAAGGGTTCTTTGGTTTTGAAATATTTATTCCTACTATGAAAGAAATCACCTTCGACCTAGACTATGGCAAAAATACTGAAAAGCTGAAGAATATGGAGAAATTTGTACCCAAAGCTAAGCTAATGTGGATGAGTGTGAATAAGATTAGGAGAATAATATCAAGATGGTTCAAGTGAAATAATATCAGTTATTATACTAAAGAGCCCACAGTTTTTGTTTCTTTATTATTAAATTAAAGCCATATGAAAAGTTTACATATTATGTAATATGCATATTTATAACTATCATGTGATATTATATATGTCTTATGAACATCATATATAATGTATCATATATTTTATATAATATATTGTGCATAAAATATATTTGATATACACTTAGAATTATATAATATTACATGTAAGATCAATAATGTTCCCTATCATATATTTCCTACAAAACTGAGCCATATGGAACACCTTAAAGAAGAAAGCAACAAACTATCCAGTTATATCACACAGAAATAGCATATATATTTCATCAAGTCTAGGTTTTGATTCTAAGACAAATCATTTTTTATACTGATAAAAAATGCTTCCAATTAAACCATGACACAATGCTTTTTATCATAGTTTTTTTTATTGAAAGAATTCCTTTAGACTTACTGAAACATACATTTTATAATATATTATTCTTATGCAAACATAAAAAGACAACTGAAGTGAAATAAATTGGACAATATATTCCTAAACTATTTCACATTTAGAGTTTAACTCTTGAATCACTTCTTGACCCTAAGTCACTGTGTGTGTGTGTGTGTATGTGTGTGTGTGTGTGTGTGTGTAAATACAATATAACACTTTGTGCTCCAAGAGTACAGGTAATGGAGCATTGCATTTCTTAAAAGAGTGCTCAGCTAACATCTCTGGACTTTTCCTTCAAAGAACTGATACCCAGGTATGAAATTCTGATGCTGGCATTTTCTTGATCTTACCAGAAGATGTCAGCAAAAACAACTACTTCACTACTGGCACCTGGCCAACAGCCTTTGTAGGATCTCACTAGATTTCACATTTGTTTACATGAGAAAAAAATAAATCTGTATTTTAGAATGGATGAAAACAAACTCTGACAGACATTATTTCAAATCTCTCTTCATGCTCACAAAGAAGGATGAATAAGTGAAAGAAAGTTTTCAATGAAATTAGACTGAAATGGGGGAGCCTGGGTGGCTTAGTTGTTTGAGTGTTTGACTCTTGATTTCGGCTCAGGTCATGATCCCAGCGTTGTAGGATCAAGTCCCACGTTGGGTTCTATGCTGAGCATGGAGCTTACTTGAAACTCTCTTTCTCTCTCACTCTGCCCCTCTCCCCACCCTCACTCTCCAAAATTAAAAACAAAATATTTAAGGAGTGCCTGGATGGCTCAGTCGGTTAAGCATCTGACTCTTGGTTTAGACTCAGGTCATGATCTCGTGGTTCATGAGTTTGAGCTCTGCATCAGGCTCTGTACTGACAGTGTGGAGCCTGCTTGGGTCTCTCTCTCTCTCTCTCTCTCTCTCCTCTCTCTCCCTCTCCCTCTCCCTCTCCCTCTCCCTCTCCCTCTCTTCCCCTCCTATATTCTCTCTCTCAAAATAAATAAACTTTGAAAAAATTAAAATATTTTTTAAAAAGTTAGACCAAAATGATTTTGTAAAAGTTGATCCCCACTCTACATTTTATCAACACATACGCTTAATTGTAATTAAATCCAACAGAAGAGAAAGAAATTGAAGTAGTTCTGAAGGAAATGATGTACTTTAAATATTTTTCCACCACAGGAGATATTAATTACCAAAAAACCTCCCGAAGGTTAAGGCAAAATGATTATGAAAACCATAAAACCATAAAGAGGTTAGAGTCATTGATTTTTCAAACCTCACATTTCAATTTGAGACAGTATTGATTGATTTTTTGCTATATAAGTGCCATGGCTAGGGCAGTTACACTTCCTATCAACCTCCCAGTTTTGTTACTTCTGTTGCTTTTCCTTTTATCAGGGTTTATAGTATTCATATTCTGTTCTGTAATTATAATTTCCATATTATATAATTAATGTATCTAAAGCTGACTGCCTAGTCTTTTTACACTGACTTCCCCATTCTCAAGTTCTTTTGATTTTGTAATTCTTTCTTTTCAAAGTAATACATGCACATAGTTTAAAAAGTCAAGTTTTGGGGCGCCTGGGTGGCGCAGTCGGTTAAGCGTCCGACTTCAGCCAGGTCACGATCTCGCAGTCTGGGAGTTCGAGCCCCGCATCAGGCTCTGGGCTGATGGCTCAGAGCCTGGAGCCTGTTTCTGTATCTGTGTCTCCCTCTCTCTCTGCCCCTCCCCCGTTCATGCTGTGTCTCTCTCTGTCCCAAAAATAAATAAGTGTTGAAAAAAAAATTTAAAAAAAAAAGTCAAGTTTTACCACTTGGCTCTATGTGCAAGATAGCATTTCTCTGCTCCATGTCCTTACACATCCAAATCTCCATGCTCTGAGGGAGTAATCCCCATCTCCTACAATATTCATTTTTATGAAATTCAAAATAATTATGAATTGAATCAGTTGCTGGATTCACAATATTGCAAATGACTGGAGGCTCTCCGAAGTTCCTGTAGGAAAAAAATCACAACTATTTATCTATGAGTTTTTATATCTATTTAATAGACTTTGTAGCTTTGGGATATAGTCTGGTATAATAATATTTTAGGTAAACAATTGTCCAGTAACTATTAGGTGATTTTTAAAAAATAAAACTGAAATGTCTCCAAAAGGTACATAAGAAATTAGTACTCACACTACTAATGTCATTAGTTTTCTGGATCCATTCTTTAGCTTTAAAAAATTAATAATTAGGAAGATACATTTTAAATTATTCAAATTAAGTAAAAAATTATGAACTAAAATTTGTATTTATCAACCAAATATATTACACCTTGCAGTTTACAATGTTTCACCGTTTTATATTTTAATCACAAATAAAAACTCTGAGTGATTGCATGAAATGATAATTAAGGTAACCCAAATTCTGTTTTTTGCTCTCACAATTACCATGATTGTTTAAGAGCAAGGATATGTGGTACCACAAGATTGGAGACATGAAGTGTACCTAAAATGAACTTGAACAATGATTCTTAACCATTAGAAATTTACTCTCAAAACAATTGCATATAACTGACCCCATGTGTGCTGGAGACCATCTGTACAACTGGAAACTCCTCAACCTAACTTTCATATAAGATAAAATGTTCACTAAAAGATAAATAATAAAAATGTGTTAATTTGAAGCCTACAAATGTTATTAAATATCAACAGTAATTTAAAATTTTATTTATAAATTAGACACATAAAAGATATTTTTTGTGTGGGGGGGAGGAGTGTTTTATCATTGACATTATCTAGAATTGCTAGTACACAGGGACAGTGAAAAACATACTGACGTTTAGTAAGTTATATTATTGTTTTTAAGTTACCCGCAGAGAATTATTGCTGCCCCTTATTGCTTGTGCTTGGGGCAGGTTGTTCTCATCATCCTGCTTTAGGTATGCTACTGGTTCAGTGCTTCTATTACCAACATAATGCAATTAATATTGATAGGCAAGGCATACACTGTACTGTAATTACATTTCAACTTTTTTATTTCCTGGAGATGATGATTGCCTCCTTTTTATTTACTTAGGTCTCTATACACTAATTCATTTTTAAAATTGTCACCAGAACTGAAAATCTTCTTTGAGCTTATGTCCAGACACACCAAATGAGCTATCTATTCCACTTTTTTCGTGATATCAGTCCTCCAGGACCTCTATGTACTCTTACTACACTTACTACAAACTTGACAGATCACTTCATAGACCTGTTGCATGTCTGTCTTCTTGGCACTTCTATTAAATATTACTCAGAAAGTTTAAATTATTTTTCTCTTGCATTGATCCTAATGTTGTCTGGATACCATGTTTTCCTTTTTCTTGTTTAATCTTTTCATCATGATATTATGAAAGAACATCTTTCAGTAGCTTTTGGAGAAAGGGTATGTTGCGGTAAATTTTTAAAACGTGACACATTTGAAATGTCTTTATCCTCCCAGCTTTTTTATTTTTTAATTTTAGTTTTAAATTACATATAGGAAAGTTGACTTTTTGGGTATACAGTTCTATGAATTTTAACACATGCGTTGATTCATGTAACACCACAGGATATAGAACAGTTTCATCACCTCAAAAAAATTCCCTGATGTTACCCCTTATAGTTACACTCTCCCCCAGCCCCTAAGCCCTGACGACCACTGATGTGTTCTTTATCACTATAGTTTTGTCTTTTTCATAATATTATGTAAATAGAATCACATAGTATGTATTCTTTTGAGACTGGCTTCTTTTACTTAGCATAGTGCCTTTGAGAATCATCCAAGTAGCTGCATATATCAGTAGTTCATACTCACTGAGCAGTATTCTATTATATGGATGTACTGCATATTTTTATCTATTCACCCGCTGAAGGACATTTGGGTTGTTTTCAGCTCTCTTTTACTCTAGAGTTGTTATAAATCTGTAAATTTATAGATTTTTGTATGAACAGGTTTTTGTTTTTATTTTTCTAGGGTCAATACTTAGGAGTGCAATTGCCAAGTTATATGGTAAGTGTATGCTTAATTTATAAGACTGCAAAACAGTTATTCAGAGTGGCAATGTCATTTTGTATTCCTGTCAGCAGTGTTTGAGCTTCACATTCTTGTCAACACTTGGTATTGTCAATATTCTTTTATTTTAGCCTTTCTAATAGGTGGATAGTAGTATCTCATTGTGGTTTATTTTGCATTTCCTTAATGGTTAACAATGCTGAGCATCTTTTCATGTGCTTACTGGCCATCTGTAAATCCTCTTGGTGAAATGTCTTTTGCTCATCTTAAATATGGATTGTTTTCTTACTGTTGAGTTTTGTAAGTTTGTTATATATACTATAAATCCTTTTTTTGGATATGTGATTTACAAGTATTATATCCCAGGGTGAGATAGTCTTTTCTGTTTCTTACCAGTGTCTTTCATAGGGCAAAATTTTAGTGTTGTTTGTTTATGTGTTTATTTTGAGAGAGACAGAGTGTGAGCGGCGTAAAGGTGCAGTATCTGGGAGAGAGAGAGAATCCTTAGCAGGGCTCAATCCCTCATATGACCCTGGGATCATGACCTGAACCAAAATCCAGAGTTGGACACTTAATTGATTGAGCCACCAAGGTGCCCCCAAATTTAAATTTTGATAAAGTTCAACTTCCAATTTTTTTTTCTTATATAAATCATGGTTTTGTTAATCATGTCTAAAAACTCTGTTTAATTCCAGGTCACAAAGATTTTCTTCTATGTTTCCTTTTAAAGGATTTATAATTTTATATTTATAATTATAAGTCATTTTGAATATGTTATGTATAAATTGTGACGTTTAGGGCTTAGTTCATCTACTTCTTTATGGATGTCCAATGGCTCCAACACCATTTGTTGGAAAGAATATCCTTTCCCACCGAATTGGCTTTGCATCTTTGTCAGGAATCAATTGACCATATTTATGTGGGTCTATTTCTAGGCTCTATTCTCTTTCATTAATCTATGTGTCTATTATTTTATCAATACACACAATCTTGATTACTTTGACTTTATAGTCTTAAAATCAGGTAGTGTGATCCCTCCAACCTATTCTTTTCAAAATTGTTTTGGCTATTCTAGATCTTTTGTCTTTCCATGTGCATTTTAGAATCATCTCACCAACGTCTACTAAAAAATCTGCTGGGATTTTGATTGCGTTTCATTGAATCTATACATCAATTGGGGAATGATTAACATCTAAACAATACTGAGTCTTTTGGTCTATGAAGACAGTATGTCTCTCCATTTTTTTTTTTTAAGGTCTTCTTTGATCAGCATTTTGCAGCTTTCACCATACAAATCCTGTACACATTTTGTTAGCTTTATACTAAATACTTCATTTTTAGAGCTATTTTAAGTGTTTTTCTTTACATTTTGGTTTTAAATAGTTCATTGCTAATACACTGCCATCTCGCTAAACTCATTTATTAATTTTAGGAGTATTTTTGTAGATTCCTTGGGAATATCTATACAGACAATCATGTTTTCTGAGAATAGGGATAATCTATTTGATTTTTTTATTTCTTTCCATTGCTTTTATTTGCTGGCACAGGCTTCCAGTAGGATGTTGAATAGGAGTGATAAAAATGAGCATCCTTGCTCTTTTCAACTCTCACAGCTTCTTACACATAAATGCCTAGGCAGGGATTATTAAACATTTGAAGCAAGAGATCAATAGGAGTCTGTCTTAGTCAGTTTGGGCTTTTATAACAGAATATCATAGATTTTGTGGCTTATAAACAACAGAAATTTATTTCTCACAGTTCTGGATCCTGGCCAGTCTAAGATTAAGATGCCAGCAAATGTAGTGTCCAGTGAGGTTCACTTCCTGGTTCATAGATGACTGTCTTCTCACTGTGGCCTTACATGGTGGAAGGAGGGTGAGAGAGCTCCCTGGGGTCCCTTTTATAAGGGTATTAAGCCCATTGATGAGGGCTCCATCCTCATGGTCTAATTACCTCTTAAAGGCCCTATCTCCTAATACCAACATGTTGGGTCTAGGACTTCAACACATGAATTTGAGGGTAACTCAAACTTTGAGTCCATTGCAGAGTTCTTTCATTAGTTCTTGACACTTAATTGATGTTTTGGCTGAGATTGGAACTGTATATTGAAAATAATTCCTCTCTTCCCAAATGTTGAAGACATTCTTTGATTTTCCTCCAGCATCCAGTATGCTCTGAGGATTCTGAAGCTGTTCTGTTTGTTCTTTTGTGGTGGCCCATTTCTTATCTCTTATTCTTATCCTTTCAAAATCTCCTTTTTGTCTTTAGTGTTCTGAAATTTTACAAGGAAGTGTTTAGTATGAGTTTTATTTCTTCTACTGATATTTAATGGGCCTTTGCAATCTGGAAAAATTCCTGTATTATTTCTTCAATAGCTTTTTCCACCTCTGTGATTGCCATTCTTTGGGGAAATTCCTATTGAATTAATTTCTAAGCCTCTTATGTATTCTCTCCAGTTCTTTACCACTTCTTAGCTTTTTATCCTACATTCAAAGGTAATTTTAACTTTAATTTCTAACTCTTCTGTTGAAGATGTATATTTACATCTGTAAATATATTTGAATTTCTAGGAGCTATTTCTTGTTTTCTATTTTTTCCTATTCTTATTTTATAGATATATCTTCTTGCTTCTCTCTAAAGATACCAGTTATATGAAACAGAGATTTTTTTTTTTTAAGTTTCTTATGTTCCCTGCATCATTTGTTCTCTTCTCATTTACTTCTTTTCTCATTTACTTCTTTTCTCTTGGAGGCCTTCCTTAAATGCCTGGTGATCCTTGATTGTTTATGTCCACTTAAGAGTAAGGCAGTGAGGGGTGCCTGAGTGGCTCAGTTGGTTGGGCATCCAACTTCAGCTCAGATCATGATCTCATGTTTCGTGAGTTCAAGCCCCACATCGGGCTCTGTGCTGATAGCCTATAGCATGAAATCTGCTTCAGATCTGTGTCTTCCTCTCTCTCTCTGCCCCTCCCCTACTCATGCTCTGTCTCCATCTCTCAAACATAAATAAACATTAAAAAAAAGAGTAAGACATTGAAATGTTGATTGAAACCTCTATGTATAGGTGGGGCTTTTATAGTGATAGATTTCTCTTTAGGTGAGCAAGTGGGAAATCAGCAATTCAGTAGAGGACCTCCAAGTGCCAGTACATTGACGCTTATGTTTCTGGGGTTGTTGCTTCTCCAAAGAGAATCCTTGGTTCTTTACCTTTTAGTTAGATGCTAGAGTTTTGTACTGGGTTAAGGAGTGAGGTGAAACTAAATTTTCTTTTAGTCAGAGAAGTAAACTCTCACCCACATCCTCTCGTTTACGTTATCAGCATTTGAGTTTGTGACCCATGGTATTCTGTACAAGGTAGTCTTTGTACCATTCTCAAGATTCTCTTGTTTTTGGCCCACCACCTTCATTCTTGTTGCCTGGTACTTTACAACAACATGACAGATACTGAAAGTTGCCTATTCAGCAGCCATTCCAAATGTCTCTCCTGTCTTCTACCAAAGTAGCTGAAAAACAGGTATGTATGTTCCCAGACCACTTAGCGGCCAGTAGTAGTCATGTGATCAATCTAGTAATGACCAGTAAGACATAGGGATGCTCACTGGGGAGTTTTGGGGAAAGATTTTTCCTCCATGATTTAAGGCAAGAGATGCAGGAGGAGAAAGAAACTTCCCCACACCTCTTTATTCACCTCCAGACTTTGAATGAGAGTGTGTGAAGATACACATGATGATTGAAGCCATGGAGTTCATCTTGGCTCATGAGGGAAAGGCCAGGAGCATCACAGGGTCACTGAAGTGGTGTCTTGATATTATTGGGCCATAGATCCCAGCTGGCTCACTGGCTTTACTCTCTGATTTTTCTGAATCACCTTTTTCTCCTCCTCCTTCTTTTATTTTTCTTTCTTTCTTTTTTTTTAAATATGTAATTTATTGTCAAATTGGTTTCCATACAACACCCAGTGCTCATCCCAATAGGTGCCCTTCTCAATGCCCATCACCCACTTTCCCCTCTCCCCCACCCTCCATCAACCCTCAGTTTATTCTTTGTATTTAAGAGTCTTTTATGGTTTGCCTCCTTCCCTCTCTGTAACTTTTTTGCCCCCTTCCCCTCCCCTCCTTGTCATCTATTAAGTTTCTCAGGATCCACATAAGAGTGAAACCATATGGTATCTGTCTTTCTCTACCTGACTTATTTCACTTAGCGTAATACTCTCCAGTTCCATCCATGTTGCTACAAATCGCCAGATTTCATTCTTTCTCATTGTCAAGTAGTATTCCATTGCATATATAAACCACATCTTCTTTATTCTTTCATCAGTTGATGGACATTTAGGCCCTTACCATAATTTGGCTGTTGTTGAAAATGCTGCTATAAACATTGGGGTACAAGTGCCCCTATGCATCAGCACTCCTGTATCCTTTGGGTAAATTCCTAGCAGCTTTATTGCTGGGTCATAGGGTAGATCTATTTTTAATTTTTTGAGGAACCTCCACACTGTTTTCCAGAGAGGCTGCACCAGTTTGCATTCCCACCAACAGTGCAAGAGGGTTCCCATTTCTCCACATCCTCTCCGGCATCTATAGTCTCCTGATTTGTTCATTTTAGCCACTCTGATCAGCGTGAGGTGGTATCTCAGTGTGGTTTTGATTTTTCTTTCCCTGATGAGGAGCGATATTGAGCATCTTTTCATGTGCCTGTTGGCCATTTGGATGTCTTCTGTAGAAAAGTGTCTATTCATGTCTTCTGCCCATTTCTTCACTGGATTATTTGTTTTTTGGGTGAGTTTGGTGAGTTCTTTATAGATTTTGGATACTAGCCCTTTGTCCAATATGTCATTTGCAAATATCTTTTCCCATTCCATCAGTTACCTTTTAGTTTTGACTCTTTCCTTTGCAGTGCAGAAGCTTTTTATCTTGATGAGGTCCCAATAGTTCATTTTTGCTTTTAATTCCCTTGCCTTTGGAGATGTGTTGAGTAAGAAATTGCTGCTGCTGAGGTTAGAGAGGTTTTTTCCCTGCTTTCTCCTCTAGGGTTTTGATGGTTTCCTGTCTCACATTCAGGTCCTTCATCTATTTTGAGTTTATTTCTGTGAATGGTGTAAGAAAGTGGTCTAGTTTCATTCTTCGGCATGTTGCTGTCCAGTTCTCCTAGCACCATTTGTTAAAGAGACTGTCTTTTTTCCATTGGATATTCTTTCCTGCTTTGTCAAAGATTAGTTGGCCATACATTTGTGGGTCCAATTCTGGAGTCTCTATTCTGTTCCATTGGTCTATGTGTCTGTTTTTGTGCCAATACCATGCTGTCCTGATGATTACAGCTTTGTAGTAGAGGCTAAAGTCTGGGATTGCAATGCCTCCCGCTTTGGTTTTTTTCTTCAATATTACTTTGGCTATTCGGGGTCTTTTGTGGTTCCATACAAACTTTAGGATTGCTTGTTCTAGCTTTGAGAATAATGCTGGTGTAATTTTGATTGGGATTGCATTAAATGTGTAGATTGCTTTGGGTAGTATTGACATTTTAACAATATTTATTCTTCCAATCCATGAGTATGGAATGTTTTTCCATTTCTTTGTATCTTCCTCAATTTTCTTCATAAGCTTTCTATAGTTTTCAGCATACAGATATTTTACATCTTTGGTTAGGTTTATTCCTAGGTATTTTATGATGCTTGGTGCAATTTTGAATGGGATAACTTTCTTTATTTGTCTTTCTGTTGCTTCATTATTGGTGTATAAAAATGCAACTGATTTCTGTACACTGATTTTGTATCCTGCGACTTTGATGAATTCATGTATCAGTTCTAGCAGACTTTTGGTGGAGTCTATCAGGTTTTCCATGTAGAGTATCATGTCATCTGCAAAAAGTGAAAGCTTGACTTCATCTTTGCCAATTTTGATGCCTTTTATTTCATTTTGTTGTCTGATTGCTGATGCTAGAACTTCCCACACTATGTTAAACAACAGCAGTGAGAGTGGACATCCCTGTCGTGTTCCTGATCTCAGGGGGAAATCTGTCAGTTTTTCCCCACTGAGGATGATATTAGCTGTGGGCTTTTCATAAATGGCTTTTATGATGTTTAAGTATGTTCCTTCTATCCCGACTCTTTCGAGTGTTTTTATTATGAAAGGATGCTGAATTTTGTCAAATGCTTTTTCTGCATCGATTGTCAGGATCATATGCTTCTTATCTTTTCTTTTATTAATGTGATGTATCACATTGATTGATTTGCAAATATTGGAACAACCCTGCAGCCCAGGAATGAATCCCACTTGATCATGGTGAATAATTCTTTTTATATGCTGTTGAATTTGATTTGCTAGTATCTTATTGAGAATTTTTGCATCCATATTCATCAGGGATATTGGCCTGTAGTTCTCTCTCTCTCTCTCTCTCTCTCTTTTTGCTGGGTCTCTGTCTGGTTTGGGAGTCAAAGTAATGCTGGCTTCATAGAATGAGTCCAAAAGTTTTCCTTCCCTTTCTATTTTTTGGAATAGCTTGAGAAAGATAGATATTATCTCTGCTTTAAATGTCTTATAGAATTCCCCAGGGAAGCCATCTGGTCCAGGACTCTTATTTGTTGGGAGATTTTTGATAACTGATTAAATTTATTCACTGGTTATGGATCTGTTCAAATTTTCTATTTCTTACTGTTTGAGTTTTGGAAGTGTGTGGGTGTTTAGGAATTTTTCAATTTCTTCCAAGTTGTCCAGTTTGTTGGCATATAATTTTTCATAGTATTCCCTGGTAATTGCTTGTATTTCTGAGGGATTGGTTGTAATAATTCCATTTTCATTAATGATTTTATCTATTTGGGTCATCTCCCTTTTCTTTTTGAGAAGCCTGGCTAGAGGTTTATCAATTTTGTTTATGTTTTCAAAAACCCAACTCTTGGTTTCATTGATCTGCTCTACTGTTTTTTTAGATTCTATATTGTTTGTTTCTGCTCTGATCTTTATTATTTTTCTTCTTTTGCTGGCTTTGGGGTGTCTTTGCTGTTCTGTTCCTAGTTCCTTTAGGTGTGCTGTTAGATTTTGTATTTGGGATTTTTCTTATTTCTTGAGATAGGTCTGGATTGCAATGTATTTTCCTCTCAGGACTGCCTTCGCTGCATCCCACAGCATTTGGATTGTTGTATTTTCATTTTCATTTGTTTCCATATATTTTTAAATTGCTTCTCTAGTTGCCTGGTTGACCCATTCATTCTTTAGTAGGATGTTCTTTAACCTCCATGCTTTTGGAGGTTTTCCAGACTTTTTCCTGTGGTTGATTTCAAGTTTCATAGCATTGTGATCTGAAAGTGTGCATGGTATGATATCAATTCTTTTATACTTATTAAGGTCTGTTTTGTGACCTGGTATGTGATATATCTTGGAGAATGTTTCATGTGCACTCAAGAAGAAAGTATATTCCATTGCTTGGGGATGCAGAGTTCTAAATATATCTGTGAAGTCCATCTGATCCAATGTATCATTCAGGGCCCTTGTTTCTTTATTGATTCTCTGCCTAGATAATCTATCCAGTGTTGCAAGTGGAGTATTAAAGTCTCCTGCAATTACCACATTCTTATCAATAAGGTTGCTTATGTTTGTGATTAATTGTTTTATATATTTGGGGGCTTCTGAATTTGGTGCATAAACATTTATAATTGTTAGCTCTTCGTGATGGATAGACCCTGTAATTATTATATAATGCCCTTCTTCATCTCTTGTTACAGACTTTAAAGTCTAGTTTGTCTGATATAAGTATGGCTACTCCAGCTTTCTTTTGACTTCCAGTAGCATGATAGGTAGTTCTCCATACTCTCACTTTCAATCTGAAGGTACCCTCACTTTCAATCTGAAGGTGCCCTCAGATCTAAAATGAGTCTCTTGTAGACAGAAAATAGATGGGTTTTGGTTTTTTATCCATTCTGATACCCTATGTCTTTTGGTTGGAGCATTTAGTCCATTTACATTCAGTGTTATTATTGAAAGATATGCTTAGAGTCATTGTGATATCTGTAGGTTTCATGCTTGTAGTGGTGTCTCTGGTACTTTGTGGTCCTTGCAACATTTCACTCACAGAGTTCCCCTTAGGATCTCTTGTAGGGCTGGTTTAGTGGTGATGAATTCCTTCAGTTTTTGTTTGTTTGGGAAAACCTTTATCTCTCCTTCTGTTCTGAATGACAGACTTGCTGGGTAAAGGATTCTTGGCTGCATATTTTTCCTGTTCATCACATTGAAGATTTCCTGCCAGTCCTTTCTGGCCTGCCAAGTTTCAGTAGATAGGTCTGCCACCAGTCTTATGGATCTCCCTTTATATGTTAGAGCCTGTTTATTCCTAGCTGCTTTCAGAATTTTCTCTTTATTCTTGTATTTTGCCAGTTTCACTATGATATGTCATGCAGAAGATCGATTCAAGTTACATCTGAAGGGAATTCTCTGTGCCTCTTGGATTTCAATGCCTGTTTCTTCCCCAGATTGGGGAAGTTCTCAGCTATGATTTGTTCAAGTATACCTTCAGCCCCTTTCTGTCTCTCTTCTTCTTCTGGAATTCCTCTGATAAGGATATTGTTCTGTTTGATTGCATCACTTAGTTGTCTAATTCTCCCCTCATACTGCTGGATTTTTTTTATCTCTTTTTCTCAGCTTCCTCTTTTCCCATAATTTTATCTTCTAATTCGCCTATTCTCCCCTCTGTGTCTTCAATTCTTGCTGTGGCCACCTCCATTTTATTTTGCACCCCATTTATAGCATTTTTAATTCATCATGACTATTTTTTAGTCCCTTGATCTCTGTGGCAATAGATCCTCTGCTGTCCTCTATGCTTTTTTCAAGCCCAGAAATTAATTTTATGACTATTATTCTAAATTCTTATTCAGTTATATTGCTTAAATTGGTTTTGATC
The DNA here is from genome assembly GCF_018350175.1 of Felis catus. NCBI lineage: Eukaryota > Metazoa > Chordata > Mammalia > Carnivora > Felidae > Felis > Felis catus. The sequence continues at coordinate 28,685,289 of NC_058381.1, read as the reverse complement.
AGTTTGTCAGCTGTCGTTACTTCCCGGAATTTCTTTTGAGGAGAATTCTCCCGTTTCATCATTTTGGCTAGTTTTCTGTCCCTTAGGCATTTTAAAAGCTTGTTGTGTGCTCTGCACCTGCAAGCACTGTTACATTAAAGGAGGGTCATACACTGTCCAGGGCCTGGCCCTTCAGGAGGTATTTTTTTCGGAGCTTGTTACTTGCTCTCTGTTGTTGTGACTTTGGTTATTTTATTACCCTACTTGTAGTGATATTTTGGACCCTCCACCAGGTGTGCTTTGATTTGTTCCTTTGGAGTAACCCTGTAAAGGAAAACAGACAAACAGGAGACAAAACCACACAAACACACAAACAAAGACAAAACCTTAAGTCTAAGAACAAAAAAACCCAAAACTCTGACTACAAGTAAAGAAGAGGGTGGAGGTGGTACTGATGGAAGAGCACATACAAGGAGAGAAATGACAGGAATGGGATGGTGGG